>NC_051068.1:69663805-69963805 GCF_004664715.2 Peromyscus leucopus
GTGCATGCCCTGCGAGGCCCTCTGTGCTCTATTCAGTCTCTGGAAGCAGCAGAACACCATTTGGACAGTCACAGACTAGGGCTGAATCTAACCTTGCTTCTTACTTGACATGGGGTCCTGGTTCCTATATAAAAATGAGGGCAGGGCTGGCAAGATGGTCAGTGGGCAAAGGCTGCCCATCACGACGACCTGAGTTCAGTCCCTAGAACCAACATGGTGGAAAGAGTTTGGAGTCTTGCAAGCTGTTCTCTGACCTTCACAGATGTGCTGCAGCATGCTCCCCACCCCCGCAAAATATATAAATAAATGTTTAAATTTTTATTTTATGGGCTAGGGATGGCTCATGTAGTATTCTTGAAGAAGACCCAAGTTTGGCTCTCAGCCACAACACTGAGTGGTTCAAAATGGCTAGTAACTCCAGCTCCAAGGGATGCTACGCCCTCTTCCAGCTTCTGAGGGCGCCTCTATTCACACGCACATTCCTACACAGAGATACACACATATACATCTAATTAAAAAAAACATTTTTTTTCAAGACAGAGTTTCTCTGTATAGCCCTAGCTATCCTGGAACCATCTTTACACTAGGCTGACCTTGATCTCAGGGATCCATCTGCCTCTGCCTCCCAGTACTGGGACTGAAGGCATGTGCCACCACTACCTGGCTTCAGCTAATTTTTTTTTTTACGAGGATAAGTCGGGCATGTAGGTGCACACCTTTAATCCCAGCACTCTGAGGTGGAGTTCGAAGGACTGCAACTCTGAGGCCGACCTGAGCTACATAATGAGTTCTCAGCCAGTCTAGACTATGGGTAAGACTGTAAAACAGCAAAAGAGGAGACCTTGTTTCACGCCACCCTACGGATTAAATGAGGCATCACCCAAGAGCCTCCTCTGCAGATGGGGCAACCCCCCCTTCCTCTGCTCCTCCCTGCCCAAGCTGGTGCCACCTTTTAAGAAGCCCCCATCCCCGTGGAGCCTTCCTTAGGGTGGGCAAATGGTCCTCCCCCTCTCTAGCTCCCCACAGCGGAGTTCTCAGGAAAGATGATACCTTCCGGGGTTCAGTACCTTTTCACGAATCCGTACTCTTAATTCCTAACGCAGCTCAGGTGCAAACTAGGAGATCCTTGAGAGTGAAAAGGGGTACTCTTCAGGGTTACGCCCCAGAAAATGAAGACTCGTGGGCGCCTGGCTGCCCCCAACTTAGAAGGCACTGTCCTCTTCAACTAGGAAAAATACGTAACTCTCACCTCCAACCCACTCTCCACCAGCAGAAGACACAGGCCACCCAGTGTCCGTTTTCTAACTAGAGGAAGAGTTCAGGGAGAAACAGCTAAACTTAGCAGCAGGAGAAGCCTGAGCTGCCAGCGGAAGAAACAGAATCCGAGAGCCACAGAAAACAAACTTTTTTTTTTTTTTTCAGACAGGATCTAGCTATGTTGACCTGGCTGGCCTTGAACTCACAGAGATCTGCCTGCCTTTGCCTGGGATCAAAGGCCTGTGCCACCAAACCTACCTAGTTTCCCTGCATCCCCGGCTGACCTAGCGTTCACTATGTAAACAGGCCAAGCTGGTAACTGAACTCCTGGCCATTCTGCCGCCTCTACCTCCCAAGTGCTGGGATTGCAGCATGTGCCACCACGCCCGGTCTCTTCTCCGCAGCCCTGGCTGTCCTAGAATTCGATATGCCGCAGGCCAGCTGGTCCTAAAGGTGTGAGCCACCACACCCAGCCAAAAAACTCTCCGAGAGAAAGAAAGGGGCAGGTTATGGCTCCCTGGGTAGAGGTGCATGCTACCCAGCCCAGTGACCTGAGTTTGGTCAGGGGACCCACGTGGTGGAGTGTTAAATCTTGAAAACTGTCCTCTGACCTCCAAGTGTGCACTGGGGCATGTGAGCGTGTGTGCACTCAATAAATTAGTGTAATATAGACAAGATTTGAAAGGAGGGAGATGCTCAGTGGTTAAGAGCGCTCATTCTTGCAGAGAACCCAGGTTTGGTTCCCAGCTCCCACACAGTGGCTCACAACCATCCATAACATCTATTCCAGAAGCTCTGGCACCCTCTTTAACCTGAGGGCATCATTCATCCACATAAAATAAAATAAATGAATCTGAAAAAACTTTTAAGAGGAGGAGAAGAAGAAAAGACCCATTAGTTAAAATAACACATCCTAATGTGTTTTGCTTGTTTGTTTTATGGCCTGGATTGCTAAGAAAACCACTTCCCAGTCCGGTGGTGGTGGCCCATGCCTTTGACCTCAGCACTCAGGAGGCAGAGGCAGGTGGATCTCTGTGACTTCCAGGCCAGCCTGGTCTACAGAGCTAGTTTTAGGACAGCCAAGGCTCTACAGAGAAGCAAAAAAACAGGAGGAGGAGAAGGAGGAGGAGGAGGAAGGGGAGAAGAAGGAGGAGGAGAAAGACAGACAACCGATTCCCGTCTGAAGCTGAGCATGTCCTGACAGCTACTCTACACAATTTTAACAAAGGGAGAGGCAGACCAGACAACACCCTCACCCCGACCCTCCTCACCCCAAGAAAATGAGAGGACTCTGATAAAGGACAAGCAGCTGCTCCCGCTTGCGGCCTCATGCCTGAGAAGTGTACCTTTGTTCTTAGCTCAGCCTGAAATGTAGCCCCACCCCAGAGAAAAGAGTTCTTCCTGCCGGAAGTGCAAGATGGGTCTGTCACTTGAAATAGGAGCCCATTTAAAAAAGCAGGCTTCCTTTCTTCCTCTTCCCATCAATTTCTTATTTTTGTTGTTGTTTTGTTTGTTATTGTTTTCAAGACAAGGTCTCACTACGTAGCTTCTGCTGTCCCAGAATTCTCTATGTAGACCAGGCTGGCCCCAGACTCACAGAGATCCGCTTGTCTCTGCCTCCAGAGTGCTGGGATCAAAGGTGTGCGCCACTCTAACCAGCTCCTTCCCTCCTTCCCTCCTTCCCTCCTTCCCTCCTTCCCTCCTTCCTTCCTTCCTTCCTTCCTTCCTTTCTTACACAGCCCAGGCTGGCCTGGAACTTGCTCTGTAATCTAGGTTAGTCCTAACTTGGGGTCTTTCCACCTCAACCTCAGCTACCAAGGCCAGCTATGTAGATTTCTTTCCAGTAGACATGCCCATTGTCCTTGTGGCAGAGGCTACAGAAAAGTCCTCTGGTGTCACACACTAAAAACGTGGCACCGCAGGGGGACTGGCTGAGTATCAGCTGTCTCCGGCCTGTGAAAGCCAAGCACTCACAACCCCACACAAGCCAACGGTGTGTCTGCCTGATCTGGTCTCTTTCCACAGCAGATGTGAGGGTGACCTGGCTGAGACATCCACCATCCCATTGATCACCAGGACTCATTCTGCTGATCTACCCTGCTAGGCCAGAGTCCAGCCTCCTCCTTCCCCGCCCCATGTACATCCCTCCTGAAGAAGCACTGGCCCTCCAAGAGGCCAGCCCTCTCTATCAGAAGACTGCTCTTTGGCCCAGGGTGTACACGCAGCTGTCCTCCTCTGCTTGACCCTGCAAACAAGCTCTTGTTTGTTTGACACAAGGTCTCTCTGTACAGCCCTTAATGTCCTGGAATTTGCTATGTAGACCAGGCTGGGATTAGGATCTCTTTATACAAGCAACACCAGGCTGGAGAGAGCTCAGCAGTTCCTAGCACCCACATGGAGTGGTTCACAACAGATCCAGGGGATTGAATAATACCGTCTTCTGAACTCTAAGGGTGCACGTGGCAGATAATCACAGATATACACACACACACATACACATAAATTTCTTTTAAAAAGGAAACTTTAACAGATTTCTGGGGGAACTGGACGGAAAAAGGAAAAAAGTCCTTTATCTTTTCTACTTTGTATCTGTTTTGTGCTTCAATGTTTTCCTTATGTAATATTTCTATAATTAAAAATAATTAGAATTACTGGCATCTTCCAGCATATACTGCTACTGGCTTATACTTAATATTCTTAGAATCTCATGTTCAACTTACGCCCTGCCTAGAGAGGCTGTGTGCTGAGAAGGTTCCAAGGCTCCTTCAGAAGGAAGCACACAGGTTCACAGAGGACTAGCCTTTGCTCCTTGGAGGAGGAATACGGAGAAGGACTGGGATAGTGCAGTACTGGAAAAGCCAGATCTATCGCCACACTTCATGACAGTGCAGATGAGCTGTCACCTGGGGAAATGGATAAGGAGGGCTGTGGTGGTCTGAAAGAAAATGGCCCCCAAAGGGAGTGGCACTATTTGGAGGTGGCCTTGTTGGGGGAAGGGTGTCACTGTGGGGCGGGCTTTGAGGTCTCCTATGCTCAAGCTACTCCCAGTGTCACGGGGCACTTCCTGTTGCCCGCAAGATGTAGGACACTCAGCTCCTTCTCCAGCACCCTGTCTGCCTGTGCACCACCATGTCCTACCATGATGATAGTGGACTAAACCTCTGAACTGTAAGCCAGCCACCACAATTAAATGTTCTCCTTTATAGGAATTACTGTGGTCATGATGTCTTTTCACAGCAACAGAACACTGACTAAGACAAGGGTAAATGCTGGAAAGAAGATTCATGCTTTTGGGTAAGGTTTCACTAAATGGTGGAAAAGAGAATAGTAACTTCCATGATGCTGGAAACCCCCAACAGGATAGCACTTAGAATGATGTCAAAAACACTCTCCATTAGTGTCTGGAGACAGAGCAGCTAAGAGTGCTTGCTGTTCTTCCAGAGTACAGAAATGTTGTTCCCAGGACCCAAGTCAGGCAGCTCACAACTGCCTGTAACCCAGTTCTGGGGGTCCAACACCCTCTTCTGGTTTCCTTGGATACATGCATGCATGTGCACAGACACACATTCTCTCTCTCTCTCTCTCTCTCTCTCTCTCTCTCCCCTCTCTCCTCTCTCTCTCTCTCTCTCTCTCTCTCTCTCTCTCTCTCACACACACACACACACACACATAAATAAATAAATACTTAGGAACTGAAAGGATGGCTCATCAGTTAAAAGTGCTTATTTCTCTCCCAAAGTTCCATTTGTGGGATTGCTCACAACCTCCCATAATTTCAGCTCCAGGGAATGTGGGACCTCTAATCTCCGAAGGCACCTACATTCACATGTATACACACAAATAATAATAATAATAATAATAATAAAAATTGCCAGGAAGTGTTGTTGCACGCCTTTAATCCCAGCACTCTGAGGCAGAGGCAGGTGGATCTCTGAGTTTGAGATTGGTCTGGTCTACATAGTACCAAGCCAGCCAGGGCTACAAAGTGAGACCCTGTCTCATATAAATAAAATTAAACAAATAAAGCTGGGCATCACAGTAGAGTCCCATAATCCCAACACTTGGGAAGTAGAAGCAGGAGGACCAGAAATTCAAGGTCAACATTGGCTACATTGGGACCTCAAGGCCAGCCTAGGCTACATAAGACCATCTCAAAAACAAACATATTAAAAAGTAAAACAAAATGCAGACCTCAGGCTAAGTGTGATGGCACACATAACTAGGAGGATCACACACACCCCAAAACAAAAAGAAAAGTAACCGGTGAGAATTGGTTCCTAATTGCCTTATGCATTAAAACAACTTTCCCCAAATATGGTGGTTTTTTTCTAGGGGTTTATGAGAATGGGTGAGTCTCTCCATGAAGTCCAGGTTTGCTCAGACCTCAGTATGTGGGCCAGGCTACACTTAAGTTAATCTTTTTGCCTCAACCTACCAAGGGCTGAGATTACAGGCATCCAGCCTGGTCAGATGTTTTCAAAAGGAAAATTTTAGTGTAGCAGGCATCAAACTGAAACTCACCCCAAATTCAAATTGAGAATATTCATTTATTCCAGCAGCTCAGTCTACAACGAATTAGGTGACTTTCAGGGTTTGTTAAAGGCCAGACTCTATTGCTCAGAGAAATTTTAAGTTTTGTTCTATTTTTGTGGTGGTTGTCTTTGTTTTTGGGGTTTTTTTTTTTTTTTAGGGTTTTTCTTTTTTTTCTTTTTAGCCCAAGCTGGCCTGAACTGGTGAACCTTCAACCTCCTCCTCCTCCCAAGTGCTGGAACTGGAGACATGTGGCTACCACACCCAGCTAAGTTATTTTTTAAAGGAAGACAGCCATCTGCCTAGGTTTCTACAGGGGCAGAGGAACTCACAGTAGGGGGCCAGGTGACTTGGAGCCTCTAGGAGGAATTACGATCCAAAGCTGCCATGGCCTGTCAGCGCGGCTGGCTGAGTCCAGCTGGTTCAGGAAGCACCAAAAATAAGCTACAAAGCATTCAGGGGCCGTGCTTGTGGTTTAGATTCCAAACACTTTGTGTGTCTCCTTCACCCAGGGGCGGGTATTTTTACGTATTTGTGTGTAAAGGAGACTAAAGGAGAATCCTGGAGGCAGAGGAATGTAAGTTGTGGGTCAACATATATGCCCGACGCTTAAAAACAGAGATTTAAAGTAAAACACCAGAGAACGCCTCTAATGTAGACAGGGAAGGCAAACCGCCTTTCAGAGGCGATAAAGCGGGGCCCCAAGGTACCCCCCACACCCCCGGGGTTCACGTGGAGGCCGGTGGGCTGAGCCCCGCTCGCCGGAGGGAGGCTGAGAGGGGCGGGGAGCGGGGGACAGACACACCTTGCCGGGCGAGGCTGGCGGCCACCTCACTGGTCCAGCGGACGGACCCGACTCAGGCAAACCGAGAGGAGACTCGCTTCTCCAGCTCTCCCGCCCACGGGCGAGGGCTTTGGCCCCCAGCTCCCCCGCGTCCACCTCTGCGATCCCTCCACACCGACCGTCCGGGCTCCCCAGATCCCGCACCTCCGTCCTTCCCGGGCCCCACGCCGCTTTCCTCTGCCAGATCGGGACCCGTTACCTGCAGAGCGGCTCGACAATCCTGCAGGTAGTCCTCCATGGTGACGCCCGAGGTGTGCCGTCGCCCCTCGGCGAGGAGAGGTAACCCGGCCGAATGCACCCCACCCCAGGCTCAGGGTCTAGAGTCGAGAGTCAGGGGGCGGGACTCGAACCCGCCACACAAGGGTTCGGCCTCCGAACCCCCAGGAGGAAGTGCGTAATCTGGCACTCCGGGAGTCCGGCGTTACCCCGCCCCCGGCGGCGGAGGCTGAGTTCTGAGCCCAGAGGCTCATGGGAGGTCAAGGAGGAGCATGTCGCAGTACCTTCTGGGAAATGTAGTCCGGAAGCTCCTAAGAGTTTCACCCCCCAAGTGAGCAGTTTTCTGAGTGCTACGACATACAAATTGTGTATGTGTCACAATAATTCGCCTTTATGGCATCTGAAATTGCTCTTTCAGATATGACTAGGCATAGTATCTTTCCATATATTACACCGAGCATCTGTTTGAGACTAATGTAAATTAATCTCTCTCTCTCTTTTTTTTTTTTTTTTAAATACAAGATCTTGATATATAGCCCAAGCTAGTCTTTCTTCTCAGCTTCCTGAATGCTGGATTCACAAGCCTGGCTTGGTCGGGACTTTAAATTGCAGCATATCTCTATATCTTACTAAAATTCCCCTTTACTAAACTGACCTATTGTGATCAATGGCGTATTGGCTCATGCTAGGAAAACATTAGCATAATTTTTGACCTGTCTTCTTAAAATGCAGTCGTGCCAACTCTTCCTAACTTCCTAACTCTGTAGCCTCTTTCCCCTCACAGCCTGGACAAATATCTCCTCTTGCTGTTCTTGGACTGTTGCAACCGTGACACTGCTTCCTGGGTCTCTGTTGCAACTGTTCTCTCAGAGTTGCTTCAAGTCTCATCCTGTGGCAGCCGCGTCAACAGAGGAGCCTTCAGAATGTAAGGCTAGGTTCCAACATCTCTCCTCAACTGCCACTTTCGTGCCCCAGCGCAGACTACTGGGGGAGGGGGTGTCCCTTCATCATAACATGTTCCCTCGTTTTTTAATCTATCCCCAGATTTTTCTGCTCCTCGGGGAGGTGAGAGGAGACGAGGGGGCGTCTTCTTCACCCTAGATGTATTAACCAGGTACACAGCTCAATCAGTTTCATGTCTAGCCTTTAAGAAAAAAACGTACAGGGAGGAAGGGAAGACTTGGAAAGGAGCCCTCTGGGGGGCTCCCGAAAAACAGAAGCGGTGGTTTTCTTTCCTGTTAAACGAATAAATATGCAAACACGATGCTCTCTCGCCCCGCTTCCATGGCTCCCGAGCAGAGGACCGCCGCAGGCACCCAGGGAGGTCCCGGCAGCGGCTGCGGTCCCGCCCGCTCCTCTCCGCTCCGCCAGGCCGCCTGCTTTTCCCGGGTCTCACCAGAGAGGCACACGCGCTCCGTCCGTCCCTTCCCGCGGCAGGCGGAGGCAAGAGAAAGGGTCTGTTGTTTTTCTTTCCCTCTTCCTTTCTGCCGCTCACCGGGCTGCTGACCGGCTCAGACAGCCCTGCTGGAAACCCTCCGCGGCTGAGCAGGCCCCTCCTCCTCCAGGCACCTCGTCCTCGGCTAATTTGTCTTTGTCCCGACCGAGGGAAAGAGAGAGGGAAAGAAGAACAAGAAAAACCACAAACTTCCTTTGAAAACCAGTTTGTAGGCAGGGCCTGGAGCGCACGCCGGAGACCCGGTCACTCGGCCATCCTGAAGACGCCGGGAGGCCCCCCGATCGCCGGGGCCGCCTCCTGCTTACCCTCGCCCCCCACCCTCCTCCGGCGTCCCCGGTACTGGGCGTGAGTCCGGAAGTGGTCACGACCCAAGCGGGACGCCGCGCGAGTCAACCCGTGTCAAGCCGTGCAGGCTCCGGGGCTGACCGCTGGGAGCAGCTGGCGCAGGCAGCGGCGCCCCTCGACCATGTCCCCTCCTCCAGCGTCGAACCGCCAGAATTGAGTCCTCTCCCAGTCCCGGAACCGCATCCACCTCTTTAAGGTAAGAACTTTGTTTTCAAACTATCTTCTTCACCTCCTCTCGCAGCTCTTCTTTCCCTCTCCAGCTTGAGGGGAGTTGACACCTGATGTTCCCGTCTGTGGTCTACATCTGGGTCGCTGATAGGATCCTTGCAAGGCACGAGGGGAGCTGTCCCTTCATGTCCCCATGATAAACAAACCCTCTCCCTCTCCTTGGGAGCAAGAATTGCAGTGTTTGACTTATTCTAGAGGAATCTCGCAGCATTGTTGCCGGGAAGGTTTGCTTTCAGGTGAGAAGGAGGTTGGGTAAGACCAGAAAAGGAGGTCAGGGGAGAAGGGTCCTGAGAGTGGGTAGTGTCGTCTTGTAGCTAATTACGCATTTAATATGCTTCTTCCACTGTGTAATAGTATCTGCTGCTGGCTAGGAAGGGACCGGTGTTTTAACTACCTCACCTGCGCCCGTAGGTAGTTCTAGTTAGAGAGGAAGTGTAGGATTTGGACTGAAGAAAGGAAAGGCGGTCTAAGGCTGAAATCCCGATTTCTTTGAATACCCTCCCCGCATACTTTCCTACCTCTGGGCCTTGCGAGGTGGAGTCCTCCTTTGCTTTCCTGCCCTGCCCCTGTCCACTTTCCCTGAGACCCCACTCCCTCGGGTGGTTTCTTACAGCTCCTTTCTTTGGTCGGCTAGCTTTCCCAACCCCCACTTAATTATTGATCATTTCTAACCTTGGGCAGAAAAGGAGCCATGCTTCTCTTTAGGCTTTTTAAATTTTCCCAGGAGTGGCATCTGTTTTAAGGTTCACCCTAAGTGCCATGGGGGGGTGGAGGGGGGGGAAGAGATGTGGAGAGAGGGGGGGGCGAAGAGTGTAAGGCCTGCAGATAAATTTTGCTAGTGTGATTCTAAATTAACAAAATTACCTGCAGCTAGCACTAATTATATTTGAATCAGGAGAACGATCAATTTGGGTGACGAGGTTTTTAAGAAGAAAACAGGTGAGGGAGCAAGAAGCTGAGCAAGCACGAGTTCAGGTCAGGTGTGTCCTAAACCACTTAAAATCCCTTCACTTGGGAAACTGAGGCAAGATTACTGAAAGCTTGAGCTAGCCTGGGCAACCAGAGCTCTGGCTGGCTCTACCGACCAAGTGCTGGGATTAAAGGTGTGTGCAACCACACACAATAACACCTGTGTCAAAAGTCATTTAAAAGAAAAAAAGACAAAATTCCTAGTTGATTTAATTTCTCCCTGTTTTTCTTTTTCTTTCTTTCTTTCTTTCTTTCTTTCTTTCTTTCTTTCTTTCTTTCTTTCTTTCTTCCTTCCTTCCTTCCTTTCTCTCTCTCTCTCTCTCTCTCTCTCTCTCTCTCTCTTTCTTTCTTTTGGTTTTTCAAGACAGGGTTTCTCTGTGTAGCTTTGTGCCTTTCCTGGAACTCACTCTGTAGCCCAGGCTGGCCTCGAACTCACAGAGATCTGCCTGCCTCTGCCTCCCGAGTGCTGGGATTAAAGGCGTGCGCCACCACCGCCTGGCTTTCTCCCTGTTTTTCCTTTCTTTTTTATTTTAATGGTGCTGGGAATGGAACCCAGGGCCTTGCATATGTTACACATGTGCCCCACTGCCGGGCTATACCCTCAGGACTTTCCTTTTTTTTTTTAAATCCTCACTAATGAGTAGGGAGGGGAGGAAGGAGATTTTCACTATCTCTGGTCCTATCTGTATCTCACTTGATGCTTAATGCTGATAAACAGCAAGTTAGACAGGTCCAATGTTCATGTCTAAAATGATCTAGATGGGAGCCATGAAAAGAATGTGTGCCAGTATATATGAGCATATTTTACATACGTGAGTGTTTCCTGTAGTGGTCCTTTCTCACTGGGACTGCCAGTCCACAAATAACAACACGGAGACTTATTATTCTAAAAGCTCGGCCTTAGCTTAGGCTTCTTGCCAATAGTTCTTATAACTTAAATGAACCCATATTTTTTAATCTACGTTCTTTCACGATCCTCATCACCTCACCTCCGTACTGCACTGCCCATCCTGCTTTCTCTGCATCTGCCTTTCTTCTTCCCAGAGTTCTTTCTGCCCAAGAAGTCTTGCCTATTCTCTCCTGCCTAGCTATTGGCCGTTCAGCTCTGTATTACACCAATCACAGCAGTCCATCTTCACGCAGTGTACAACTATCCCACAACAGTTTCCCTTTATGTATGAATGCCACATGTTCTTGGTTCTCACGGAAGCCAGAAGAGGATATCAGATTCCCTGCAACTTGAGGTACAGATCCTTGTAAACCCCTCTGTGGGTGCTGGGAATTGAACCTTGGTCCTCTAAAAGAGTAGTATATATCCTTAACCACTGAGCCATCTCTCCAGCCCTGAGGTATTTTAAATGTAAATCAATAGTCAGCAGTTTCCTATTTCATATAAATAGCAAGCAAGAGAACATCTCTGCAGGCACTGCTAGAAACAGGGCCTGAAGAGTCGCTGTGTCAGCTCCAGGTGGGGAGAGCAGTCTACTGCGAGGGTTTGTGGGGAACACTTTCTGTGCCCCATCTAAGGTAGCTATTGGTGGTAGCATCCGAGCCTGGGCCTTGGGCAGCCCTAGTAAGCCAGGTTTGATCTATTGTCCCCAATAAGCCAATTAAAGGAGCTGAATTAATGGTGACAACCAGGGCCAGTGAGATGGCTCCGTTGGTAAAGGCTCTTGCCGCCCGATGACCTGAGTTTGACCCCAGGTCCCACGTGGTGGAAGGAGAGAACACATTTTTGAAAGTTTCCTTCCGGCCTCCAAGTGTGTACATACACACACACTAAATAAATGTAGTAAAATGAAAATAGTAACAGTGAAAAGCAGGAAAATAAAAAAAAAAGCTAGCAACAACAGGGATTTATTCCATGTAGCCACATTGGATCTAGCAACAAAGTGATTTGGTGACACTTCCCAGTTCATCTTCAGAGTGCTACATTAGTAGAGACCAGAGTTCTGCATAGCGAAACAGTCTAGGTAGGTCAAGGTGTGGTCCTGCCCATTACTGACCCATTATTGTTGGGGCCTTAGCCTCATCTTGCAAGGTTGTTGGACGAGTTGTTAGAACCCTGAAATCTTTTTTCCTGGCTACAACTTCCTGTCTGTCTGTCTTCAAGGGTCAGTGTTTTTCTCCTCCCAGCTTGAGATTCCCGGGGGAAATTTCAGTTCCTTGGGTCCATTGTTCCAGTGGAATAATAGGCAATGCGATGAAGGACATGCAGCCGAGCTTTAGTGCAACTGAAAGTCTCCTGTGTCCCGCCCGGCCTGCAGCCGCTCAGACCCAAGTAAACACACAGGCTTGTATTAATTAAAACTGCTCGGCCATTAGCTCAGGCCTACCACTGACTAGCTCTTACACTTAAACTCAGCCCATTTCTGTTATCTATACGTTGCCACATATTCTGTGGCTTTACCTGTGTCCCATTACATGCTGCTCCCTGGATGGCGGGCTGGCGTCTCCTGACTCAGCCTTCCTTTTCCCAGAATTCTCCTTGTCTGTTTATCCCACCTATACTTCCTGCCTGGCTACTGGCCAATCAGCTTTTTATTTATCAACCAATCAGAGCAACACATTCACAGCATATAGTACATCCCACAGCACTTTTAGAATAGTGGTTCTCAACCTGTGGGTCATGACCCCTTTGTGGGGGTAGAGGAACCCTTTCCCTGGGGTTACCTAAGACCATAGGAAAACACAGGTGTTCACATTATAATTCATAACAGTAGCAAAAGTACAGTTATGAAGTATCATCAAAAACAATTCTATGGGGGGCTGGAGAGATGGCTCAGAGGTTAAGAGCACTGGCTGCTCGCTCTTCCAGAGGTCCTGAGTTCAAGTCCCAGCAACCACATGGTGGTTCACAACCATCTGTAATGAGATCTGGTGCCCTCTCTGGTGTTCATGTACATGCAAGCAAACAGAACACTGTATAGATAATAAATAAATAAATCTCCAGGACAGGCTCCAAAGCTACACAGAGAAACCCTGTCTCAAAAAAAAAACCAAAAATAAATAAATAAATAAATAAATAAATCTTAAACAATGACAACAACAAAATTTTATGGTTGGAGGTCACTACAACATGAGGGACCATATTAAAGGGTCTCAGTTAGGTAGGTTGAGGACCACTGCTGTAGAATATTCTCAGTCTTTTCAGGAATACCCAGGTTACAGAGTTGCTTATCCAACACTGACAAGCCCGATGACCTACACTTCCCCTCTTCCAGGAAGCTCCTCCCTAGGCTTTTTGTGGTGGCTGCTTGGGGATTGTGTAAGGTCCCACCAAGCCTTCTGAGAGCCAGGCATGATGGTGCAGGCCTCTAATATCAGCACATGGATGGCTGACATAGGAGCCTCACTGAAAATTCTAGGTCATAGCCTGACATGTGGTATACACTTTTAATCCCAGCACTCAGGAGACAGGATCTGAGTTTGGGGTCAGCCTGGTTTACAGAGTGAGATCCAGGACAGGCACCAAAACTACACAGAGGAACCCTGTCTTGGAAAAAAATAAATAGATAGATAGATAGATAGATAGACAGATAGATAGATAGAGTCATTTGAGGAAATGGATTTCTTCTACCTTTCCAGCCTGGCACAAAATTTAGAAACATGGTGCCACCTTTTTGCACCTTCAACCCCAAACCACATGTTGATGGCTCTCTGGTCCCTGAGGTGAGCAGGGAGGAGATATCCCTATGGACTCCAGCGGCCTATGTGCTCAGGGAAGGGGCAAGTTTTGTTGTCTGTAACTGATAGGATTGCCTTTACCAAGGCAGGCTAAGCGTTACCGTATTAGTAACCATAAGGATTGTTTTTTGTTTACTAGTTTTTGTTTGTTTGTTTGAGAACCCGGGGATCACACCCAGAGTTGCACACATGCTTGGGAAACGCTGTGCCCCAAGCTACACCACTAGCCCACTTGAAGATGATTTCAACATTTTCTCTCCAGTCCTCTTCCTTCTGTCTTTTGGCTTTGCACTTACCTTTCCTTTCCGTGTTTTCTGAAAAACGTTTTATTCTGTTTTGTGTGGGGGTGTTTTGCCTGTGTGTCTGTACCAGAGAGGGTAGTGGGTCCCCCGGAAGTGGAGTTACAGATGGTTGTGAGGTGTCATGTGGGTGCTGGGAATTGAACCAGGTCCCTAGTAGGGCAGCCAGTGCTCTGAGGCATCTCTTCAGACCCTCTCTGTATTTTCTTCATTCTCTGTCATTTTCTGTTTCAGAGAAGCCAGTTCCACCCAGTGGACCAGTCTGGAAGCCCAGGCAGGTCCTTGCAATTCCATCTGGTCACAGCAAGTTCGAGGTAGAATGAGCCTTCTGTTTACACATGCTCAGAAAAGCTGAGTCAGGAGCCAGAGTGGCCTTCAACACTATTCACTTCCCAGATTTTTCTCGTTCCCTTTGCTCTGTAACTCAATGATCTTACTGGCCAGGTCTCTCTTCTGCGTATCAGAGTCACCTAAGCAAGGTCCCTGAGGTCAAGAAAGGCCTTCGTCCCCCTCAGCCGGACTCTAACCCCGCTATGGAACGAGCTCAGGTGGAGCCCCCAGTCCTCAGCAAGGCCAGTAGTGCAGAAACTGGTGAATCTGAAAAACACGAGGCCCTGTCCGGACCAGAGAAGCACTCTCCAGACAACCCCCAGGACAAGGGTGGTTCATCTGAAAAACACGAGGCCCTGTCAGGACCAGAGAAGCACCCTCCGGACAACCCCCAGGACAAGGATGGTGCATCTGAAAAACACGAGGCCCTGTCCGGACCAGAGAAGCACCCTCCGGACAACCCCCAGGACAACGGTGGTGCAGAGGCTGGTGGGGCAGCTGGAGAACGGGACCCAGGAGACCAAGCTTTGCCACCAGCCCAGGATGGGGAAAATCTCGAGTGCCCTCCTCCTGAAGCTAGCTCAAGTCCATGCGGGGCACCATCTGAGGTAGAGACGGTAGAGACGCGTTCTGGGCCACAGGAGCTTCCCCAGTCCCCCAGGACCCAACAGCCTGATGTAGATTTCTACTGTGTCAAGTGGATCCCCTGGAAGGGAGAACAGACCCCCATCATCACCCAGAGCACCAACGGCCCTTGTCCTCTGCTGGCCATCATGAACATCCTCTTTCTTCAGTGGAAGGTAAGTACAGGGAGCACAAGCAGTGGGCTGTGAGGCACTGGGCAATTAAGATGGCCACGAACTTGCTGTTCAGATGTGGTTGGTCTGTTCACACAGATGTTCCTTGAGACCATGCTACGTCAAGGTTACTGCAGTCTCATGTCCAAGACATCTTACCAAGTGGGAATGGTTGGTCCGGCAGATAATGATGCGGGGTTCCACTGGGGACTTCTCTCCAGTAAGAACGCTTGGGGAGCTTTTTCTTCAAGCTCACACATCTGTGGTAGACATGGAAGGTGGCTTTGTTGGAGGTCCCAGAAGGTCCTTGAGAGCCTTGGCCAGCAAGCCCACAGGCCAGCGGCCAGCACTGACTGGTGGGCATGTGTGAGCTGGGCGCCGGTGCTGGAAACTTGAGGCTCTCTGAAGTCAGAGCCACACGGAGGCCAGTCTCTAAGTCCCCTTGTCAGTCTCTAAGTCCCCTTGTTGGTTTATTTGTTTTTCTCGGTTTTTCGAGACAGGGTTTCACTGTGTAGCTTTGGAGCCTGTCCTGGAACTCACTCTGTAGCCCAGGCTGGCCTCGAACTCACAGAGATCCACCTGCCTCTGCCTCCCGAGTGCTGGGATGAAAGGCGTGCGCCGCCGCCGCCACCCGGCTCTAAGTCCCCTTGTTGAGGGGTGTAAACACAGAAGCTTGAGATGCCATGTCTCGAGAGCAGTGTGGCCCTAGGGCTACTTCCAAAGTTGCAATTTTTTGTTATGATTCCAGTGAGCATTAGTTTGCACTGTTGGGGCTTGGAGCTCAGGGCAGTTTCACTGGGAAGTCAATGCTGCCTTGGGGTTGGTTCATTAGTGTATCAGAGCCTGCCTTGTGGCTGGCTCCTTATCTTGCAAGCAAACAAAATGGCTTCACTTAAGTTCCTGACAGTAGGCGAGCCCTCCTGTGGGGGGCCGGGTAAGGAAATACTGGGGGTGTGCTTCTCTGACCCTCCTCCACCACCCTTGATTTTTCTCAAGCCTGTCCTGAGTTTACAGATCAGCCCTTTGTTCAACTCCGGTCTCCCCTGCTTTCTCTCACAGTGGGGATGCTTGGCAGTGTTTCCCATCTCTTCCCTCGTCCCAGCATTGAGCCCTGCTCCCTCTTCTGTCCTACCACTCAGTCTCTCTTCCTTCCCTCCTCTTTTTGTTTGCTTTGTTGTTGTTTTATTTTTTGAGATAGTGTCTCACTATGTAGCCTTGACTGGCTTGAAACTCACTCTGTAGACCAAGCTGGCCTCAAACTCACAAAAATTCCACCTGCCCCTGGCTCCTCGGTGCTGGGATTAAAGGTGTGCGCCATCACACCTGGCTGCTTTTGGGGAACTTTATACTATAAAGCAGGCCGGCCTCACCCCTCCTGCCTCAGCTTCCTGAATACTAGAATTGTAGTCATGAGCCCCCAGGCCTGGCTTGGACCCCCTCTTCCTGTGTTCCTCCTTCGCTGCTGGTTGTAGAAGTTCACATATGACCACCCCTCTCCCCAGGTGAAGCTGCCCCCTCAGAAGGAAATGATCACATCAGATGAGCTCATGACACATCTTGGTGAGTGACTTATGGAGGAGGGGCTCATTTGGAGCCCTGAATGTGGTGTTGGGGGCAAGGAAGAGTCCGAGTCTTTTCTGTAAAGCTGGAGAGTAAAAGGCAAAGCTCAAGGGATCAGGGCTTTTGAGTTAGCACCATTCTGTCTCCCCACCCTCCCTGCCCTCCCACCCCATTCCTGGTGCTAGGGGTCAAGCACAAGCCTTGACTGTCCCGGCAAGCACTGCACCACCGGACTCTAGCCCTGGCCTCTGTCCTTAGCTTTCAGTTAGGTGGGTCTGTCATCTCCAGAAGTCTGTTTATTCCTCTGAGAAATTAAAATTCTGGATTGGAGTTTGAAAACCCAGGGTCCTGAGACCTTACCCCCATTCTCCAGAAGAGGAGGAAGCCAAGCTTTTTGGGACGACTGGCAGGGTAGTTTGGGTAGGCTGATAACTGTCCTGTCTTACAGGAAACTGCCTCCTATCCATCAAGCCCCAGGAGAAGTCTGAGGGCCTTCAACTTAACTTTCAGCAGGTGAGGCAAGAGGGCAGTGGACATAGGGTGGATGTGAGCCTTAGTGGGTGATTCCTTTATCTTGCTATCTTCTCTCGGGGGAATGGCATCTCTGTCCTGAAAAAAAATATTCATTTTTATATTAGATAAAGAGGGATTGAGGCAGCCCAGCACAGTGTTGTATGTGTGCCTTTAGTCCCAGCACTCGGGAGGCAGAGGCAGGCGGATCTCTGTGAGTTCGAGGCCAGCCTGGGCTACAGAGTGAGATCCAGGAGAGGAACCAAAACTACACAGAGAAACCCTGTCTCAATAAAAAAAAGAAAGAAAGAAAGAAAGAAAGAAAGAAAGAAAGAAAGAAAGAAAGAAAGAAAGAAAGAAAGAAAGAAAGAAAGAAAAATCAGGCTTTCTGATTTGTCTGGACAGTGGGAGGGAGAGGGAGGGCTGGACTGGCCATCCTTGTCTTTCCTCCCACCAGAATGTGGATGACGCAATGACCGTGCTCCCTAAACTGGCCACAGGTCTGGATGTCAACGTGCGATTCACGGGCGTCTCTGACTTTGAGTACACACCTGAATGCAGCATCTTTGATTTGCTGGGCATACCTCTGTACCATGGCTGGCTTGTGGATCCACAGGTGAGGACACGGGGAGGCCCCGTGAGTCTCCACGACCAAGCTGGCATGAATAAGGCAACAAAGCAAAACAAAACAAAAAGGCAGGCATCTAGGAAGGGAGGGGTTTGATTAGTTTGAGGAGGGTTAGGATTTAGAGACTGAACTGATGCAGAATTCCTTGAATGTTAATATTGTTGGGTGGAGTCACATTCCAGTACAAGGAAACCACACACAAATAAGATCAGGGCTTTGGACATCAAAAGTTCAGGACTCTTTGATCACAAAGTCACATCCAATGGGCTTGGTTCATATCCTTCCTTAAAAAAAAATCAGTTGATTTTTGTCCCACCCTGTCCCTGCTCCCCAGAGTCCTGAGGCTGTGAGTGCTGTTGGGAAACTGAGTTACAACCAGCTGGTAGAGAAGATCATCACCTGTAAACACTCCAGTGACCCCAACCTCGTGACAGAAGGTGATGGTGATGTCCTCTTTCCTTGAGATCTCATGCAAAGGACGGCCGAGTAGGCCTGTTATTCTTGTTTTGTGTGATACAGAGAGAGAGAGGAACTTTATTTTTTGGGGGGTGGGGGAAGATACACAGGGCGCATGTAGTTCAGGCTGGCCTTGAAATCAGTACGTAGCCCAGGCAGGTCTCAAACTCCTGCCCTTCCTGCCTCAGCCTTCTGAGAGCTCAGAGCACAGATGGATTGTGCTCTCACACCCCTAGCTGTATTGACTGAATGAGTAAATATCGTCAGGCTTTGGGAAGGGTTTTTATCTCAACTCTGTGGACGGGGGTGCAACAGGATCTCTTATAGCCTGGGCTGGCTTTGTAACTAAGGGTGATTTTGAACCTCTGATCCTCCTGCCTCCAGCCCCCCCAGTACCAGGATCACAAAACATTCATCACCAAGCTTCAACTTGCATGTGTATACGTTGCTGGGAATCAGGCCTGGGGCCTTGTCCATGCTAAGCCTAGAGTCGAAATCTGAACCATACCCCAGGGTGGGGTTTGGCCTTTACCAAGTGGGCCTCTGGATAGTCCTGGGGCTTTTTGGACAAACCTCCTTATCTTGTTTTCTTTGCTTTGGGGCTATGCTGGCCGGTGTGGGGTTTTAGTTTTTGTTTTGACACAGGGTCGCGAGGTGTAGCCCTTGACTGACCTGGAACTGCTGTGTGGAGATGCTACCCTCCACTCACAGAGATCAGCCTGCCTCTGCCTCCCCGGTGCTGACACAAAAGGCGTGCGCCGCCACACCCAGGCCTGAACTCGGGAACTTTCTGCGTGTGTTAAAGATCTAAAATGGAGCCGTATCCCAGCCCTTTTGATTTGTTTTGCTTTTTTCCTATCATGGGTTTGGATTTAGTCCAAGGCTCGCCCGTTTTATGCCTTCTGGCAGGCTTGATTGCAGAGCAGTTCCTGGAGACCACTGCGGCGCAGCTGACCTACCATGGCCTGTGCGAGCTCACAGCAACCGCTAAGGAAGATGAACTCGGCGTCTTTTTTCGAAACAACCACTTTAGCACGATGACTAAGCACAAGGTGAAGGGGCTTTGGAGGAGGGGAGCAGGAGCAATGTCATTTCCCTGAGCCTCTTTCTCTGGGGTCCATGCGGCAGGCAGGATACAGTGGGCTAAGCCATGGTAACAGATAACCCCTAGAATCCTTGTGGTGTACCACAAGTGTTTGTTTCTAATTCATGATGCATGTCCTGTCTCACACCATCTCGTCTTCACTCTGGGACTCAGGTGGATGGAAAAGCCTTCCTATAAGTAGGAGGAGATGCCGTGTGTTTATTCTTCTGCCTGGAGATGACCCTGAGCAGAGCAGGTCATGAGGACATGCTGTCGAGGGCCAGTGGGGCTTTGGAACACACACAAGTCTTTCAGAGTTAGAAGCTGAGGCCCCCTAGGAACTGAGGAGAAGAGGCTGGTCCTGCCCATTCCCCGTGTAGACTCTGCTTATGCAGCCCTGGCTAGCCCGGAACCCAGGTCTGCCTGCATCCTGTGCTGGGATTACAGGTGTGCACTGTCACACCGGGGCCTCGCCTTGAACTTCTGATCTTCCTGCCTTCCTCCCAGGGGATCAGGTTGTAGTCATGCACCACCACACCCAGTTTTTCTGGTTCTCAGAAGGCTGTATCTCTGCGACATCAGCTAACACAGAGAAGCCGGGGTAGGGAAAAAGATTTGGTGTGGTACTCCAGCCCCAAGGATTCCTTAGCCAGGGTCATCACAACACACTCACCCTGCGTTCGGGTGTCCTTTCCTGCTCCCCACAGCCACACATACTTAAAGAAATTTTGGATGCTCACAGGGCTAAGCTCCAGTCAGCACACTGAATCAGAAGGTCTCCTGACTGCCCCTCGCCTGTAAAGTGCCTCTGTCCCATCCATGTGTCGGTCTCTTTCAGCTTGTGGGAGGAGTGTGTGCTGGGGTGCGTGCTGGGGATCCGATCCGGGGAACTTGGCCTTGCCAGGCAACTGTGTGACATGCACACTAGCCCCATGTCCTTCTCTTTGCATGGCAGAGTCACTTGTACCTGCTGGTCACTGACCAGGGCTTTCTTCAGGAGGAGCAGGTGGTGTGGGAGAGTCTGCACAACGTGGATGGAGACAGTTGCTTTTGCGACTCCGACTTCCACCTGAGTCACGCCCTAGGCAGAAGCCATGGGGCCGAAGGTGGGGGCGCCTCTCCAGAGAAGCAGCTGCAGGTGGACCAGGTGTGTGGGGCCCTGCCGAATGGGGTGGAATGCATTGGCATCTGAGCTGTTTTCTATAAGTGAACTTGGGTGTATTTCCTGGCACCACAGAGAACAGACTTGACTGTTTTTTACATGAGCAAGAAGAGCTGGGGAATCTGAAGGAAATGTGGTTTAGAAATTTAGCCTGAATCGAACCTTTGGTCTTAATCCACCTTCGTGACTTGTTTTCTCTCTAGGACTATCTTATTGCCTTGTCCCTACAACAGCAGCAGCAGCCACAAGGCATGCTGGGTCTTAGTGACCTGGAACTGGCCCAGCAGCTCCAACAAGAAGAGTACCAACAGCAACAGGCAGTTCAACCTGCGCCAGCCAGGGCCCCTTCTCCCCAGGTGAGCCCGCCCCTCTTTTGGTAGGCAGAGGTTCTGTCTTTTCCTGGTGCAGAATGCATATGGTTTTTGTACAGGTATCTGCAAGCTTTCCCTCATAAATCCTTCTGAGGTACCTCTTTTGATCAAGATGATCCCCGCCCCGTGTCTTTGACCTCTACCAAGGTCATCAGATAACTAGTTGTTAAATCCCACACAGGGGAGAGGATCCACATCTGGACGCCCAGCTGGAGAGCGACGGCAGAGGTCAAAGCCTGAGTCAGACTGTGTTCTGCTCTAACTGTACCCCTTCCAGCGTGGACCCGCCCCCCCTGTCAGAGGCGGTGGCTGGTTTGCTGGCAGGATCCCCCCCCCAACCCCTGAGGCATACAGGGTGACTGCACTGCTGGGGATCGATCAGAGCAGGCAGCAGACACCAAGGGCGGATTCGGTACCACGCTCACCCTTGCCTTCTTCTCTGTCCGGTCTTCTGCTCCGGCCGGGGCCACATGGGGATGGGCTGGGTGGTCTCTGGCTCCCAACCCCCTTTCCTGGAATGTTCACATGAATATACAGACCCAGGCGGATAGGTGAAGTACCTCTCTGCCTGCCTGGTTGCCCCTGGCTACCCCACGGGCCAGTTTCCGTTTGCTTTAGGGTTTGATTTGGGTTTCTATCTTTATTGTTTGTAATGCCTTCCTAGGGAGTTGGGAATAAAACTTCTTTCCTGAGATACGATGTTTTCCTGCCCTGGAGCAGTGGGGTTAAATATTTGACCCAGTTGAGGAATGTGAACGGGGAGGAGGCAGGGAGGCGAGAGGTTGCCTGTCATTTCCTCACAGAGCCAGCAGGGGGGACCCAAGCGCTGCCTCTACCTCGGTCTTGGTAGATGTTCTGTGGGAAGAGCTGCTCTCAACTCTATTGGAGCGTGTTTCCAAATCCCTGCGTGGACAGGTACATTGGGGGAAATGTTACTGAGACTTCCAAGGCTCGGAGTTCATGTGGAGGGCCCTTAGATGGCCCTTTGCTAGCTCTGATCCCCTGGTGCCTACTCTTGATTATCTTGCCGACGATTTCCTGGGGAGGAGAATGATGAGGTTCCAGGGAGATTCAGAGGGTGGGGTATATTGATAACGGACAAGTGCCCGGCTGAGGCAAAAACAGGATTCCCATTGAATAGCCAAATGTACTTCAAAGACGCCTGCAACTCCAGGGCCTCTTCCTGGCCCACGTCCTGATCCACCCTAATTTTAACCAGGAAACATCAAAAGACAGAGAATTTGCCAAAAGGGAGATATTCTGGCCATGGTATAGATTGATGAGTAGGGCCGACACTATCAAAGACTTCCTGTTTCTCCTCCCCAAAATGGAGCTAGAAGACACCACTTTGAGATGAGGAGAATCCAAGGGTATCAAAGAAATTTAGAGCCAGGCGGTGGTGGTGCATGCCTTTAGTCCCAGCACTTGGAGGCAGAGCCAGGAGGATCTCTGTGAGTTCAAGGTCAGCCTGGTCTACAGAACGAGATCCAGGAAAGGCACCAAAACTACACAGAGAAACCCTGTCTCAAAAAAAAAAAAAAAAAGAAAGAAAGAAATTTAGAGGTCCAGCCTCCAGAGGAAGTTAGGGTATATGGTGTTCCTTGGGGGGTCTCCCATGTGTTCAACCAAATATGGGACTCTCAGACTCTTGAATGTCAGGTCAGGGTGGATCCAGAAGGTCTCAGATGTCTTCGGCTCTGCACAGAGCCAGTAGGGCAGAGTGATAATCCCCTCTGACTACATCCTGCAGGTGAGGGAATCAGTATTAGAAAAACTCAGTACCACCAGTCATGGTCCAACTTCTAACCCCACCTTGTGCTGAAAAATAGCTCATGACCGAGGAAAGACCTGCTCTCTGTTGCCTGGGTCCCACACTCAACGAAAGGAAAGTTGGGTGGAGCTGGGAGCTAGAGCGCCAGGGCTCCAGACATTGCCCGATTTAGTCTGGTTGTGGTGGCGTACCCTTTTAATCCCAGCACTTGGGCACTTGGGAAGCAGAGGCAGGTGGATCTCTGAGTTCGAGGCCAGCCTAGTCTATTGAATGGGTTCTAGGACAGCTTGGGCTACACAGAGAAACCCTGTCTTGAAGAGAGAGAGAGAAAGAGTGAGTGAGTGAGCTAAATTTCACCTGGAGAGAAGAATACAGAGACTTCCCAAATTTCTTCTTGAACTCAGCCCGGATGCTTAGAAGATCAGTCTCGCTTCGGGAGACGAGCACTCGCATCAGCACTTGGAAATTGGGCTCAGTTTCCTGGTAAAGAAACAGAGGGAGCGTGAGGCAGGTAGTTAGGGATAGTCTCTTTAAGGGTAAGGGGTGAATGGCATGCATGGGTGAGTAGGAACTAGAGGCAAGATAGAGTTAAGGAGAAGCAATAATCTCAGAGTCACTGTCTACACCCACAGAAGGATAATGAGTAAATATGTTTTCTGTCCTTTCTTTTTTGTGGTACTGGGGGGTACAGGGCCTTAAACATGCATTTATCACTGAGCTACATCCTCAGGCTTCTTCCTCCTCCTCTTACAGGATCTCAGCATATACCTCAGGCTAGCCTCAAATTCACAGAGTGCTGAGACTAAAGGTATTAGCCACCATGCCCAGCCCAGATCTGTTTCTATGTGTATGTGTGCATTTCTGTGCGAGTGTGTGCCACATGTGTGCAGATGCCTGTGGAGGTCAGAAGAGTGTCTTACATCCCGTGGAGCAGTTGTAAACTGCTGGACATGGGTCCAAGAACCAAACTTGGGTCCTCTGGAAGAGCAAGAAACTCTTAACCACTACGCCATCTCCCAGCTCCATGTTTTTTTTTTTTGACACAGTGTCTCATGTACCCTAGACTGACCTTTAACTCACAGAGATCCACTTACCTCTCTGCCTCTAGACTATTTGGATTTAAGGTATGGGCCACCATGCCTGACAAGCCTTGAACTCTTGGATCCTCTTGTTTCTGCTTCTCAAGTTCTGCGATTACAAGTGTGTGTCTCTTGGCTAGCCTGACTCCTAAAATATACCTGACGTTTTATGTCATATATATATATAATTATATGACATATACATAATTCCAATCTCATAATCCTAACATACTAAGCTGTGTTTGTTTCCTTTTCTGTGTGTGCCTCATGGGCTCTCCCACCAAGCCACTCAGGAACTCAGACGGATAACCACAGGTTTTCAAATGAATCCTGGTGTTGACTCATTATAATGAGCCAGGCTTTATCAGTTAAGTATAATAATAATCTGTTGTCAAGATGGAAATCTCTGGATGATTGAGCAAGGGCATAAGTAGACTGTCCTATGAATGAATGAATAGTCATCAATGGGGCATGATGCTGAAGGCTTCTCTGTCTGCCAAAATGTGATAACTTTTTCCAACCTTTCCTATATTACACTTCCTTTTTTATTTTTATTTATTTATTTTTGTTTTTTCAAGGCAGGGCTTCTCTGTGTAGCCTTGGCTGTCCTGGCACTTGATCTATAGACCAGGCTGGCCTTGAACTCAGAGATCTGCCAGCCTCTGCCTCTCCAGTGGATTAAAGGTATGTGCCATCACTGCCCAGCTATTACACTTCATATATATATATATATACTCAGAGGAGACCTAGTTTATCTAGGAGAATGACTAGATTCTGTTGGTATAATCACTCAAACCGTAGTGATCACTTTTTAGATAAATAATACACCAGGCACTATGTGTTGTTTTTGTTTTTCTTTTTTGAGACAGGGTCTCTCTCTCACAATGTAGCCCAGGCTGTCCTGGAACTCCCTGTACAGACCCAGCTGGTCTCAAACACAGATCCGCCTGCCTCTGCTCCCGAGTGCTGGGATTAAAGGCGTGCGCCCCCATGGCCCTGCGCCCCCACGGCCCTGCTCCCCGAGCATCTCATACAGTGGCGCAGAGATGGTCGTTGAGGGCTTGGGCTTATGCAGCAAGTGTTCTGCTACCACACCGTCCTCAAGCCTGAGGGTAAGAAACAGGCAAGAAGTCCAGCCAAGGTGGCCTGGCGCGGTGGCGCACACCTGTAGTCCCAGCACTCGGGAGGCAGAGCCAGGCAAATCTCTGTGAGTTCAAGGCCAGCCTGGGTTACATTGAGAAACCTTGTCCTGAAAAACCAAATAAATAAATAAACCTAGCCAATGTGGAGAAAGGAGGCCCAGGTTGCTCAGGGCATTCACCGTCTCTTTGTTCACGTTTTTTTCATCTAATTGAACAAGGACAGGGCATAGTTGTGAAGGTTAATTGAAATGTAAGTAATACGCTGGACACAGCTGCAAAGTACAAGAGGTCCTGGCTGGCCTAGGACTTACAGTGCGCCTCCTGCTTCTGCCTCCCGAGTCCTGGGATTATGGGCTTTCACCACCAGGCCCACCTATTATTATAGAGCAGTGGTTCTCAACCTGTGAGTTGCGACCCCTTTGGGAATCTAAAGACCATTTCAAAGGGGTCACATATCAGCTATCCTGCATGTCAGATATTTACATTATGATTACAGTTAGGAAGCAGCAATGAAATCATTTTATGGTTGGGGGTCAGCACATGAGGAACTGTATTCAAGGGTCGCAGCGTTAGGAGGGTTGAGGACCGCGGGGACAGTTACCACCCTCACCTCTGACAACACTGGACAATCTGTTTTGGGAACATAGACACTAAGACAGAGTTAAACTGTAGTGCCTTGAGGGTAACTTAGTTCTAACCGGAGCTCACTCCTCTCTACCCATGACAAGACAGTCTGTAAACAGGGAAGACTAGCTTGTAGGTTCCACCACGCTTGGATCTGAAGGGCAGGACCGGAAGCAGTATTGCCTCTTACCTGAAGGGCTTGGTGAAGTTTGTCAGCAAAGTACAGGGCTGTGTTTCTCATTATGGAAGCTAGAAGTGAAGGTGAGATGGCAGAGAGCCGTGGTCTAGGGCTACAGCGTCCCATCCCAGTAAAACCCCCCCATACATCCTGAGTAGGTACCTACCGAGGCTGAGCAGAGCCTGCTGAGCATCTCCATGGAAACAGTTCCGGATAGCATCCTCTAATTCTTGCCCAGTGCTTCTCCGATACTGATCAAATACTTTTGGTATGTGTAGGGAGTGGTCAGAAAGGTAAGTTGGTGTGGGGCGGTTACTCACCACAGGGAAGGGTGACTCTCCCCACCACTGGCTGCCACACTCATCAATAGAGCAAGCTGGGTGGGGATAAGGAAGCTTGGGTACCTCGGATAAGGTGTTCAGGACTCCGTTGGGTAAAGATCAGGACCCATTGACCTGCCATACTGGATCCTCCGGTCTGCTGGAGTGCCTAGGGAAGAGGAAGGCGTCCGTGAGGACTGGAGTATGATCATTGTTTGGAGCCTGGAAGCCATGGTTAGGATGTCCCCAAAGATCTGTGGTGAAGGAAATGGGACAGAGGGGAAAAGGGATAATGTAATCTCTGCACTAGGGAGGCAGAGGCAGGTGGATCTCTGAGTTGGAGGCCAGCCTGGTCTACATAATGAGTTCTAGGATAGCCAGAGAAACCCTGACTCAAAAAATTAAATAAGTAAAAATAATAAAAAGAGGCAGAATTAAGAAAGGGGCTCTAGCCGGGCGGTGGTGGCGCACACCTTTGATCCAGCACTTGGGAGACAGAAGCAGGTGGATCTCTGTGAGTTCAAGGCCAGCCTGGGCTACAAATTGAGTTCCAGGATAGCTAGAGCTACACAGAGAAACATTGTCTTGAAAAACAAAAACAAACAACGAAAAGAAAGAAAAAGAAAGGAAGGAAGGAAGGAAGAAAAAAGGAAAGAAAGAAAGAGGAAGGAAGGAAGAAAGAAAGACAGGGGCTCTACTTAGCTGCTCTCACAAGGAACTAATCCCCAAGAAGAGGAGGCTACTTGATCCAGTGCCCACAGGAGGGGAATCTGCCAGCAGATGAGATTGTATTCTCTGAGCTCGGGAGGCAGAGACGAAGATAGGGACAGGTTTGCAGCACAGAGGGGCCACGGGATCTGGGCCACAGAGGGGGGCCACGGGATCTGGGCCACAGAGGGGGGCCACGGGATCTGGGCCACAGAGGGGGGCCACGGGATCTGGACCCTCAGACATGGTACAAACCGTATATGGCTATGCAAGCTCAAGTCCTTTTGCTCACCCGGACATCTTGTTCTTCCAAGTTGTAGTCAATGATTCCAGAGTATCTCTCTCGGCCCCCCTAAGTGGAGACACTGTTCTCAGGTTTCGGGGAAGAGACCCTGATCTCTCCAAAGCTCTCCCTTGTCACAGGACGGCAGAACTCCCTAGTCTGGCCCATCCCCAGCCTGAGGAACACAACCCCCTTCCCTGGCAGCCCGAGCCTCACCTTGCTCAGGGCCAGGAGCAGGTCCTGCAAGATGCCATTGGTCTCAGTTCTGATATCTTCCTCAGCCTCCACCTGGAAATCTGGGGCAGGGGCAGGGGCCTTTTGACTCCCGAATTTTCCCAGGGTAGATAGCTTTAGGACTTGTCACGTGTTGGACAACTGGGCCCTCACAGTCCTCTTCCTTTTGTTTTCAAAGATTTGTGTTTTATTTATTTGGGGATTTGCCCAGAGAGGCTAGAGGTGCCCTTGGAGCTGGAGTTGCAGGGGGTTGTGAACCATCCGATGTGGGTGCTGGGAACCGAACTCAGGTCCTCCTGATGCTCTTAGCTGCTGCTCTAGCCCCCTAACTTTCCATCTATCTCCTAGGCAGAGCAGCTTGATGGCCGATGGTTCCCAGGATGGAAGACATGGGTGCCATCATGGCTACTCTGAAAACATTCCTAAGTTGTGAGCAGGTGGAAGTGGAGTCATCCCCAAACCTTCCCACTGGGAACTCCATCCGTTGTTAGACAACCAGGAGTAACTAGAGATAGGGGATCCCAGACCATGAAGCAAGTTGGTTAGGGCCAAGCCCTCTGTCCTCTGTTCAAGAAGTGGTGTGTGAGGTAGGGGGTGAAGCAGAGTGAGCAGGTGTGGGAAGACAGGAGAATGGAGACCCCAGGAGAGCCCTTGCCCAGCAGGCGCGGAAACCCTGGGTCCAATCTCTAGAGCAGAAAGAAAGGAGGAAGGAAGAGAGAAAAGGAAACGTCAGTCATGGAGGCCCAGGCCTGTAAGCCGAGCACTGGGGGGCTGAGTCAGGAGGGCCATGGATTCAAAGCATTTCATCTACGTGAAACTATAATGTCTCAGGAGAGGGGAAGAACCAAAAAAGAAAGATGGAAAGAGATCCAAGAGGAGCTCCCTGGAGGGAGGAGAGGGTTGAGAACACAGAGCAGCGTGAGCCGTCGAGTGAAAACTGAAGAAAGAGAGGATGTGATGGGCATGAGAGGAGGGTGGGAAAGCGGCTCCCAAATGAGGAGGTGAGGCGGGTCTGACAGGTGACCGTGTGACTTATAAAAGGTCACCTCCTGTCCCCCGGGCAGCAGCAAGGGGCTGCTGTTACAGTGCCTAACTAATGTCATTACTGTGAGGTTTGCCCTAGGGCTCCAGACTAAGTTAATCATTATTTCTCTTTAATGATCACCTGTGGCTCTCTCCCCTGGGGAGACTGAGGCACTGGCAGTGGAGGGGGGGGGGCGCGTGCTGGGAGCAGAGACCTTCGCAGAGGGAATAGAATTTGGTCAGTCAGGATCCCAGATCTTCAGGGACCGTCGGAAGGAGTGGATTGCCCCCACACCCTTCGACTCGTGGGGACCCCTCATACATTCCTACCGTGCTTATAAACTGCCAGGCACTCCTGCAGCTGGGGTGCTGCTCGGGTGGCCAGGATTTCCAAGGCCACATCCTCGGCAGAACCTGAGGCCTGCAAGAGATTGTGAGGCCACTTGACGACTGGACCGTACCGTTACCCAGCAAGATGGCAGACAGAGGGCTGGAGAGCAGCAGGCACTAGCAGGCACCCATAGGGTTGAGGGGTCTCTAGGCCCAGTCTCTGGAGGGGTCAAGGCCTGTCGGCCGCCTTCCTCTCGCTTGGTGTCCTTGTTCCCAGCAGCTGTCCTCTCCTGGTACCTTCAAGGCCGTCCTCAGTTCCTGGGCATCAAACTGGGCTGCGGGTTGTAGGAGGGCAACCACAATTTTTTCGAGGTGGCCAGAAAGTGCTGCCTGCAGAGACTTCAATAGGTCCTGCATACGTGGGCCACAGACAGACAGAGACAGAGACACAGGTCAAGGAAGGCCCCAGTCATGGGAAGCTTAGGCTGATTGTTATCCCAGCCTTGGCCACCAAGTCCCTGATTAGCCAAAGGGAGGGGCTGGCCATGGCTGGAGCTCAAGCCCTCCAGGGGGTCTCCACCCTGTCTGTCTCCAGCTCCCCACCTGTTTGGTTCGCTCTTGGAAGGCTCGAGAGATGAGCTGTCTCTGCTCTCTGCTCCGATTGGTCAGCACATCCACAATGGCGCTGTGGTCCACACCTGAACCAAGACAAAACCAGGCTGCCACCAGAGGAGTTCACAGTTGTGAATTCCCAACTCTTCCAGGAGGAGAAGACCAGGGGCTACTTCACCCCTGCTAACACTTGTTCTTAAGGAGATGCAAAGAAAATGTCAAAACACATTCAGAGAGCCGGCTGTAGGGGCGCACGCCCTTAATCCCAGCAATCAGGAGGATCTCTGTGAGTTCGAGACCAGCCTGGACTACAGAGTGAGTTCTAGGACGGCCAGAGCTACACACTGAAACCCTGTTTTGGGGGAAGGAGGAAAAGAAAAAAAAAAAAAAGAAAGGAAATAAATAAATAAATCTGACTCAAATCCTAATTCAGGCAAAAGTGGCCTAGTTATGGTGGTTCAAAAAAAAGGGAAGAAAAGAAAACCACAGATGAAATAAAAACATTTTTAAAGGGCTTTTTGGGTGGGGTCCATTAATTTGGCTTAGAATCCTGGCTCTCCTGCTATAAGCTATGTGACCTTGGGCAAGCTTCTTAATCTCTCTGGGCCCCGGTTTCCTCATGTGTGGAAGGGAAATAATAAGCCTGACCTGACAAGGGTGTTGTGAGAGGGAATGACACACCACCACAGAACTTGACATGCCAGAATCAGATATTTCAACAATACTCCCAGAACGTCACCAGCTCCACCTCCTTCAGGCTCCTTAAAAAGATGTTTTTAAAGCCAGGTGGTGGCGGCACATGTTTTAATCCTGGCACTCGGAGGCAGAGGCAGGTGGGTCTCTGAGTTCCGGGCCAGCCTGGTCTACAGAGTGAGTTCTAGGACAGCCAGGGCTACACAGAGAAACCTGTCTCAAAAAAAAAAAAAAAAAAAAAAAAAAAAAAAAAAAAAAAAAAGATAAAAAAAACCCATTTATTTAATAAGTGTGTGGTGGTGGGATGAGGAACACTAGCTATTCTTCCAGGGGACCCAGTTCAAGTCCCACATGGTGGCTTACAACCATCTGAAACTCCAGTTCCAGGGGCTCTGACCCCCTCTTCTGGCCTCTGTGGGCACCAGGCTTGCTTGTCACAGTATGCACAGACATAGATACGGGCAAAATAAACATACACATAAAATAAAAATAAAATACTAAAGTTTTCAAAAGAGAGAGAGGAAGGAAGAAAGAAGGAAGACAGACAGACAGAAGCAGACCAGCAGTGAGGCATGATGGCTCTCGCCTGTAATCCCATCACTTGGGAAACTGCTGCAGGAGGATTACTACAGATCTGAAGCCAGCTTGAGATATGGAATGAGACCCTGTCAGGTGTGGTGGCACACATCCTTGACCCCAGCACTGGAGAAGCAGATGCAGGTGGATATGAGTTGGAGGCCAGCCTAGTCTCCGTAGTGAGTCCAGGCTAGCTAGTGTTACAAATGAGACCCTATCTCACAATAAAATAATAAAATAAAAATCAGATCGACAATGAAAGGAAGACCCTAAACACCAAGGGCAGGAGCTTACCTTGGCCTGTAATGGCCTTCAGCAGCTTCTGAACATCCTTGTCCACACTGAAGCTCAAGAAAGTCCTGAGGGTGCCCAGGGTCCCCCAAGCTGCTGTCTGCAGGAGCATGAGAACATGGTATCATGAGGGGGAGCCTGCCTTCCCCCTCCCTCCATTGTGTCCCTTTACTGTGTGTGCATGGGGGGTCAGAGGACGAGGGGGTGCATATCTGCTTCCATGTGGGTCCTAGGGATCGAACTCGGGTCCTCAAGGCTTCCACCCAGCTGAGCTATCTCTCCAACGTCATTTCTACCTTCCTCTTCCCCAACATCTCCTGGCCCCTGAGTATTGTTGGGGCTGGAGGTGTGGCTCAGTGGGAGAGCACTAAGCTGTCAAGTATAAAGCAAGACCAATCACCAGCACCACTGAATAAATAAATACGTTTCTGAAGTCCCAACAGCCCGTACCTTGCTGGCAAGGCCCAGGGAGCTGAGGATCTCCTGGGTGAGGGATGTTCCCATCCTTCCACTGCTCACAGACATAGTTCAGCTGGCTTCCCTGCGGGAGGAGACAGGAGTTAGCTGAGGGAATGCCCCCCTTGGGCCTGCTGATGGCCTCTAACGTGGCCTGGACTCTCTCAATCCGTTCCTTTCCTTTGTGCAGAAAATAAATGAATGAATGATGGCGTATGGAACTGCTCTGCAGGCGTGAGGATGGAGGAGGAGGGAGATAGGAAGAGCCAACCTTCCCTGCTTTCTCCCTCCTTTCCTGAGCCAGGACTGGCTGGGGAGGCACTTACCAACCGTCTCCCTCCACCCAAGGCCCCTGAACCCTCAGTCTGAGATGATGCCCCTTCTGAGGCTCAGGTCCCTCCCTTTCCTGACTTCTCAGGCAGCTGAGGTGAGGTTGCAAAATGATGGACAGGTGGGAGACAGCTCCTGTCACACCTCCTCCCCACAGGTGAGCGCCAACCCCTACCTGAAGAGCTGCTTCCTGCCTGCCTGTCCCCCCCACACACACACACACCCGGAGTCTCAGGTGGGGTCTTCAGGTCCGCAAATGTATTCTGGGCTGATGGAGGCGTCCTCGTAGGCACATGAGTACCTGGGCATAGACTAGACTCTCTCACGCGGGGAAAGGGGCGCATCCCTCCTCCCTCAATCAGTAAGTTCTCCCTCCCCCAGAGAAGGGCTCCGTTCCAGGACTTACCCCAGAGGTGCCAGCGGTGAGGCGGGTGTTGTGGCCTGTGTGGGCACCAGCTCCTGTGTAGCCTGGTGGTGGAGAGGAGGAGTGAGGAGCCCCGGGTGAGCCGCCAGCCAGATGACCTCCCTGGCAGAGCAGCCCGGTTGTTGATTCTGACTCCAGCCCCTCCCAGACGTGGGAGAGGACCAGGCTGTACAGGGTCTACCAGCACACACCTCCCTGCCTAGCATCTCTCCTCCCAGGAACTGGTCCTTAACCCACGCAAGTGAACTCTGCTCAGCCTCTCAACTCAGCCAAGGACACAGGAGGCTTTGTGCGTTGCTCTCCCTGCGGGGCCAGGTTGGGACCACAGAAACCTAGCCTCCCGTCTTGCTTCTGACCTGGCCCTACCACTGACTCCAACTCCCTGGGGGTAAAGGGGGGGGGTTAAGGGGAATGTAGGTCAGGCAGGCTCCAGGCTGATTTCAAGGTTGATAGGGAAAAACCTGTTGGGACACATACCATCAGGGCACCCCAGCCTGCACCCCACAGGGGGTCCGGGCCCAGAAGTTCAGTGATTATGCCTCAGGAAAACCATCCACCAAGGGTGGGGAGGCGAGGGGATTGTTTCTATCTGTGGGGAAGGGAGGGCACACAGGTAATCAGGGGTGAGGGCAGAGCCACAGAGTCAGGAAAGAAAAATGCAGAGGGTGTTCCCTGTAGACCGGCACCGGCACCGTGGGAGCGCTGTGCTCCCAAAGGCCGCCAGCAGATGGAGGAGGATCCCAGGGCCCGGATTTCTCGGTCTCCTTCAGCCTCTTAGCTGCCAGCGTTCCTAGGCTGTTGAGGCTGCAGGTGATCCAGTCCCAACAGCTAAGCCTGAGGCTGTTGGCACACAGCAGCAGGTGCCCAATCCCTCTGAGCCTCAGGGATCCTAAGCGGTTGCTTAACCCTCGGGGCTGGCTCCGTAAGGCTTGGGGAGCCGTCTATTTCCTGCCTCCAGTCTTCCGCCTTTCTCCAAACCCAGGGTGGTCCTCCTTGGTCTCCCAGAAGCCCGGAAGGAGAGGGTTACAGTACATCTACTGCTACCCCACACAGGAAACGCCTGGGGACACGGGGAATGAAGTTCCGCGATGGCAATCATATTCTGATTTTCTCCCTCACTAAAGTGGAAAACATACTCCAATTTTAGAATCAAAGGATGTATGGTCAATCTCTAATTTCGAATTTATTTATTTGTTTGTTTGTTTTTTGAGACAGGGACTCTCTACATAGTCTGGACTGTCCTGGAACCTGCCGCTGCGTGCGCCACCACACCCAGCTATCTCTAATTCTTAAATTTTTCTTTTTCTTCTTTTCTCTTTTTGTTTCTTCTGTTTGTTTTTGTTTTTTTGAGACAGGGTTTCTCTGTGTCGCCCTGGTTGTCCTGAAACTGACTTTGTAGACCAGACTGGCCTCCAACTCAGAGATCCACCTGTCTCTCTGCCTCCTGAGTGCTTGGATCAAAGGTGTGCGTTGCCATGCCTGGATCCTTGAAATTTTCTTTATTGTGCATGTGTGCAGCTGAGAGAAAAACTCATGGGATAGCCCTCCCCTTCAGGCAGATGAGTTCCAAGGGTGTGAGCTCCAAGGTCAGTCTGTGGCAAGTGCCCTTACTGAGCTCTCTTGCTGGCCTTTTTTTGGTTTTGCTTGTTTGTTTGTGGGAAGATACAGGATTTTATTCTATAGCTCAGGCTAGCCTGGAACTCATGACGAAGCCCAGGTTGGCTTTGAGCTCACTATTCTCTTACCTCAGCTTCCAGTGCTGAGATTTCCAGGTGTGAGCCATCACCCCGAGTCTGCACTTGTTATAGCCTGTGATCTTAGCTAGACATCTCATAATCTCCACATGGAAAGGGCAGGGGAAACTGTAGGGCAGAGGAGAAGAGAGGCTGGTGCATCTGAGGCTGTTTCTTAGGAGGACTAAATGAGGCCACGTGTCATCCTGTCAGTTAGGGGTGTTAGATTAAATAAACAAAAATATACAACTCCCAGGTAAATTAGTCCAGATAAACAGTGAATGATTTGTTGGTAATAGTATGACCCAGATACTTAATGAATGTCATTACTTAGACTAACAGGTTATTTATTGTTTACCTGAAATTCTGCTCTAATAGGGTGGATAGCCTGGGCTGTACCTGGGAGCTCCGATAGGGCTCAGTCTCTGCACTTTGCTAAGGCTAAAGCTGCAGATCTAGACCTCCCAGGGTCAGAATTCTGACTTTCTGCATGATGCTGGACAGGTGCCTGAAGGTCCTGTGCTCAGTTTTCTTATCCTCAGAACAGAGCCCAGGGGCAAGGCTGCAGAGATGGCTCAGTAGATAAGAGCACTGGCTGTTCTTGCAGAGGATCAGGGTTCAATTCTCAACACCTACAAGGCAGCTTTCAACTGTCTGTAACTCCAGTTCTGGGGACCCAATGTCCCCTTCTTGCCTCTTTGGGCTCTACATGCACACGGTGTACAGATATACATGTAGTTGAAACATCCATATACATAAAATAAAAATAAAACCTTTTTCTTTTTTTCTTCCTTCCTTCCTTTCTTTCTTCCTTTCTTCCTTTCTTTCTCTCTCTTCCTTCCTTCCTTCCTCCCTTCCTTCCTTCCTTCTTTTCTTTCTTTCTTTCTTTTTTTTGAGACAAGGTCTTCTATGTAGTTCTGGCTTTCCTGGAACTTGCTATGTAGACCAGGTTGGCCTCAAACTCACAGAAATCCTCCTGCCTCTACCTCCCAAGTGTTGAGATTAAAGGCTTTTGCCACCACACCTGACTAAATACATCTTTAAACACGAAAGTAGACTGGATAAGAAGCTGAGTGACAGAAAGGCCCTGGGTTCCAATCTCAGCACTGAAAAACATAAACCTCTCTCAGATACACAAAAGGAGAAACCAGAGACTGGAGATAGAGTGGGATTAGCAGTTAAGAACACTTGTTTCTCCTACAGAGGACTTGGGCTCAGTCCCCAGGACCCACATGGTGGTTTACAATCATCCATAACTCTAGTACCAGGAGATGTGATGCCTTCTTCTGGCCTCTCCAGGCACCAAGTAAGCACACGTGGTGTGCACACATACATGTAGGTGAAACACACTCATATAAATAAAATAAATCTTCAAAAAAGAGTGTTTATCACTAATGACAGTCAATGTTGGAGAGGATGCAGAGCAAAGGGAACACTCCTCCACTGTTGGTGGGAATGTAAGCTTGTATAACCACTGTGGAAATCAGTATGGCGGTTTCTCAGAAAATCGGGAATCGATCTACCTCAAGACCCAGCCATACCACTCTTGGGCATATACCCAAGGAATGCTCAATCACACACAAAGATACATGCTCAACTATGTTCATAGCAGCACTATTCATAATAGCCAGAACCTGGAAACAACCTAGATGCCCGTCATCTGAAGAATGAATTAAGGAAATGTGGTACATATACACAATGGAGTACTACTCAGCAGAGAAAAACAATTACATCATGAAATTTGCGGGAAAATGGATGGAACTAGAAAATGTCATCCTGAGTGAGGTAAACCAAACTCAGAAGGACAAACATGGTATGTATTCATAAGTGGATACTAGATATAAAGCAAAGAACAATCAGACTGCAACCCACAGATCCAGGGAGGCTACATAGCAGGGAGGACCCTAGGATGACTGTGGCTTATAATAAGTTTTGGTTTTACTCAATTACTGGGCAAGCCTCAATCAAACATTTCACTTTAGGATAAGAATTTGTACTGTATCAAGCTGATAATAGAAAAAATAAATAAATAAAAATAAAAAAAAAGTGTTTATGTTATAGATTGTTGTGAGAACTACATAAATATATATTGAGATGGAGGTTTAAGTTGGGGCAGAGTCATTGCCTCTCAAGGATGATGCCCAAGTTCTATCCTTGGCAGCCCGCCTCTAAATAATATACACTACTGAAAAAAGTGCTGGTCACAGAGTACCAAGTATGCACGTCAAAATGCTAACATATGGCAACAAGTATTGTTACAATCTTATTTTACACTGGTAACTGTTGCTTCTTCCTGCCAAATCTGATCCTGGCAGGCTTCAACATCTTTCCTGGCATTCCCCAAGAGTGCCACAAGAGGGCATCGGCAACTACTGACTGTATTATTAATAAATCACCCAGGGCCACTTGAAGTCCCTAGCTCCACCTGAGCATATCGATGGGCTCTCATAACCCACTTGTCAGAAGTACAGCACGGGCTGACCTCTGAGGACATGCTGGAGACAGTTGCTTCACAGATGCCGGGGACCACGATGTAGCAGAGGCCCACACGCCCGCCTTCTGACTCTTCAGTATCGATTCTGGCTACATGTAGCAAGCAGCCTATGGTGAAAGCCAGGGGAGGGCACCTGTTTGACCTGCCAAAGCTTCCCAAGGGACTCCTGTGAGAACCCGCAAGTTGAACTCTATATTAACAGAAGTCACACAGAAATCCAGTCACCTGGCCGAAGCACAGCCTTCCTGTGAGTGTGCAAACTGTGTGTGCTGCCCCCACAGTGGTTCGGCTGAAACTTGGGTGGCATTTCACCGCTCTCAGCCTGGTTTTGCCTTGTTGAACCCGAGGACAGACTTGCTCTTTTCAGGGTCACTGATTATTCAACGCCCATGCTCTAAATTAGGATTGTGAACTTGGAGGACACCTCAGAGAGGATTCACTCTGCCCCTTTATTACGGACTTGAGGAGGGTAGGGACTTCCCACACCCGTGGAGTTTGAACCAGAGTCTAGGTATCTCAATGCTTCTAATTTTGTCATCTCCTGAGGAGGAATAGTTGACGTGGTGTCCCTGAGTAGAATACCAATGCTGTCCAGGGTCTCAACTGCTGACTTGGGAGCACTTCTTCAAACTCTCTGGCACCATTTTGCTTTTCTTCTTTCTTCTTCTCTTTTAGCCCCTCCCCATTATCTAATCTATCTATCTATCTATCTATCTATCTATCTATCATCTATCAATCATCTATCTATCTATCTATCTATCTATCTATCTATTTATCTATCATCTATCTATCTACCTATCATCTATCTATCTATCATCTATCTATCTATCAATAATCTATCAATCATCTATCTTATCTTATCTATCTACCTATCTATCTATCTATCTATCTATCTATCTATCTATCTATCTATCATCTATCCATCCATCCATCTATCATCTATCTACCTACCTAGTTTGTGTACACATGTTGGCCTGTGTGTGCCACAGCATGCATGTAGAAACTAGAAGACAACTTGTGAGAGTCATTCTGTCACTCTGTCCTTCCACCATATGGATCTCGGGATTTCCACTCAGATTATGGGGCTTGGCAGCATTTGCCTTTAATCACGAAGCCCGCACACTGGCCCCCCTGTACCGACACTGCTGAACTCCTTACTCAAGGAGGCTTCTGTGGGTTCATATGTGTGTGTTATATATGTTATACACAATACATAAGAATATATATTTATAGTACATATACAATATTATATATATATATATATATAGTACATATATATATATATATATATAGGCAGGGTCTTACTGTGTAGCCCTGGCTGTTCCAGAACTTTCTATGCTATGTAGACCAGGCTGGCTTCAAACTTGCAGAGATCTATCTGCCTCTGCTGGGATTAACAGTGTGTCGCTATGATGGGCAGGCTTCTGTGTTTTATGGGCCAGCTACAGTTAGAAAGATCTCCCTTTTGCTGTGTCTTGTCTTCCCAGGAGCCTGCTCAGATACCTAAACTCTGGCCCCATGGCCAGCCTGTTCACTGCCTTGGGACACCTCAACAGCCTATTCAGAGGAAGTGAGTCACCACAAGAAGGCCACGCTTGGGCATTGTGGGCATGGCAATGCCAGCTTAGGGTGGGGGATGGGTTGGAAAGGCGTGGTGATTCTTATCTACTGGTTCACCCGAGGGAGAGTGTGGGGAACATCATCCCGGTGCTGGCTGAGGCCAAGTTTCTCCTCTTTCCATTTTCTCTTTTGTCTACTTCTTATCTCCATTTCTCAGGCTCTCATTATCCAGCTTTTGCCCACAAAACTCCCCTGTTTCCCCTCCCCCTTTCCTTCTCTCTTTCTGTCTTTTAAACTTGACTTCATTTACCCAGAGGAAGCATTTAAAAAGTCTGGTGGGCTGAGTGTGAGAGTTCACACCTGTAAATCTAGAACACGGGAGGATTGGCTTTGATTCTGAAACCAGGTTGGGGTACACAGGGAGGTACTGCCTCCAAACAAACAAACAAACAAACAGATAAATAAATAAATAAATATCTGGGGGCTGGAGAGATAGCTCAGGAGTTAAGAGCACTTGTTCTTACAGAGGACCTGGGTTCAATTCCCAGCACCCACATGATGGCTCACAACCATCTGTAACACCAGTGGGGGATGGGGGAATATATATTTAACACCCTCTTCTATTCTCCAAGGGTACTGCATGTAAGTGGTTCACAGACATACATGCAGGCGAAACAACATACACACACACACACACACACACACACACACACACACACACATATATATATATATATATTTTCGAGACAGGGTTTCTCTGTATAGCTTTGCGCCTTTCCTGGATCTCGCTCTGTAGACCAGGTTGGCCTTGAACTCACAGAGATCTGCCTGGCTCTGCCTTCCGAGTGCTGGGATTAAAGGCGTGTGCCACCACCTGGCCGATACACATAAAATTTTTTAAAAATTAAAAATAAAAAAAAAAACATGGTGGGGATCATGGGAAAGCAAAGTATTAAAAACAAAACAAAACAAAAAACAACCAACCAAACAAACAAAAAACCCAAGAAAAGAAGTCCTAAACTAAAGACGAGGGACCGTCCATTCACAGGTGGGGGAATGGGATGGAGAGGGTTAGCTGGGGCCCAAACAGCAGACACAAGAACCCTCTTGGAAAAGAGGGTGAGGGCGGTTGCAGAAGAGGAGTGGGAAGAATACTGCAGGGAGGCCGGGCAAAGCGCAGGGCACCGCAGGGGACAGCCAGCTGTTGTGACTATCATCTGTGCTGGGGTCTCCCTGCAGGGAGCAAGCCAACAAACAGGTTGAATGTCATCTACTGCCTCTTTCCACCTACGCCAGAGCCGGAGCCAAACTCCCAGGAGGGCAGTGCGGCCACACCTCTTCCTAAGACACCTGGGGAAGCACGGCGCTTACTGTATGCTCTGGGAAGCCAGGCTCTGCCACAGGCCCTGTGACGGCATGAAAATGCTATTTCGTGGGCCGCAGAGACGGCTCAACAGGACAGAGCCCTTGCTCTTGCAAAGCAGAACATGCAGGTTTGATCCCAGCTCCACATGGCCGCTCACAACCGTCTATAACTCCAGTTCCAGGGAATCTGATGCCCTCGGCGGAGCTCCTTGGGTACCTGGCATGCACGGTACACATACATACATAATGCAGGAGAACACTCATACAATACAATAAATAAATAAATACTGTTTTGCCGGGCGGCGGTGGCGCACGCCTTTAATCTCAGCACTCGGGAGGCAGAGGCAGGCGGATCTCTGTGAGTTCGAGGCCAGCCTGGTCTACAGCGCGAGATCCAGGACAGGCACGAAAACTACACAGAGAAACCCTGTTTCAAAAAACCAAAACCGGGGACAAGAGTCCCGGACCGACGCCATGCTGCTTTCGGCCGTCTCTTTTGCCAAGAGCAAGTCAAAGACCATTCTGGTGGGGCTGGTGAGCCAAGCTGGGACAGGTTTCTCCTTCAACCTCAAGAGAAGCCGACTCTGAGAAAAGCTGACTCTTCTGCATTATGATCCAATCGTGAACGAAAGAGTTCTCTTCGTGGAACAGAAAAAAATACGCTCCCTCTAAGCAATGGACTGAGAGTGAATTTGATTCATAAACGGGAAGACGGAGGTGAGGCCCTGGCTCAGAGACCTGCAGTGTGTACTGACCAAGAGGAACCGCACAGCATGGCCGCTGGTGAGGTGAAGGCCGCTGTGAAGGAACAGTGCCGTGAAAGAGTTCTTCACAGAGACCACATAGTTCTCTCTCTGTAGTTTTTATAGGCATTAATAAAAAAAGTCGAAATAAAAAAAAAAAAAAACAACCCAAAACCAAAACCAACCAACCAACCAACCAAAAAAAAAAAAAAAAAAAAACTATTTCACGAAGGTGAAAAATGATCCTCCTGCTTCTGTCATGCAAATACTGAGACCTTGCTGGGGAGCGAGCCACCAAACCGGGTCAGGTAGTTTTGTTGTTTTGGTTTTTCGGGACAGGGTTTCTCTGTGTAGCTCTGGCTGTCCTGGAACTCACTCTGTAGACCAGGCTGACCTCGAACTCGCGGACATCCTCCTGCCTCTGCCTGGCGTGGCCAGGCCAGGTAGTTTTTTTTTTTTTTTTTTTTTTTTTTTCGAGACAGGTTTTCTGTGTAGCTTTGCGCTTTCTGGATACTTGTAGCCAGGCTGCTCGAACTCACAAGATCCGCTGGCTCGCTCCGAGGCTGGATAGTGGCGGCGCCACCGCCGCTCAGGCAGTAGTTTAAATATAAATAAATATATATAATTACAGGTCTTCCTGTAAATAGGCCCTCAAGTACAGCTTACTCAAGTTCTGTCCACAGTGGGAGTCAAGGCCGCTCTCTTCTTGAAGCGTGGGTTTCATGGGGCTACTTAAGGGATAACACATTCTAAAACTGATCCCGGCTAAGCATGGTGTGTAGACGGGAGACCCACGCACATTTCACTAAGGGTTGAGAGTAACTCCGTTCTGGCTCGAAGAGCAGGGCTGGGCTACTGTGGATCTCACGGTGGGAGCCTCGGCGTCTGTGCAGGGCTTTCACCGGGTGTACCCGGCTGGGCTCACGGCTGGGCCCTTTCTCCGCCGCCCATTGCGGCCGGACGCGGGGATTGTGGCAACCGACCCCGGGGAGGGACTGAGGGCTGCCCGCCGGGCTGAGGTCGCCGACCGCACCAGGGCCGCGCGCGGGGTGGGGCAGAGGCAGGCCGCTCGGAACCGCGTCCTCAAGGCACCCGGGGGGCTCCTGATCGAGTCCCGGTGGGCCGCCTCGGCGCCCCCCCAGAGACCCGGGCGGCGGGCAGGGCGCGAGCCACCCGCCCCGTCGGGGCTCCTCGGCTCCACCAGCGCAGCGCGGGGTTCCGGGGCCCCGGCCCCGCCCGGCCGCAGCCCACGCCCAGCTCGGCTCCGCGCGCGGGGGCCCTCCCTCGGCGGCTGGGCTCGGCCTGGGCTCGCCGGGGCTCGGCGGGCAGAGGAGGAAGGAGGGAGGGAGCCGCGGGCGGCGGAAGGGGGAGGAGAGGACCCGGCCCAGCCAGTGCGCACGGGCCGGGCGCTCGGACAGGAGACGGAGCAGCGGCGCCCGGGCCGGCCAGCTCTGCACCGGCCGCCGAGTGAGTCCGTGCGCGGAGGCCGTGGGGGCCGCGGGGGCCGCGGGCGGCGGCGGGCGCGGGGGCTCAGGGCGCAGCTCGAAGGCGGCGGGGACTCCACCGGTTCATGGCGGCCGGCCTGCTGGAGGGCGGGCCGAGCCCTGCGGGAGCGGGCGCGCCGGGCCGGGCTAGGGCCTCGGCGGGGAGAAGGCCTGCGGGGCAACAGGTAGGGCCGGAGTCCGGCGCTCGCCCGGGACCCGAGCCACAGACGCCCCTTTGTTGGGAGTAGGGCAGTCGCGGACCTCGGGGGCGAGAACCCCCTGGTGGGCCGCGTGCGTCCTGGGGCCTGAGTGCCGAGGCCAAGGAGGAGCGGTGGCGGCCCCTGCTGCTGCCGCTGCTGCTGCCGCGGCCGCCGCCGCCTCTGCCGCTGCCGCTGGGCCCCTTTTGCCCATCCCGGGAGAGAGGTAGAGCGTCCATGTGCCGAACGGGAAACAGGAAGGAGTACACTCTCTGTGTGTGCCCTGGCCCCAGAGGGCTAAGATTCCTGTACCGTTATGGGGTGTGCGTGGCCAGCTCTGGGAGCAGCTGGTGAAACTAGCTTTACTGGCGAGTAGTAACTTGCTAATTACAGACTCAGAGGCCCTGGAGCTAGTTTGCAACCTGTAGGTGCGTGACATTCCTCTTTGGCCTGAGGTTGGGAGTTCCTGTGCCTAAGACGCGCTCCTGGCATCCAGACCAGACCTCAGCTATCTGAGTTGCCAGCCTCGGCAGTCAGGGAGTTCTAAGCATCCGGAGGTCTGGAGGTCTGGAATGAGCCGGTGTTCTTAGAGAACTGAATTAGGGAAGGCCTCCTGCAGGCAGTTACTTGGGTTTGTGTTCGAGCTGGGGTAGAAAGTCACTTCCCATCCCAGAGTCGAGGAGAGTAACTTCAATGTAAAGTTTGTTGATTGCACTTATGAAGGGACCCTTAAGGATAAGGATTTGTCTGCAGCACTGTTCTTTAGGTCCTGTTCCTGGCCATACAGTGCTTATTTTCTAAGGTGCATGCATGTGTGTGTGTGTGTGTGTGTGTGTGTGTGTGTGTGTGTGTGGTAATCGATCCTTGTCTCCAATTGCTGCCCCATACCCCTTTCTCCAAACTGGCGCCTCCGGCCAAATTTTGCTCTGGGAAGAGGAGCCCTTCCTTTCCCACCACGGACCATAGGCAAGACTGACCTTTACTGTTCCCTTCAGCATCACCCCACCCACACTCAGCTGCTACTTAAACCTGCTGGCTTCTCCCTGTTTCTGGGGCCCCACACTCTTACACTGTTTTTTTTTTGGGGGGGGGGAGTTTGTGAAACATCTCAGACAAGCTGTAGGCCACCTGAAGCCTGGGACCACATTATTACTGCCTCTCACCCTCATCTTTCCCAGAATCTGACCCATGTTTTTGGGCTGGTGTTGTAGCCTGAAGCAGTGGCACACTTTTGACCTCACCATTGCTCTTCACCTTCTAGAAGAAGTTAAGTTCATGACCTGCTACTGTTACCCGAAAAGAAACTTTTCAATAAGAAAGACTACTCAGGCCTCCTTTGTCTTTTTATGGTTGCTCAGACTCGAGAGTCCATGGGACCTCTCTCTTCTCTTGTCCCATTGAGTCTGAGATGTCTTTTTTCTTACTCTTACACCCTCCCTTCCCTCTGGGCCTGCAAGCTCCCATTGGTGCCCCTCTCCCACTCACCCACCCTTTTTCACTTGCTTGGGAGGGTCTTTGGGTCGGAGATCAGAGTTGGAGCAAAGGTTGGAGCCAGGTAGAACCCCGCTCAAGTTGCGAGTAATATAATGCTTGTGAAATCCCTGCTGTACTGGCCCCTCTCCAGCGTGTGTCCCAAAGTGGTGTCTGTCCCTGAGGCAGGTGTGTGTGAGGGAGAGACGGATAGGTGAACACACACACCTTATCTCTTCCTGCAGCACTGGCATAATTTTTGTGAGTGGAAAAGTTACAGGTGTAATCAAGACTCCCTCTGTCCTTAGGGACGAGGGGGCTGAATGTTGCCTTTTCTCATCCTGATGTCTTGTTGATGGGGTGCTTGTCTTGGTGTGCTGGTGCCAAGTAGTCACCAGGGGTGTCGCAGGGAGCAGACTGGTTCTGGGGAGATGTGTAAGAGAAGCTGACTGGAGACCCCGGTCCCTCCCCTCCTGTATAAAGACCTGACCCTGCCGAATCTGGGCCAGCTCCTCTGCTGTGGGAGTTCCGAAGAGCAGGGAGGGCTGTGGTCATAGCACGCTTGAAGCCCAGTGGGCAGGCCCCCATTGGTCCTCCCAACCCAGTCAGACATCACTCCACGTCCGGGGTGGAGGAGTCCCGGTGTGGCTGTGTCGGGGCTGAGGTAGGTATGTAGTTCTGGTACCTTCCCTCGGTTCCCTCAGCCGTACTGGGATACCCACTTGTCCTCACCCCCCCCCCCAGCCTCTTACCTTCTTTGTAGGGATAAGAAAGGCACTAGACATTCCTATGCTGCTGGAGTCCGGGAGAGAGGCTCCACCCACCCTCCAGGCCCTTAGCTAGCCCTCTAAATCCTTAACCCTCAAGAGGCTCTAACAAGAAAACACCCTACTGAATGGGATGGGATGGCCCAAGGCTAGGGTTGTCTGCACGATTGAATTTAGGTCTCATTGGAGGAAAAGTTAGGCCCTCAGAAAAAACTCAGAAGACAAAGTCAGGTATTGGTCCACACCTCCCAGCTGGTTAAACCAAAAGTTGGGAAGGAAGAGGTGGAGATGTCCAGACCGCCCCTCAGTCTGGTTTTCTGCCCTCTTCCTTCCCAATTCAGTTTTTACTTTTCTCTAGGAAGAATGTGTGCTTGTGTGGGCAGTTACATTTAATTTTGTTCACTTTGAGAGGCTCCATCTCTTTTTAACAAATTCAATATTTATTCAGGCTGAGGTGGAGGGGGAAGGGACAGTGTCCTCCAGGTCGAGGCCTGGAATGTGTGATGGGCATGGAGCTGGAAATCCTTTATCGCCTGTGCTGACCTCTGATTTCATCCACAAGAGCTGTGACCAGGAGTGAGGACAAGAGGGTAAAGTCCTGGAGCTGGAATACTGACTGACCCGTGACAGGCGGAGAGGGATTTCGCAAGTGCTTCTGTGGAGGGTGGAGGCGGAGCTGCTGAAAGCCAAGCAGCCGAAGGAACAGCCCAGCTCAGTCGTGGGCTGAGGTGTCCGCCTCCTCAGCAACTCCAGTTGGATTTCAGTGGCTGGTGTCTCTCTCTGCTCACACTGGCTCTCCAGCTCCTGCTCTCTACTCTGTACCTGGGAGGAGACCACCTTCCTCCTGTCCCAGAGTCCAGTCCGTAGGTCAGTCTGAATGCTGCTGCCTCTGCTCCCTTTCCTAGGAGAATGAGAGGTGGGGAGCCTGGAGGGTTTCCTTGGCTCCTCTACTCTGCAAGATTCCCGCCATTGTGCTGATCAGTGATTCTTCAGGGACATCTCGTTGCTTCTCAACCCTGAGCAGCTGCCAAAGACTGTCCCCTGCCTCATCTGGGTCCAGGTGGTCAGTGGCATACTGTTCTTCTTCATCTTTCTGTGAGGGAAAGAGCAGCTGAAGGCAGCAGCTCTTTCCTGGCTTGAAGATGTTGACTGGTTTTTGTTTTTTCAAGACAGGGTTTTTCTGTATAGTCCTGGCTGTCCTGGAGCTCGCTCTGTAGACCAGGCTGGCCTCGAACTCAGAAATCCACCTGACTCTGCCTCCCAAGTGCTGGGATTAAAGGTGTGTGCCACCGCCGTCCAGCTGCAGACAGGTTTTTATGTTCTGGAGGAGCCTTTGTAAGAAATAGGTTAATGTCATGGAGAGACTGAGTGACTTAGCATGGAGGGTCAGTCTTGTGTGTGTCTGATGCTCACTGGTCTTTGGGGATGGTACTTCCTTTTCACTGTTTTGTTTTTTTCCTGTGGATCTGCTGGCCAGTTAAGGGTCTTACTATGTAGCCCTGGCTGTCCTGGACTCACTGTGTGGATCCTCCTGAGTCTGTGATTAAAGGTGTGCACCACCACGCTCAACCTGGATGACTTCCCTGATGTTGACTACTGCTTCTCTAACTAGGTCTTACTTGTTCTCCAGGTTGAGAGCCAAAAGATAAGACTGATAAGATATGAGTGGAGTTTTTTGTTTTTTTGTTTTTTGTTTTCTTTATTGCAGGGGATCAGGCCTGTGTGGTGTCAGCATCACCTAAGGTTGCAACAAACTGTAAATGCTGGAACTTGAAAGACACTGATTTCCTGTTACAGATAAGGAAACCAAGGCAGTGAAGGAAGCCAATTGGTTCCAAGGCCATATAGCCAGAACCAGAGTCCGAGGCTTGAGTCACGGTGCCGTCCTTTTGACAACCAAAAGAGTGTGCATTCGTTTTCTTCCCTGCAGAGCTCTCTCACTTGGTCCTCTCACTTGTCCCTTCCTCACTTAGGATGCTCCAGACCTTGTATGACCACTTCTGGTGGGACCGACTATGGCTGCCTGTGAACTTAACCTGGGCTGATCTAGAAGACAAAGATGGACGTGTCTATGCCAAAGCCTCAGACCTCTACATCACACTTCCCCTGGCCTTGGTCTTTCTCATCATTCGATACTTCTTTGAGCTGTGAGCATGCCCTCCTCATTCCTTCCAGTTGCCAGCCAACCTAGCAGACTTCGTGTTGGTCTCTTGAAATTTAGTTCTGGACACTGGTGTTCTGGCCACCCAGGTCCCTACGGACTGCTCCCCCTCCCCCAGGGCACCATTGTCTTCCTGAGGACTCTGCACCCCCAGCCCTTTCCTTCAATGGTTGTTTGTTCTTACCCCATGCCCGCCTCCATGCCTGGTCAATAGTGAACATAGGCAGCTTTGTCAGCGTGGGCAGCCCAGGAGGCTAGAGGAAAGGGGGTTGCCAGGAAACTTGGGAAACTGAGGTCTAGAAATAAGATGCCTGAACTTATGGTACCTTCTAAACGGGGGTTCGGAGTGCTTCAAGGGAGCCAGACACCTCTCTCTCGCCTGTCCCTTCCCCAGTTATGTGGCTACACCCCTGGCTGCCCTCCTGAACGTTAAAGAGAAAACCCGACTACGGGCACCTCCCAATGTCACCTTAGAGCATTTCTACCTGACCAGCGGCAAGCAGCCCAAGCAGGTATGAGCTGCAGGTGACCCTGGGAGTTGCTGCGTTTGGGTGGGCCAGAGTTTGAATGCTAACCCTGGAAGGTGAAGACTGGGCAGGGTGGGGGCCTGACTTAGGTTATTCCCGGGAGAGGTGGGCAGAGTTGGGACACTGCCGATCTGAAGGCTGGATGTTAATGGCCTCACTGTGCTTAGGTGGAGGTAGAGCTTTTGTCCAGGCAGAGTGGGCTGTCTGGCCGCCAGATAGAACGCTGGTTCCGCCGCCGCCGCAACCAGGACAGGCCCAGCCTTCTCAAGAAGTTCCGAGAAGCCAGGTGGGGGAAGTTGGGGCAAGTGGAGCTGGGTGGCCCAGTTGTTGTCTCTTGCTGGGAGGAGAGGGCCGTGGTGTGCAGGATAGGTGAGGGGACCTTGAGAGGGGGTCTGGGGGCAGTGGGAAGCTGCTGATCCTCCCGCCTCGCCAGCTCTGCTTCCTCTTGCAGTTGGAGATTCACGTTTTACCTAATTGCCTTTGTGGCTGGCATGGCTGTCATTGTGGATGTGAGTACTGGGAAGTGGGAGGAGCATCCTTTGTCAAGATGGGCTGAGGCCACAGGGTTTGAGTGTTTCCTTTAATCTCTCTTTGCAGAAACCCTGGTTCTATGACTTGCGGAAAGTTTGGGAGGGATATCCCATACAGGTATGAGAGGAGTGGTCTACAGCACGTAACACCCCATTATTAAGAGTTCCTTGAAATCCATGGCACAGCACAGAGTATCTCGAGGGGCTAGAAGGGATGAGTTTGGAGGTGAGCCCCTTAGAGCCCATTCCTCTGGAATCCCTCACCCCTCTCTCCTCTGGCAGAGCATCGTCCCTTCTCAGTATTGGTATTACATTATTGAACTCTCCTTCTACTGGTCCCTACTCTTCAGCATTGCCTCCGACGTCAAGCGAAAGGTGGGTGAAGAGGCTGTGTGTGCAGTGAGGTCCAAGGCCCAAATGAGGCCCTGGGATGGGGAACCTTTCCTGTCATCTCTCGGGATCTCTGGACAGAGCCGCTGGGATATGGGGAACAGGAGTTTGGGGTATGTGGGGGAACAGTGAGCAGGGAAGAGTCCCTTGAAGCCTGGATCTTTTCTGCAGGATTTTAAGGAACAAATCATCCACCATGTGGCCACCATCATTCTCCTCAGCTTCTCCTGGTTTGCCAATTACGTCCGAGCAGGGACCCTCATCATGGCTCTGCATGACTCCTCTGACTACCTGCTGGAGGTCAGGCTTCCTCACTGCAGAGCCCCAGAGCAGGCTCATTTGTGCCTCTCGTCTTCTAGGGGGTTGAAGAGGGTACTGACATTCCTGGGACCCAGGTGGGAGGGCACAGCCAGTGCTGCTGGCCACACACACATAATAATGTTCACGAGAGTCAGGAGCCCATGGTGATAGAGGGAACTCTCTATGCAGTCTGCCAAGATGTTCAACTACGCGGGGTGGAAGAACACCTGCAATAACATCTTCATTGTCTTCGCCCTGGTTTTCATCATCACCAGACTCGTTATCATGCCCTTCTGGTGAGTAGGCAGCGGCTCTTCTTGCTTTTCCACACTCACCTCCATCTTCGCCCATGCCCGTGTTTACCGTCTCCCTCGAATCTCAGGATCCTGCACTGCACGCTGGTCTACCCGCTGGAGCTGTACCCCGCCTTCTTCGGCTACTACTTCTTCAATGTCATGATGGCGGTGCTACAGATGCTGCACATCTTCTGGGCCTACTTCATTCTGCGCATGGCCCACAAGTTCATAACTGGAAAGGTGAGGAAGGCTCTGCTTCCCTTTTGTGGGTCTCACTACTCTCTCTTTTTTTCTCTCGAGACAGGGTTTCTCCGTGTAGCCCTGGCTGTCCTGGAACTCACGATGTAGACCAGGCTGGCCTGGAACTCAGAGATCCACCTACTTCCACCTCCCTAAGTGCTGGGATTGAAAGTGTGCACCACCACCATCTGGCTGGCCTTACCACTTTCAACCCCAGGACTCCCCCGACTCCTTGCCAGTTACTCTTTTGAAACCGTGTGAGGTTCTGGGGGTAGCAGGCAACTTAGCGGCAGCTCTCGGGAACTGGGAGATCCATAACCCTTCCTATCCTTTCCACAGCTGGTAGAAGATGAACGCAGTGACCGAGAAGAAACTGAGAGCTCCGAGGGGGAGGAGGCTGCAGCTGGGGCAGGAGCAAAGAGCCGGCTCCTGGCTAATGGCCATCCCATCCTCAATAATAATCATCCTAAGAAGGACTGAACCATTGTCCTAGCTGCCTCCCACATGAATACATGAAGCCAGGAAACTAGCCAACCTTCCCTTAGGGACACCGACCGAGCTCTGGGAGAAGGGATCTAAGGAAAGGAGTCTACACTGACTCTCCCTTACTTGTCCTGTCGCCCGGTCACCTCGAACCCAGACTCTAACCAGCCTCTCTTCAGGTGGGGGAAGGTTGGTTATATCCTCTGCTAGAGAGGGATGCTCTTACTTCCCTCTCTCTCTTCCAAGCTACCCTCTCTCTTGCTTTTGAAACCTTTCTCAGCTCTGAGGGCTGGAGTCTCGCTCACATTCCTTGTTCTTGAGAGTCTGGAGCTAGCTCTGCCTCTGACTCCCTGACGCCGAGCAGGGTTGTGCCTTACTGTCCCATCTCTGGGCCTCTTTCTGCCAAAGCTGGACCAAGGTCCCACCTTTCTAAGCTCCCTAGCTCATGCCTGACATGAAAGCTGAGCTCTTTTAACTTTTTCTCCTCCTTAAGAACAATTAACTAAGTGAAGGAAGGTATACAAGCCCCGCACCCTACCCCAGGGACCATGGTTCCAGGACCTCACTGCCTCCTTTCTCGGCCTCTTCCCCTCCCTTCAGCTAAGACAAGCTGGCGTGGAGTAGGAGGCAACTAGTTCTGTTATTTATTGAACATTTGGGGTTTCAGTTATAAAGCCAGAACTACAGCTAGGACCTGGCATGTCGGCGAGGGACCATTTCAGACCAAAATGTACTGTTAATGGTTGTTTTTTTTTTTTTTTTAATTAAAGTATATTAAAGATTAAATAAAACATGACAGTGTGTCAGACTATTAAGAACTGAGAAAGGGGATTCCTTGTGGTTATGTAACATTTGTTTTGCTAAAAATTACACAGGGCAAGTGAAATAGAGGTGTAAGACTACCGACAGCTGCCCACTGGGGAAATGACCTCTCCCCGGGAGATCGAGACCGGGACTGAGCAGAGAAAACAAATCACAATCTCTATTCTATCGTCTTGTTAAAAGACTTTCAAGAAACCATACAGACCAGGGATGGCAGACACACGGCCCATGTGAGTCATGAACACATGAACAAATACATTTGAAAGATCCTCAGGCTGAGGCTAGAGTGGTCATGTCTACCCACCCTAGTGTCTGCTAGCACCACACTGGAAGAGTCCTGATCCAGAATCCCCACTTCTATCTATGAGGAACTGGAGAGTAGCTAGACCAGAGACTTGGGTCCGAGTTCAGCGTCAGGAAGACGGTTCTGGGAAGGACGGTTCAGGGACTCAGTGAGAAGAGGCTCTCCTTAGAGAAGACGCCCTCGACATTCGATGGCCCCGCAGCAGCACAGCAGCTCCTTGCCTTCCACACTGCCCACTTCGTAGTTGTAGTCCCAAGTAAGTTCTGTTCCAGCCCGGATCCTCCTGAGGAGGGAAAGGATGGGGGGTAATAAAGGCAGGAGGTAGGAACACAGGCGCGTGAAGCCTGGCCACAAATGAAGGTGCCCCCTAGCATTCCCATGGGTTTTACCCCTTCCTCCTTATCCCTCTTACTTGCTGGCAAAGAAGGCCACCCAAGGGAAGCGAAGATCGTGAGTATCCACAAAGACATTCTGGACAAACAGGTTAGGGCTGCAACTGTGCTGTAAGTATAAAGAGGACAGTCATTTATCTAGCTGCATGAGAATCCCAAGAAAATGGTAATCTGATCCCCACTCCCACCACACATCATAGCAGTGATGTTTTGAAAGAAAGCTACCTTATTCTTATTTAATCAACTTATAAGCAAAGGTGGGTTTACACAGTATCTTTGAAGATTTAGGAATTTGAGGGTAATGGCATATATAACCCTGCACTCAGAAGTGGTTGAGAGTCTCACATTGAGGTAGCGGCCAAGGTTGCCTTCAAGCTTGGCATCAATGATGTAGCAAGACTCTTCACCATCATAGAACTGACGTGTGTTCTTACGAACTGGTGCGCTCTCCCCCTTGTCCACGGAAGCCATATTGGTTGATTTAATAGCAATCCCATGGGTTGATTTAAGAGCAAAGCCTCGGGTTGATTTTACCGCCACCTGGCGCTTCGTTGGACCTGGAAAGGGAAAAAGCAAACCTGGGGTCAGAGCTATCCCAACTCATATACGACATTCTACCACCCTGGTTTACTTGTCTGTTCTGACCCGTGACCCTCCTGTCCCCTTACTCTCCTAAGTGTGGAAACACCATGCCATGTTTCCTCCATTTTTTTTTTTTAAATTTTGTTTTGTTTTTAGACAGGGTTTCTCTGTGTAGATTTGCGCCTTTCCTGGATCTTGCTCTGTAGACCAGGCTGGCCTCGAACTCACAAAGATCCGCCTGACTCTGCCTTCTGAGTGCTGGGATTAAAGGCGTGCGCCACTACTGCCTGGCCTTTTTTCTCGATTTTTATTCCACTCATTACAGTTCAGGGATAGATAGCAATAAGCTAGCCAGACCTCAGGCTAAGACCCTAGTTACTAGCCAGGTGTGGGTGGTTCACGCCTTTAATCCCAGCACTCGGGAGGCAGAGGAAGGTGAATCTCTGAGTCTACAGAACAAATTCTGGAATAGCCATCGTAGTTACATAGATAAACCCTGTCTTCAAAACAAAACAAAACCTAAACCACACTGTTTCAGATGAGGTTTCACGTAACTCAGGATGGCTTCAAACCCATGAGGATTACAGGTAAGAGCCACCATGCTAAACTTTTTAGTCATACTTTATTCGACTAAAATAAAATATTTTATTATCAGTTTAACAGTTTAGCTCGGTTGGGAAGCCTGCCTAATTTCTAGGATCTGAACTATTTCCTTTAAAAAATGTTTTTCCTACTTTCCTGTTTCTTCCTACTACTCCCCAAACATGTTCAGACTACCAGACAAGTTCTTCTTGTCCTCATAGTCATCGCCATCGGAGCCAGAAGAGATGGTCTGGATGTCATCGCTGTCCACGGCGGTGGCCGGGGTCTGCCCGGCGGTGGGCTTCCGGCTGGTGCCGCTCTCCCCCTCACTCTCCGTGCTGCTGGACAGGGTCAGCACGTCCTGGGGAGACAGGGGTGTCAAGGAGGAAGAAGAGCTAGAGGAAAGAAAAGCTGCTTCAAGTTCTTGCTTTTACCGTGATTTGGCAAAATGGGCTACGGCAATAGCAAGACGACGATCAGATGTTGGAGAACAAGGTAGAAAGTCAAGACCAAAGAAACAAGAAGAGACTTCACAGTCATTCTAGTGAAGGACTTGGGACGAGGCCATTACTAATACGTCCTGTACTTGGACTAAATAAAAGAGAAGGCAGCAGCAGCTTAAGAAGGTCACTCACATCAGGGTTTGACTGAGTAGACGCCACTAGTCGCTGGCTTTGGGGCACAGAAGTTTTACTAGACGGTCGGCGAAGCCCTTCAGACTTCATGGGAGGATGGTGTCCATAGTTCTGAGAGCTTTCAGTCACTCTAACGGGAAGGGCAAAGAATGAGAGGGCCGGGTTACTGGCTGTTTCTGAGGCTTCTTTTCTAAGTGTGAAAGGAGAAAGCAGACCCAGAGGAATCCAAAAGCAAGCACTTACACTGACATCTTGTTTCGGTCATCAGGGTCCTAGAAAGGACAAGTGAAGGGTTAAATGCGTTCACGGTCCAAGGTAACAAAAGATCTCCAAAGACAACATTAACATAAGCCAAAAAGACGCACACTTAAGAGGGCGATGTTGGAAGTCACTTTCTAACTTGACAGCAGTAATCAGGTTCTCACCAGTCTACTCCCCTGGCAAGGGCCTTTAACCTTTCCCAATAATGGAACACAGGGAAGAGTATTGTGAGCAAAATGTCCCATGGGCTCAACAGTTTTACTACCTGTAACGGGGAATGTTTCAACATCAAAGATACGTAATAGCAAATTTCAAGCCAACCTGGATGTAATATGATCCTATCTAAATAAAAACAGCCATGAAAAACAAAATGAAACAAAAATCAATAAACCCTACACCCTTCAGTTCTTTATTCCTTACGTTTTAAGATGGAGTCTTGAATGAGGTGACACCCCCCCCCCCAAACACACACACCTCAATGTCCATTTGCACCAACGTTAAAGGCACTGCTCTTAACGTGGACACACATTCCCTGACTTTGCCATGCAACACGCTGTACTGCCCTGGGAGCCTGCCAGTGAGGACGGCCATCACCAGCTGAGCTCTAAACCTCCAGGACCATGCATTAAAGTGCATCTTACCTCTTTCTTAGTTTGCTTATTCTCTCCTTCATCCTTGAAGCTCAATCCTGAGGTAGAGGCCTTCTCAGCCTCTCCCCGGCCTCCCCCAGCCCGGCCATCTCCACCTTCACTAGTCTTGAAGGAAGAACGGCTGTCCGAGTCAGCAAACCCACTTTCACTGACACTGTTACAGCTCAACCATGAGGCCACCTTGTTCTTGGGAGTCTCTTCAGACGAAGGTGGTTTGCACCCCCCTACAGATGCCGAGGGAGGGATAGGGACATGTGGAGGCCCGAGGTCTGGGGGTCGGGAGTCTTTAGAAGCCACCTCAGACAGTCCATTCTCCTTCTGACCCCGCGTCTGCCTGCGGGTGGCATAGCTGCGCCACACTGAGCTGGTGCTGAAGTCCTCATCCTTACAGAAGTTATCATCAGAGCTGTCGTCATTGGATTCCTCGGGGTCCTCTGAACCGCTGTTGCCATCTTCCTGGTCCTTCATGTCTACCCCACTGCTGTCAGAGGAACTTCGGACATCACTCTCATACCCTTCCTTGAAGTTCTCCACACTTTCAATGTGGTCCAGATTTGCAAAGTACTCATCACCCATCTCCAGGCCTTCTTTGTCCGCAAAGTCATCTGTCAGGATTTTGCCTGAGAATGAAGATCATCGAAAGATCTTGATCAGTAACCCTACCCACAGGGTAAATCCTCTATCAGGTGCTCGCCGTGGATGCCACCTTTGTCTTCGCCACGAGAGCGCTGTCACTACAATCTGTCACTTCGTCCTTTGACCCTCCCACTTTTCGTTGACCTCTGACACACCCTAGCCCACTATTATCTCTGGAGAAAACGATACAATGGATCTAAGTGAGGTCTCCCACTGAAAAAACAACAGCCAAGATGTGATTCTCTTTCACCCTTTTGTTTTTTTCTTCGAGACAGGGTTTCTCTGTGTAGCTTTGCGCCTTTCCTGGATCTCACTCTGAAGCCCAGGCTGGCCTCGAACTCACAGAGATCCGCCTGGCTCTGCCTCTCGAGTGCTGGGATTACAGGGGTGCGCCACCGCCACCTGGCCTCTTTCACCCTTTTTATGAAGCACCCTGAACGCTCTCTGGCCCCCTACATAGATAGGTACATCACTTGTCATGTCTTTATGAAGAAATTCCTGTCTCCTTTTAGTCTCAGTTCAAATGTCAAACAGTTCATTCATTCATTCTTTTTTGTAGTGCTAGGACTGAATCCAGTTGTCTCTTGCAAACTAAGCATATGCTGTTCCCTAAAGCTACATTTCCACTTCTCAAACACTGGGTTTTTTGTTTGTTTGTTTGATTTTTGTTTTTATTTTTTGAGACAGGGCATCTGTGTAGCCTTCCCTGTCCTGGAACTCGCTCTGTAGACCAGGCTGGCCTTGAACTCACAGAGACCCGCCTGCCTCTGCCTCGTAAGTGCTGTGATTAAAGGCGTGCGCCACCAACGCCCATCAAATACTATGGTAGAGTCTGGGTGAGTAGCCCAGGCTACCTGCAACTCTCAAATTTTCTGCCTTCATCTTCTGCGTACTTAGATTATAGACAAGTGCTACCACACTCAACGGCACTTTGCTATGTTCAACTTTTCTCTGACCTACCATGCCCCAGACCCCATGGAGCAATAACCCTCCTCTTTCATCACTAACCTGCATAAATACAGACAAAAGAGCCTTTGGCAATGTCATCCAAGCAGCGGATACCCCAGCCCTTGTTCTGTGTCTTAAATAGCTGTAGTCGAACTTGTAGTCCATGCTGCACCAACCGATTTGTGCACATGTTTGGGTCACATTTGCAGCGTTTGTTACACTCATAAACCCTGGGAAGTTAGAATAAAATCAATGACACAGTCACTACAGTATGAAATCCATAAAACACGTGAGTCATGGGTAAAGATTATGAAGCAGGTAATGACCTGAGTGACTAGATTTATAGAATGATCCATGGTCTTAGACTCATTTGCAAATAAAGATCAGGAACATAATTCAGAAGGCAAAGTGACTCACAAAAGATATTCAAAATAGTACTGTGCCTAAATCAGTGTCAGAAGGCCCACCCCTTAGAGAAAAGGAGAACAGGGAGGTGACTGAGAGCGCAGCTCTAGGTTCATAGATATTTCAACTGACAGAAGCAGGGGAGCAGGGGAGCTGGGAGCAGGGGAGCTGGGAGCAGGGGAGCAGGGGAGCTGGGGAGCAGGGGAGCTGGGGAGACAGAGGAGCAGGGGAGCAGGGGAGCTGGGAGACAGAGGAGCAGGGGAGCTGGGAGCAGGGGAGCTGGGAGCAGGGGAGCAGGGGAGCTGGGAGCTGGGGAGCAGGGGAGCTGGGAGCAGGCGAGCTGGGGAGCTGGGAGCAGGGGAGCTGGGAGCAGGGGAGCAGGGGAGCTGGGAGCAGGGGAGCTGGGGAGACAGAGGAGCAGGGGAGCTGGGAGCAGGGGAGCTGGGAGCAGGCGAGCTGGGGAGCTGGGAGCAGGGGAGCTGGGGAGACAGAGGAGCAGGGGAGCTGGGAGCAGGGGAGCAGGGGAGCTGGGGAGCAGGGGAGCTGGAGCAGGCGAGCTGGGGAGCTGGGGAGCTGGGAGCAGGGGAGCAGGGAGCAGGGGAGCTGGGGAGCTGGGGAGCAGGGGAGCAGGGGAGCAGGGGAGCTGGGAGCAGGGGAGCAGGCGAGCTGGGAGCAGGGGAGCTGGGAGCAGGCGAGCTGGGGAGCTGGGAGCAGGGGAGCAGGCGAGCTGGGAGCAGGGGAGCTGGGAGCAGGCGAGCTGGGGAGCTGGGGAGCTGGGAGCAGGCGAGCTGGGGAGCTGGGAGCAGGGGAGCAGGGGAGCAGGGGAGCAGGGGAGCTGGGAGCTGGCGCAGTGACTGAAGCACCTGCTGCCAAGCCTGATGACCTGGTGCAGAGAGAACCAACGCCTGCAAGTCTACAATGTCAAGTCTGATGTCTACACCTGATCCCACCCCGTAAATGTCATAAAAACTGACATCTAGAAATCGGTAAGCAGACAAGATAAGCAGAAGCTAAGATCACATACACTGAAAGGAAACAGACAGGAAAACTGTAACGATGCTTGTAAAATAATTTTTTTAGGATAAAGTTGATATTCTTTCAGTAAACATTTACATTTATTGTTTTGGTTTGTTTATTTATCTATTTATTTATTTATTGAGACAAGGTTCCTCTATATAGCCCTGGCTGTCCTGGAACTCACGATGTAGACCAGGCTGGCCTCGAACCCAGAGATCTACTTGCCCCGGCCTCTTTAGTGCTGGGGTTAAAGTTGTACACCACTCTGCCAAGCTGTCAGTAAACATTTATTAAATAAGAATTGTGACAAACACTGGGAATACAAAAATGAAAAGGGTCATACATACTATGACCTCACATTTCTAATTCACAACTGAAGAAAAGAAAAAACATCTCTGGAGGCAGAGGCAGGCAGATCTCTGAGTTCAATGCCAGCCTAGTCTATACATTGAGGTCTAGGATAGCCAAGGCTACAAGGATAGCCAAGGCTACAAGAGACTCGGTCTCCAAAATCCAAAAACCTAAACCACCCATACTAAAAGTACAAACAGTCAGGCTGGGGAGAGGCTCGGCTGGCCCAGCGTGCTTCCTGTGCATGCAGCCCGAGGACCGAGTTCAGGCGGCAGCACTGAGAAAGCTGGGCGTGCTGCGGCAGCCTGGGACCACAGGACGGCAGAGGTGGGCGGACTCCTGGGGCCTAGACAAGTGGGTGAGATTCAGGGTCAGTGAGAGAGCGCCTCAAAGAAAAACAAAAAAAGCCAGGCGATGTTGGTGCACACCTTTAATCCAGCACTCTATCTCTGTTTGAGGCCAGTCTGGTGTACAGAGAGAGTTCCAGGACAGTCAGGGCTACACAGAGAAACCCTGTTTGGGGTGTGGAGGTGTGGGGGTAGTGGAGTGTGAAGACACATGAATGTTGACCCCCGGCCTCCACATGCACCACTCCCAAGCCCCCTCCACACACACAGGGCAAGAGAACTAGTTCAGTCGGGGAGAATGCTTGCTTAGTACACAGGAACCCCTAAATTAGACTCCTAGCACCCATAAACTAGTGGTGGTAGTAGATCCCGGTAATCCTAGTATTTGGAAGGTAGATGCAGGAATTTCAGATTCAAGGTCATCCCTGGCAACACAGAATTCAAAGCCAGCCCGGTCAGCAGTTAAGAGCACTGGTAGCTCTTGCAGGGGACCTGCATTCATTTCCCCATGTAAATCCAGTTCCTGTGGATCCAATAGGCATGCACACAGAGCACATTCTTGCATGTATGTAAAAAACACACACAAAATAAATGTAAATCTAAAATAATTATTTTAACAATTAAATAAAGGCTTATTTTTTTCCCCAACTTTAGAAATTGCATATCATGTATCAGCACCTTGCTAGGAACAGTTTTACCATGTTTTACTTTTACTTAAAAGTCTACTGGGTGAGGTACAGCATGCCTTTAATCCCAGCACTCTAGAAGTAGAAGCAGGTATGTGTATTTGAGGCTCCCCTGTTCTATATAGTGAGCTCCAGGCCATGCCTAAAGAGAGTCTATTAGAAATGAGGTGGCTATTCATGTAAGTATCTTTGTTACCAGCACAGGAAACTTCAGAGTAGCTATACTAAGTATCATCCATTTATTCATTCCTCAGAATGTCTCTCAGTGGCTACTCTGTAGCAATGTGTTATGTAGTGTCTGGTGATACAATGTGTGTGGAAGACCAACAGGGTTCTAGTACTCAGGGAGGTTGCATTCTAACTGGAAAAAATGAACTGAGTCAACAAAGTTGTTAGAGAAGTACAAATGTGGTGCTGCCCAAGAGAACCAAGAGAGTGGAACCTGCTATGTGCGCTAGGTGTATGGCAAACACCTGTCAATGCAGCACTTTAGGCAGAGGCAGGAGGATCAGGAGTTCAAGGTCATCCTTGGCTATATAATCAGCTGGAAGCTAGCCTGGACTGTGAGACCATGTCCAACAAACCAAACAAACCCCCGGGGGGAAAGGCCAACTTTCCAAGCGCCCAGGGACAGGCTGAAGACAGAAGACTGAAACTGAGAGATCAAAGTTAAAGACAGCCCAACAAAAGCAGCGGAAAGCGCCAAGAACACGTCTCTTGCACCAGACCCCAGAGGTAGGCTGAAAACACAGTGAACTGGATCTGGGAAGTGATGGCTACAAACACCCTTCAAACCAACTTCAGAGGGAAAGAGCTGGGAAGGGGCTAGACAGGACAGTGTTTTCCAACTCCAGGGTAAAGGCTAGAATGAAATCCACGTGGGACAGTTTTAAGTAGATGAGTGACATATATTTGTGTTTATTCAGAAATATTTTTGCCAGGTATGGTGGTGCAGGTTCATAATCCTAGCCTTTGGGAGGCCAAGCCGGTAGATGGCAAGTTTCCATGGCAGCTTGGGAGACCCTGGCTCAAAAAACAACCAGAGTCTGTTTCTTGTAGGACTGAGTATGTATTTAAGTGGTTGTCTAGTTACTGTTCTGCTGCTGTGAAGAGACACCAAGACCAACTCAACCCATAAAAGAAAGCACAGGGTGACATTGTCGTGGACATGGTACTAAGCAGGCATGGCACTGGAGCAGTGGCTTAGAGCTCACACCTGACCCACAAGTGTGAGGCAGAGAGAGACAGAGAGAGAGACAGACAGAGAGAGAGAGAGAAGAGAGAGAGAGAGAGAGAGAGAGAGAGCTAGCTAGCTCTAAGTGGAAATGTGGGCTTTTTTCACACCTCCCAAACCTTATCAGTTCAACCAAGCATCCAAACCGAAAAACCTGCAGGAACCATTTTCATTCAAACCCTGCAGTGGCACAAGGCCTTGAGCTCTACCCCAGCTCCCGAACAGGAGAAGACAAAAGCAAAACTACCTAATAACCAAACATTCCCAATATATATATATATATTTTGGTTTTTCGAGACAGGGTTTCTCTGTGTAGCTTTGCGCCTTTCCTGGAGCTCACTTGGTAGCCCAGGCTGGCCTCGAACTCACAGAGATCTGCCTGCCTCTGCCTCCCGAGTGCTGGGATTAAAGGCGTGCGCCACCACCGCCCGGCCCAATATATATTTTGATATTTTAAAATTTCTACATTTTCTGTTTTGAGATGGGGGTCTTATGTAGACCAGGCTGGCCTTAAACTAACTATGTAGCTAAGGATGACCTTGAATTCTTGATCCTTTCTCCTGCTTCCTCCTCTAGAGTCATGACTCCAGGCCTTACAGGTATGGACCACATCCACTCAGTGTTGTGGATGAGAACTCCTGCTGCATGGACACTAGGGAAGCAGTGCACTAAGTTCTACTCTCAGCCCTGCAGTGTTTTTCTTCTCATCTCTATTCATTTAATTTTTAGCCCTTCTGGACAGGATCTCATTTTCTTATCTTTTTTTTTTTGACAGTTTCTCTGTGTATCCTTGGCTGTCCTGGAACTCGTTCCGTAGACCAGGCTGGCCTTGAACTCACAGAGATCCACCTGCCTCTGCTTCCTGAGTGCTGGGATTAAAGGAAGAAATATTTTTCAAACATGTAAAAAACGATACAAGGAAGAGTCCTGTAGCTAACAGCCAGCATTATTCAATTTAAGCATTGCAGTGAGGCTTACCTCACTGCTGGAATGATAGGTGTGCACCACCAGCCAACTGTTCTCCTCTGCTTTGTTTTCTGGGTATTCAACACAAATTACCTCATTCCCCAACAGTCTAAATCTCCTCAAGTTTTCCATTAACCTCCTCTTCCCAGCGGTGATCTGCTCTGCTGCGATGTATGGGGTCTCCACACCAAGTGTGCAGTGTAAGCCCGCACCCTCCCTTCACTCTCATGGAGGCATCTCCTTTACTCCTCCTTTTGCTTCAGTCTACTGTCTTCTAGATCACATGCTTTCCTGATTCTTAACTTTCCTCTCATTGTGGTAAACATCTAGAAACTTTCTGAACAGAAGAATAATGAAAACTGTGACATACTAAATGTCTAGCCTACCAGAAACCTTAATTGATAATAGTTTCCCTCAATTTAGAATTCCAGGTTGCAAATACTTTCCCCTCAAAATTCTTAATAAATTAATCATTGCCATCAAATTTCTAGCATCGTAAGAAAAAATGTCATTTTAGATACTTTAGATTTAAAAAAATATTTATTTATTTATTTATTTATTTTTCTATTTATTATCATCTTGATACAGTATAAATTCTTATCCTAATAGTGAAATGTTTCATTGAGGCTTGCCCAGTAACTGAGTAAAACCAAAACTTATTATAAGCCACAGTCATCCTAGGGTCCCCCCTGCTATGTAGCCTCCCTGGATCTGTGGGTTGTAGTCTGATTGTTCTTTGCTTTATATCTAAGATACTTACTTACTTTTACATAGTCTATTTTTTATCTGTAAAGTTTTATGATTTTCTTTGTCCTCTGTATTCAGAGATTTTTCTCATGTTTCTCTTTCTTTCAAAATCATTTATTTATTTATTTAATGTGCACTGTTGTTTTGGCTGTGTGAGGATGTTGGATTCCCTGGAAATAGACTTACAGTTATGAGCTATGTGGGTGCTGGTCCTCTGAAAAGCAGCTAGTACTTTTAACAGTTGAGCCATCTCCCCAGGTCTCAGCATGTCTTCCAAAGACACAGATTCATATGTAGTTCTGGCTGGCTTAAAAGTCACTATGTAGACCAGGCTGGCTTTGACTTCCAAAGATCCTTCAGCCTCTGCCTCCTGAGTGCTGGCATTATGGATTTTCATCCACCGTACTCAGATTTTTTTATTAAATTGTGTGTGTGCATGCATGTGTGCATGGAGTACAGATGACCTGGAAGGAGATCCTAGAAGAGTTACTGATGATTGTGAGCTAAGTGGATGATGAGAACTGAATTCAGGTCCTCTGCAACAGCAATATGTGCTCTTAACCACTGAGACACCTCTCCAGACACTCCCTCTTTACCTTGTATTTTTGGACAGGGTCTCACGTATCGAGGCTGGTCCTGAACGCACTATGGAGCTGAGCATGACCTCCAACTTCTGATCCTCCATCCTCCATCTTCACCAGTTTATGATGGGCTAGGGTCCGAATCCAAGACTCCACACAAGCATTCTACTACCTGAGCTACTCCCCCAATTCTCTAATTATGTCTCCTAGTGGGAATCTATTTTATTATGCTGGGGACTGAACTCAACGTCTCAGACACTCAGACATGCTAGGCAAGTGCTCTGTCACCCGGTCCTATCCCAGACTAAACAACCTTTCAGTTGCTTTCCCCTTTCCTGTTAACAACACTCGAGGATTAGGTCTATTAGTTCCATGTACAGTTTGTGGACTCTTTTTCAACCCTCACTGTATTTCTTCTTTCTTTGACTTGTCCTGAGTCTCAGACACTGACACGAACTCTAAATGCAACACTCAGGGATGAGTCTTGAGCACTCATTTACCTTTATTACTCCTTGCTGAGGACACTCAGGCCTTTATGTTTAGCCCTTAACTTTGCTCCAGAAATCTTTTGTCTGTTTATTTTTAGTGTTTTTGAGACCAGGCTAGTTTCAAACTAACCGAGGTCTGCCTCTGCCTCCAGGAATACTGAGATTAAGGGTATGCATCACCACTCCCAGCTCACTCCAGGAGTTTTACCATCTTCTTCACATTGATATTTGGATTGCCTAATAGGCACCTCAAATTTAACATGGCTGAAAATAAAGTCAAATATTACTCAACTGCAAACCCTTTGGTTTTCCATCTGAATACGCAGCATCAATAACCAGCTGGTTCCTCACGTCAAAGTTTTAGGAACTGCCCTTGCTTCTACTTCCTTCACCCCATCCACATTCTGTCTATCAAGGTCATAGAGCTAGACTTTCTAATGCACCCAATAGCTAGCATTTCTTTTCTTTCATTTTTTTAAATGGCTTACAGGGTCAGGGTTTCTCTGTATAGTCCTGGCTGTCCTGGAACATGATCTGTAGACCAGGCTGGCCTAAAACTCAAGAGAGTAGCCTGCCTCTGCCTCCCAAGTTCTGGGATTAAAGGTGTGTGCCATCACTGCCTAGCTGTCTTTATTACTTCATTCTTGGTGCGTATTAACCATGCTCTCTGGTGAGCCACAGACACACACACAGCCCTATCCTCCTTAACTTCTATTGCCGCTTCCATCCTAGTGTAAGGCCTAGCTTCCACTTCTTCTCTCACTTAGTCTCCTAAAACTACCTAATTGGTCTCTGAAATTTTGTTTTTGTTGACCTAAGACACAGTCAAAAAAAAAACCTAGTTACTTCCTATTACATCATGATTTTTGACTCTAACTTTTCTTTTCTTTCTTTTTTTTTTTTGGTTTTTCGAGACAGGGTTTCCTCTGTGTAGCTTTGCGCCTTTCCTGGAACTCACTTGGTAGCCCAGGCTGGCCTCGAACTCACAGAGATCCACCTGGCTCTGCCTCCCAAGTGCTGGGATTAAAGGCGTGCGCCACCACCGCCCGGCTAACTTTTCTTTTCGAGACAGGGTTTCTCTGTGTAGCCCTGGTATCCTGGAACTCTGTAGACCAGGCTGGCCTGGAACTCACAGAGAGCCGCCTGCATCCTAAGTGCTGGGATTAAAGGCGTGCACCAGCACCACCAGCCTAACTTTTCATTTTAAGTTAAAAAGCTCTGTAATTTGTTCTTCCTACTCTCTTTGAATATATTTCACTTGCTAGAGTAAGTCATAATCAGAACATTTACACAGCTATGAAACTAATAGTTCTTTAAAAAAATTAATCTTATGTGTGTGTGTTTGCTTGCATGCCTGTCTGTATATCATGTATGTGCCAGATGCTCTCCCCTGGAACTGGAGTGACAGGTGGTTGTGAGCCACCATGGAGGTGCAGGGACTCAAACCCAGGTTTTCAGCAAGGCCAAGTGCTCCTCCTAATGCTGAGCATCCTGCCAGGCTCAGTTCTTTTCTTTCCACACGAGGTCTTGCTGCATAGCCTAAGCTGGCCTAGAAATCAAGCAATCCTATCACCTCCTTTTAAGTTTTTTACATAAGAAACCATCTAATCGCAATTATTTTGAGACAGGATTTGGGGATTATAGCTTAGATGGGTCTGAAACTATCTTCCTGCTTCAGTCTCCCAAAGGCAATAGTTTGTGTCGTTTGGAATCATAGCATGTATCACCACACTCAGAATAATCCTTAGATTTCCAATGGTTCTTACAAAAAAACAGAAAAACAAAAACATACTCCTCTATCTAAGGCACCTCACCAACTGGATTACTTACCCTGTGGGCAGACACTCTTCTAGTCTTTTGTACTGGTAGCCAGAGTTAGGGTTGACTTGACCCCCTGGGGTACAAGCTGTGGCTTGGATAGTTAGCTGATGGCAGGCACATTTGGATCTGTAGAGAGAAAAGCAGATACATGAAGGATGGGAGCTGGACACAGGGATGCCCATCTGTAATCCAACATTTGAGACACAGAGGTAGGAGGATGAGGAATTGTTATCCTCAGCTACATAATGCGTTCTGGGCCAGCCTGAGCTACATGAGTCTTAAAGCAAGACTGAGTCCAGAGCCCATAACCTATAACCTCCTAGCTGAAGCCCCTTGTCTCAGGCCAGGCCCTGCTATCCCCAGGTGCCCCATGTATGACAAGGAGGCACACTTGCTGAGTGAGTGACCTTGCTGACTAGGACTGACTGAAATGGGAGACACACAGAAAGGCTCTAACAGCCACCAGCCACACTGAGCATGAAGCAAGTCCTACTGTGGGCCGGGGGAAGCTAAAAGCCACACTTTTTTTTTTGGTTTTTCGAGATAGAGTTTCTCTGTGTACCTTTGCACCTTTGCTGGAACTCACTTGGTAGTCCAGGCTGGCCTCAAACTCACAGAGATCCTCCTGGCTCTGCCTCCTGAGTGCTGGGATTAAAGGCGTGCGCCATCACCGCCCGGCTAAATTTTTTTTTTTTAAATTATTTATTTCTTCCTATTTTATGTCCATTGTTTTGTCTGTGTAAAGTTGCCAGATTCTCTGGAACTAGAGTTACAGACAATTATGAGCTGCCATGTGGGTGCTGGGAATTGAACCCAGGTCCTTTGGAAGAGCAGCCAATACTCTTAACCAATGAGCCATCTCTCCAATCCTAAAAGCCACACTTTTAAGCAGACCTCAGGTATGGAAATTTCCTGGCCAGGAATATCTGAGGCCTTACCCTCAGCCACTATCGACTCCCAGGAGCCCTTTCTGTTGGGCAAAAAACAAACAACAAAGGATGAGGATAAGGTAAAGGTAGTGAAATTCCATTTTCTGTTTGGGGGAAAAAAGGAAGCGGAAGCTACATTAAGAGTAGAATGGATACAGACAATCCAAGGGATACAAGTTTGGGGACGGAGAGAGAGAAACAGAGCAAGTGGGGACAAGAACAGAAGGAAACACACATCCCGGAGTTATATTGGGCCGCATCGGAATCTGGTCTCCCAGCCTCATGGCTTTCCTCTCTCTCTTACTTTTAATAAGACCTCACTATGTAGCCAACTTTCAAGTTGTTATAAAGCCCAGGCTGGCCCAGAACTCAAGATGCTCCTGCCTCAGCTTTCAAATGCACCATCACAGGTATGTGTCATCACACTTCGTTTCTTCATCACAACTCTCAGGTGGCCTTAGCAGAGCGGTAGCTCAAAGTGGGGGGAGAGGAAGATGAGGAGGACAATGCAAATAAAAAAGAAGAGGAAAAAGAGGGAAGAGAAAGGCAGCTGGGACAGAGCTGGAGGCCGACAGCACACCCTGCACACCCCGACTCACTTATCCCGACACCCATCCTTGCAGTCACAGCCAACCAGAAACTCAGGGCCGGTGTTGATGAAAACACCCTTGCCAGGGATGCGCTCCTTGCTGTAGGCCACCTGGGGCGGGGGGGTCGTGTCAATCTCATTAACACAGGACAGAGGAACGTCTTCCTTGCCGTAGGTGATGTCCAAAATATAGTAAAAAGGCTTAAAGGGCTGAAACTTTCTGTCAACAAGAACATATGGATCCAAACAGAACATTTCCAGGAACAGGAAGTCACAGCCAGTCTCAAAAAGGTAGCGTTCTATCTCCTGCATTGTCCGAAGGCAGAGACCACAGGGAGTCTTGTAGATGACGTGAAAGCCCATCTTGCGGTTCACTCTACGGCGGGCTGTCATCCTCCGGAAGTCGTACAGCAGCGGGACTAGCAGGGGGTTCTTGCCGCGGTACTGTTCACTCCTCATGGGTCTGATGCGGGACAGGCAAGTGTGACTGCAGACGTGAGGTAAGTAGAAGAGCTTCTCCATGGGGGCCCGGTAGGAAGGCTCAGCCGGCGCCCGCTCTAACATGCCATGGAAGGCTGGGGGGGCTGCAGGCGCTGGGGGAGATGTGACTGAAGCCAAAGGCGATCTACAAATAAAATCGAAACATCAGATCAGAAGACGACAGGACTCTGCTGTACAATTATCCCTCCTCCACCTGGCTAGGCCAGTCCTCTCATCTTCCACTCTGCATTTTTTGTTGATGTTGTTGCTGTTTTAAAGACAAGGTATATTCCTGTAGCTAGGCTATCCTGCAGCTCCCAGTCCTCTGCTCTACCCTCCTAAGAGCTGGGATTAGAGACGTGTACCAATGCACCCAGCCAGCTGTGCTCTGGATGCTAAAGATTAATGTCAGACCCTTTCTCTTGACAAACAAACCTACAATGAAACTCCCTGCCTACTCTTCACTGACAGATCACCCCTCTAGTTCAACAGGGTACTTTCCCTAACACACATCTGTTACAAAGTAAAGTCTAGTACTTTACCAAAGCTTCTGTGTTTTGTGTCCTCTAAACATCCTTGCTATCTCCTAGGAGTCAAGGAAAGAGATGATGGTGTCTCCTTCCTGTTGAAGCAATGATAATGGTACCATGCTCAAGAAGTTTTGGCAAATGACTTTGTGGTGACAGTGTTTCTCAGGCATGTCATTTTTAACTCCTCCTCTCCTCTTCTCTCTCTCTCTATTTATTTTTAATTTTCTTCTTTTTTTTAAAGATTTATTTATTTATTATGTATACAGAGGAGGGTGACAGATCTCATTACAGATGGTTGTGGGCCACCATGTGGTTGCTGGGAATTGAACTCAGGACCTCTGGAAGAGCAGTTGGTGCTCTTAACCTCTGAGCCATCTCTCCAGCCCTATTTTTAATTTTCAAGACAGGATTTCTCTTTTTAACGGCTCTGGCTGTCCTGGAACTCACTTTGCAGAACTTGCTTCAAACTCACAGAGATCCACCTGCCTCTCCTCCTGAATGCTGGGACTAAAGGCTTGCACCACCACCCAACTTAATTTAACTATTCTTATTATCACCTTTTTTTCAAGCCCAAGTTTCTCACTAACATAACTTTAAAGTAGAGGCCCTTGGAGATCCTGTACAGTAGTTCATGTTGTCAAGCTGCCCACAGTGTCTGAGGTTTTCTTACCTGTATGTCTGGTTGATTCCAAGTTTCCCAGCAGGCACATTTTCACCGAGCGTGGGCGAAGCAGGAGAAGAATGGCCAGAACCCACAGATCCTGGCCGAAACGATGTGCTCTTTTTGGCCACTTGCTTCCGTGACTGAGCAAGTTGGCTTTCTAAGCTTCTGGGGAGGTTGAAAAGAGAACATACAGTAAGGATTCAGAAGTGACGTATGGGAAAAACACTGAAAGTAAAGAACGATGAGCACTCACTCGGTGTCACCTGCTTGTGGGGAAAGAGGAAGCGCAGCTGGCGGGGCAGGTGGGGCAGGTGGGGCTGTGGGCTGTGGGGGCTCCATGGGCTTGAACTGGGTCCCAGTGCTGGTCAGGTCCTGTGTGTACTGAACAACAGGGCCTTTGCTCCTCACAGCACCTACAGGAAAACAAACAAACAAGGCCTGACAGCTGAACGGTGACAGCTGGGTTAGACAGCATTACTCACACTCTGCCATCTAATGCGACAGACAAACGCAGCACAGGGATGCAGAAGTGCTCAGGGACAGAGCATGAGGGCCTGCGTTCAGATCTGCAGAACCACGGAAAGCTAGGCACGACAGCATGTGTCTACAATCCCAGTGTTCTGCGGGAGAACACAAAATCCCCCAGAAGCCTACAGGGCAGCTAGCCTTGTAGATGCAGCAATGAACAGAACTTGGCTCAAAGAAAGAGGAAGATGATTTTTGAGACCAGGTTTCTCTGTGTAGCCTTAGCTGTCCTGGAACTCACTCTGTAGACCAGGCTGGCCTCAAGCCCACAGACATCTGCCTGTCTCTGCCTCCTGTGCTGGGATTAAAGGTGTGCACCACCACTGACCAGCAGGAAGATGAGTTCTAAACCTGAGATTGTCCTCTGACCACATATGCACTGTAGCATGTACGTGCATACCTGTATTCGTATAGAAAAGTGGCAAATGGCAATTTTCTTTTTTTTTTTTTTTTTGGTTTTTCGAGACAGGGTTTCTCTGTGTAGCTTTGTACCTTTCCTGGAGCTCACTTGGTAGTCCAGGTTGGCCTCAAACTCACAGAGATCCGCCTGGCTCTGCCTCCCGAGTGCTGGGATTAAAGGTGTGCGCCACCACCTCCCGGCTGGCAATTTTCTAAGTGTTAAGGTTGTTTGTTTTCATTATTTACACCATAAGGGGGTGTGTGTATACTAACATACACTGGTTTTGGAAAAACTTACTATGTTGAGGCATGGTCACATGTAATCATGGCTGGTCTCAAATTCACTATGTAGACAAGGATGGTCTTGAATTCTGAACCTACCCACTTTTGTCACCCAACTGCTTGGAACTGATTACAAGTGTGCACCAACACACTTGGCCTTGTGTGGATATTTAGGAAGAATCAGCACCACAGCAATGGGAGACTGCTCCCCAAATCCATCACCACTAATGGAAACGTTCTGGACACATCTCTCTATCTAGTGAGTTAGTAGCGCTGTTCTGGTAAATAAAATGACAGCTGCCATATGTAATCTTCTTTGTTGCAGAATATTTGTTTACACTGTAAAGATGTATCTTTGCCAAGGTGCCTTCTGATTGGTTTAATAAAGAGCTGGATGGCCAATAGTTAGGCAGGAAGAGGTTAGGTGGGACTTCTGGAGACAGAGAGGATGCTGGGAAGAAGAAATGGGAGTCGCCAGTCAGACACATAGAGTAAATGGGAGGTGAAAGATGGAAGAGAGCTAATGCCACATGGCAAGAACATAGATTTAAAAATATGGGTTAATTTAGGTTGTAAGAGCTCACTGAGGCAAGCCTAAGCTAAAGGCCAAGCTTTCATAATTAATAACAAGTCTCCATGTCATTATTTGAGAGCTGCTGGTGGGACAGACAAAGACTCATTCCACTTCTCTGCTGTCTGCCCTGTCCCTTTCCTTCCCTAGGTATCTTTTAGGACATACCCATATTAGGACGGGTTCTGAATGGTGCCCCCTGCTTCTTCTCCATTGCAGACGCTGATGATGTCTTCATACTGAACATGGGTTCCAGGCGTGTAGAGCCTCGGTAGATCCACTCACATCTTTTGTCATCCTGGGAGGCAGGGTGAAAAGAAGGCAAAGAAACAGGTCCAAGGTTAGACTCAATCCTGTCTCTTGTGGCAAAAAAGGCCATGAGTCAGTCACCTCTGATCATCAGGGTTGGCAGCAAGTGCCTTTACCCAATGACCCATCTCACTGGCACCTGTGCCATAGTCTTGCCCCAAACCCTTCTTTGGAAGAACATTACCAGAAAGAGGATCCTGACGAGGCTGCCATCCACCTCTTCAACTCGAGACTTCCACCATGTGCCTTCCCACTCGGTCTTGATAAGCTGGCCACTCTTGAGAAGTACCATGGGGCGGTTTGGATAGGCAGTGATATATTCCTCTATGAAGTCTCGGCAGGAGCTGTCTTCTATGTCCTCCCAAGTCTTTTTCACTAGCCAAAGGAAAAGAGCAGAGCTGAGGGCAGGAAGGACATGTCTTGAAAGGAAGTAATGGCTGGCAAAGAACTATTGGGCACTTTTAAAGTTGAAAGAGAAAAAAAATAAAATCAGAACCTCAAGAGAAAAAAAAAACCAAGACCATCTTAAGTATGGAGTCTAATGTGCAAATGAATACACAAAGTAAGTAAATACTAAATTAAGCCATATACAAATCTAAGCGATTTATATAAAACAAATGGCGATTCCTACTAAATGGTTGATGTAACTATTATGAAATAAACAATCAGTCTTTTCCTTTCTTTTTTGAGGCAGGGTCTCACTACATCATTATCTTTGCTTTTTCATATAAGTGTTGGTGATCAAGCCTAGAGCCTTCCATATGCAAAGGGAGAGCTCGCCACCACTAAGCTACAGCACATCCTACCATTTCCTTTTTTATTCCCCTAAAATCTTACTTCTTTTAAAGATTATTTTTATTTTAGGTATTATGAGTGTTTTGCCTGCATGTATTTCTGTAAATCATATATATGCATCTCCAAAAATGTCTGGAACTCGAGTTAGACAGCTGTGAGTTACATAATATGAGTGCTGGGGGGCTGAACTTGGGTCCTCTGCTAGAGCATCAAGTATACTCTTAACTGCTGAGCCATCCTCCAGCCTAACTCAGACACTCAGAACCCACACAGACTAGGTGTCATAGCACACACCTGCAACCCTAGCACTGCTGGGGGAAGATCCAAGGAGTAGGATGGCCCACCTACCCACCAGCCAGCCAGCCAGGCTAACCAAGCCAATTGGTCAGGAGTTCAGTGGGACACCCTGTCTCAAGACATAAGGTGAAAAAGATGTAATAAGACATCCAACATTAACTTCTGGCTTACACACACATATATATAAGACAACACACACACATACAAACACAAAATATAGCCATGAATGGTAGCATGAACCTATAATCCCAGCATGTGGGAGATGGAGGCAAGAGGATTACAAGTTTAAGAACAGCCTTGGCTCCACAGGGAATTCAAAGCCAGCTTGGACTACAGGAGACACAGCTCAGTAAATAAAGCACTTGTCATGCCAAGTTGATGATCAGAGTTCAGATTCACAGAATCCATGTAAAAGCTGAGCTAGTGTGGTGATTGCCTATAATCCAAACAGTCAGGAGGCAGAAACAGAATATCCTCAAGGCAACCTGGCTAGCTGGAGTTGGCAAGCTCCAGGTTTAGCCAATAACCATGCTTCAATAAACAATAAGCAAAGTAGATAGCAATTGTGGAAGGCATCCAATGTCAACTTTGGCCTACAAACATGCCCAAACACATGTGAACATGCAAACATAAAATTTAAAAACTCAAAACCAAAAAGACTCTGGAATATGTTAATTTCCACGTTAACAAAGATTAGCAGAAATTGATTCTTCTGCAATTAAAACCAATTGTGGGTCTGGGGAAATAGCTCCATGGGTAAGAACTTTTGCTATACAAGTGTGTGGACTTGAATGACTCCTCAACACCCATGTGAAAAAGTCATGGATGCCTGTAACTCCAGCTTTAGGGAGTAGATACAGGTATATCCTGGGAGTTCTCTGGCCAGTCAATCTAGCCCAAATGGTGAGTTTCTGTTTCTGTGAGAGATCTTATTTCAAGGCAATGAGGAAGAGAGTAATAGAAGAAAGAGGACATCTTCACACAATGGATGAGTGCACAGGCACAACACACAGAGATGAAAAATAATCAGTGTGAGAGGGGGAGGCAGGTGGACTGTTGTAGGCTCAAGGCTAGCCTAGTCTAACACAGACAGTTCTAGGACAGCCAGGACTACACAGAGAAAGCTTGCCTCAAAAAAAAAAAAAAAAACAGTTATGAAGGCTGGAGAGATAGCACAGTTGGTAACATGCCTACTTTACAACCATAAAGATCTGAACTAGACCCCTAGAATATACATAAAAAGGCTGGCAATGGGCATGTGCACTTGTAGCACTCACATGGCAGCTCAGAACCAGCTCTAACTCCAGTCCCAGAGGATTCAAATGCACATAGACCTATACAAGCAAGCAAAACACTCATACAAGAAGGTAAACAGCAAATGAGAAGTAACACTCACAGTTGACCTCTGGCCTGTGCACATGTGCACACATAGCTTCTATAGGAAGCACTATGTAGATAACACTAACAGAAATGTGAAAACATGAGAGCAGCCTTCTTTAAACCTAAGTGCCTTAGAAATGAAATCAAGCTCATCTATCAGATGCTAGTACCAGTCAGAATCTACTAGTGCCCACTCTGGCTACAAAGAACTATCAATAAGGTAGCCAACAATGCTATATATGCAAACAAACTGCAACACCAAAACAAAACTCAGGCTTTTCAATTTACCATCTTGTGGTTGACATATTGTGCACCCCAATAAACTTACATGGGGGTCAGAGAACAGAACAGCAACTATATTAAACATAGGTTTAGGCAGTGGTTGCACATGCCTTTAATCCTAGCATTCAGGAGGCAGAGATCTGTCTGGATCTCTGTGAGTTCAAAGCCACACTGGAAACTGCCAGGGATGGTGGCTCACGCCTTTAATCCCAGGAAGCAGAAAGGTATATAAGGACCAGGAACTAGAGCCTTTTAGGCTTTTAGGCTTTCGAGCAGCAGTTCAGCTGAGATCCATCTGGATGAGGACCCAGAGGCTTCCAGTCTGAGGAAACAGGATCAGCTGAGGAACTGGCGAGTGAGGTGGCTGTGGCTTGTTCTGCTTCTCTGATCTTCCAGCGTTCACCCCAATATCTGGCTCTGGGTTTGTTTTTATTAATAAGACCTTTTAAGATCCCTGCTACACCATCTTAAGAAAGACTGAGTAGAGGAGGAAATGAAAGCGAGGAAGAGTTCAGGGACACTTACGTGGTCGGCAAATGGGGTACAGCTCTGACTGCGTGACATAGGAGGCATACCCATCATCAAAGAAAATCAGAAACCTGCAGAGGAGAGGGAAGAAAAGGAGGGGGGGGGCTATAGAACATTTTACCACACAGAGTATTTTACCACACTTTCCATTCTCTGACTCACAAACCATTGAAGTCTGCTTTTATTTCCACCCAGACTTTCCTTCATACCAACCAAGCATCACCCCAGTTCTTCTGGGCATGGTGGCGCACACCTTTAATCTCAGCACTAAGGAGGCAGAGGCAGGAGGATTCTTGTAAGTTCCAGGCCAGCCAGAATTGCATATGATACATTTCTCCAATCCCAGCACTCAAGAGACAGAGACAGAGGCAGAGGCTTGTGAATTTGAGACCAATTTAGGATATGTTAAGTGTGATGGCAGTGTGAGAGATATATATATGGAGAGAGATTGTCTTTAAAAAAAAAAAAAAAGAAAAAGAAAAAGGCTGGGCGGTGTGGCACATGTCTTTAATCCCAGCACTCAGGAGGCAGAGGCAGGTGAATCTCTGTGTGTTCGAGGCCAGCCTGGTCTACAGAGCAAGATCCAGGACAGGCACCAAAACTACACAGAGAACCCCTGTCTCAAAAGACAAAAAAAAAAAAGCAAGGAGAAAGAGAAAGGGTTTCTGATCACACGGGACCGAGAACACAAAAGCTGACAGGGAAATCTTGGCCACGGCATCAACAGCTGGGCACTGTTCCCCGCTCCTGCTCCCCTACAAACTGCGATCCTGTCCAGGTACCTGAGCTTGTTCTTGACGTTGGGGGTCTCAGCTACAATGCCAGCGTAGAGCCAGACCTGATTCCCATCTTTGTATTTGGCCACCACTCGACTGCCCACAAACAGCTTGTCAGCAGGAGGGTGGTAATCATAGGCAATATGGTTGCCAGACAGCAGACTCTTTCCTTTGTTGTCAAATTTCACTTTGTACTTCTTTCCTAGACCTGGGTAAAAGACAAACAAATTAAAACAAAACAAACAGCAACGACACAGCTCTACGTCCTGGCTGTGATGTAGGAGACAGAAGGAAAGGCTTTGGGAAAGAGTCAGCAATGGAGACCTACAGTCTACCTTTCCTTAGGCCGTCCTCTAGCTTGAACATACCAACAGTCTGGATGGCAATGAGGGTGCCTTTGTGCCAGGTCTTAGTTCTCTTCTTGCCCAGGATCCGCATGCTGACTATCAGGTCCCCATCTTTGCTCAGTTCTCCAGACATCTGACCCAAGGTTCCTACAGACAGACAGACACACGGAGTTGTGATAAAGAGTGACGTCACAGGTTAGAGAAAGGAAAGGTCAAGAGGGCGGTAGGGTAGCATGGGCATGTAGCTCAGCTGTGGAGTGCTTACCTAGCATGCACAAAGCCCTGAATTTCAAACTAAGTACTGCAAACACCTGGCATAGTATTTCAGGCCTAAAATCCCAAGTACTCAGGTAGAGAAGGCAGGAGATCACAAGTTTAAGGTCATCCTCAGCAAAATACACAGTTCAAGTCCAGCCTGGGATATAGAAGACACTATCACAAAGAAGGTAGTATAGAAATAAAGGAAACTGAGGTATTCTGTGACCATTAGCCACTTTTGCTACACTCCTGGAAAAAGGCACAAGACACAATTGTTTACGCTAACAGGAGAAACAGAACACTGAATACAGAACATCCCGACGTTCCCTTCGGGCATAACCTACCAGCATGTGCCCCCACAACCAGCTATCCCTAAGTCCTTGCTAACAGCAACAGTTAACATCCTGAGCCACCACATCAATCAATCAATCTCAGACTGACTGTAGACATAAAAATAATATTAAAAGAAACTGACAATTAGAACAGGATTTTGAGACACAAAGCTGATTGTCAGTAACATTTCAGAAAGAACACGCCTCTCATTTATGTAGCTACCCCTCAACACTGACCTTTATGTAGATCCTGGGAACTGCTTTTCTTGTTGACAGCATCCATGAACTTCTGGACATCCTGAGCTGATTTTCTTAAGGCAGCCATAGCTTCACGGAGCTGTAGGAAAATGGAAGGGGTGAGGGGAGGGGATGTAGTTATCAGGAGTTAAGACACAATGAGAAGGCCAGGGACCTGGTGAGACAGCACTTGCCTAACATGCGCAGGGACCCCTGGTTCACATCGCTAATGCTGTAAAATAAAATAAAATAAACAAACAGGAAAAAGAATACTATCTGTGAAGAACTTATCTTTAACAACCAAAAGAAACTTAATTATATTTGGAGGGAGAGAAAACTTCTCAATTTTTCTGCATTTTTGCAATATCCACAAGAAGACTGTAACTAATGGGGCTTATGACATGGTGAAACTGACTGTATGCTCAGGCCAAACTTTATTCCAACTTTCAAAAGCTTCTTCAATTTTTCTTTTTACAAGATAGGGTCATCTGAGCTGGGTGGTGGTGGTGTACACCTTTTTTTTTGTTTTTGTTTTTCGAGACAGGGTTTCTCTGTGTAGCTTTGCGCCTTTCCTGGAGCTCACTTGGTAGTCCAGGCTGGCCTCGAACTCACAGAGATCCGCCTGGCTCTGCCTCCCGAGTGCTGGGATTAAAGGTGTGCGCCACCACCACCTATTTTGTTTTTTTTTTTAAAGACAGGATCTCTCTATGTAGCTCTAGCTGTCCTAGAAATCACTATGTAGATCAAACTGGCCTTGAATTCAGAGATTCACCTGCCTCTGCTACCCCAGTGCTGGGATTAAAAGTGTGTGGTACCAGGCCTGACTTTGTGTTTTATGTATGTCTGTGTAAGTGAATGTCACTTGTATATAGGTGTCTGCAGAATCCAGAAGAGGGTATTGGCTCCCTTATAGTTAAGTTACAGGGAGTTCAAAGCCTCCCAACATGATACTGGAAATGAACTCAAGACCTCTGCAAGAGCAGTCTGCTCTCTTTAAGCACTGAGATAAACCTTCAGCCCAGTTTCATGTTTCTTAACTTCCTATAGCCAACCCAACTAACCTTCTGGTCTTTTGGAGTTCTGCTCCCAGCATCACCTATGGAAGAAAAGAACTTTAGTGAGTATACAGAACTGGAATTTTCAATGAAGCAATAACTGAATGAACTCAAATTATAAGGAGGAAAACATTATTGATAAAGTCTGGGATGGCTGGGTGGTGGTAGATCAAATCTGTAGTCCCAACAGAGGCAGAGTTCAAGGCCAGCCTGGTTTACAGATTGAGTTCTAAGGCAGCCAATGTTACACAGAGGGACCCAGTCTCAACAAAGCAAACAAACAAGTCTGGAGATGTGGCTCAATGTTAGAGTGCTTGCATAGCATGCATAAGGCCCTGGGTTCAATCCCCACCACCAGTAAGGAAAACAATATGCTCTAAATACATGTATGTGTGAAACCATTGAAGGAAAGCAGGGCCTGGTGTCAAAGCCTCTGAACCCAGCTACTTGAGAGATTGAGGCAGGAGCATGGCACCTGCTGTGGATACAGAACAAGAAGTAGGCCAGCCTGGGCAATTTAGATCCTGTCTCAAAATAAAAAGCAAGGTAGGGCAGGAATATAATGAAATATTTAGGGCAGGCTAGTTTATACGGTGAGTTGCACACTAACCAAGACCAAAGGCCAGGGACTAGAAAGGGGGCTCAGTGGCTAAAAGGGCTTTTACAGGACCCAGGTTCCGTTTCTAGTAGCCAGTCAGCAGCTTACAACTTCTTGTCACTACATCTCAGAGGATCTGGTGTCCTCTTCTGAGCTGAGTCCAGTTATACTTATACATTCCCACACACAGACATTTTTTAAAACATATAATTAAAAAATAATAAACATAAATCTCTAAAGAGCAAAACTGACACTTAAAAATATTTTTTTAAAAAATGTATTTTGTATACAGTGTTCTGCTCGCATGTGTGCCTTCATATCAGAAGGTGACACCAGATCGCATTACAGATGGTTGTGAGCCACCACGTGGTTGATGGGAATTGAACTCAGGACCCCTGGAAGAGCAGTCAGTGCTCTTAACTGCTGAGCCATCTCTCCAACCCTGCAAAACCAACTTTTAAACCCCCAAACCAACCAAACAAATAAGCATAAAGCAAGTGGGGTCACATTTTCTGGTAACATATATAAGTTTCTAGGCTCAATTCCCAGTACTGGGGACAGAGGGTAGTAAAGCGGATCTGGAAATGAAAATAGTAAACACCTGCCAGTGCTTACCTCTAGATGAAGTACTGAGATCGTGTATAACACTTAAGGTATTCACCATCTATTTGAATTTCTTTCTTTCTCTTTCTTTTCTTTTCTTTTTTTTTTTGGTTTTTGAGACAGGGTTTCTCTGTGTAGCCCTGACTGTCCTGGAACTTAGACCAGGCTAGCCTAGAACTCACAGAGATCTGCCTGCCTCTGCCTCCTGAGTGCTGGGATTAAAGGTGTGCACCACCACTATCTGGCAGCCTATTTGAATTTTTATAGTAATTATTTATGAATTATTCACACAACTTAAAAACAAGATGAGGCTAATGAACTTGAGCAAAGGCTCATTTCCTAGAAACACTATGCAACAGAACTACTGATGATAACATAAAGTCCCACACTTACACTGTCCACCCCATTAACACCAGGCTACTTAGTGTACATGAAATGTGGCTATTTTATCTATGGAAAGTCATTCTCAAGTTCACTTAATTTAAAAAAATTTTGGGGGCCCTGGGTTTGATCCTCAGCTAAAAAAAAAATTAAAAAATTCTTGTCAGGTGGTGGTGCACACCTTTAATCCTGGTGCTCGGGAAGCAGAGGCAGGAAAGCTCTTTGAGTTTGAGGCCAGCCTGGGCTACAAAGCAAGTTCTAGTACAGCTAAGTACAGAGAAACCTTGTCTGGAAAAACAAACACAAAGAACAAATTCTTTTTTTTTTTTTTTGGTTTTTTGAGACAGGGTTTCTCTGTGTAGCTTTGCGCCTTTCCTGGAACTCACTTTGGAGACCAGGCTGGCCTCGAACTCACAGAGATCCGCCTGCCTCTGCCTCCCGAGTGCTGGGATTAAAGGCGTGCGCCACCACCGCCCGGCCAAATTCTTAATTTAGGTACAATCCATGTGCATGGAGTTCAGTGAATTTTTGTCCATTGATTAGACTGTGACGTTATCATGTTGCACTTACTCTCACAACATTTTCATCAGTCCAAAAAGAAACTCCATGCTCATTATCCATCATTCCTTTCCCTCCACTTCCCTAAACCCAGGCAACCAGAAATCTACAGTCTGTCTCTATGGATTTGCCTGTTTTGGACATTTCATATAGATGAGTCACATAACATCTGTGGTCTACACAGGTCCATCTGTTGCAGATCATGTCAGTACAGTGGTACAGCTGAATAGTACCCCACTGTAAGCAGACACCATGTATTCGGTTGACCCTTTCCTCAACCCGTCTGTTTCTACGGTTTAGCAGTCATGAATAATGTTAAAATAAACATTTGTATGCTTTTTTGTTTTTTGAGAGTGAGTCTTCATGTAGCCCAGGCTACACGATATTTGTTTACACTGTGAAGCTGTATCATTGTGATTGGTTTAATAAAGAGCTGAATGGCCACTAGCTAGGCAGGAGAAAATAGGCAGGGCTCCCAGGGAAAGAGAGGAACTCAGGGTTAGAATTTAGGTGGACAGAAGATGCCAACAAGGCATGGAGGGAGTCGGACATACAGAATGGAGGAGAGGTAAAGAACCATGTGGCAGAACGTAGACTAATAGAAACAGGTTAAGTTGTAAGAGCTGCTTGGAGCTGGGCGGTGGTGGCACATGCCTCTAATTCCAGCACTCTGAAGGCAGAGGCAGGTGGATCTCTGCAAGTTCCAGGCCAGCCTGATCTACAGAGCTAGTCCAGGACAGGCTCCAAAGCTACAGAGAAACCCCGTCTCAAAAAACAAAAAAAAAAAAAAAAAAAAAAAAAGCTGCTTGGGAACAAGCCTAAGCTAAAGGCCAACTTTTCATAATTAATAATAAGTCTCCATGTCATTATTTCAGGGCAGGCGGTTGATCCAAAGAAAGTCTAACAAGAGAGTCAAACACCACCAGGCTGGCCTGGCATTTACTATGTAAGTGGAAGCTGGCCTTGACCCCATGATCTTTATGGTGTCACTTCCTGAGTGCTGGTTTTACAGGCATGTAATACAGTTAAAAAGTGGTTCTGATTTACATGTCACCCCATGAAGAGTGATGCTGAGAAATCTTATGTATTTATTACTTATTACCATTTATAAATCTATGAAAGCCAGGTGTTATGGTACACATGTAATCCCAGCATTTAATAGAGAGGCAGAAAGATCAGGAACTTGAAAGTCATGTTTAGTAACACATTAAGTTCTAGGCCTGCCAAAAAAAAAAAGTTCTAGGACTGTATGGGTTACAAAAGACCCTGTCTCGAAACAAACAACCCCCAAAACAAACTCAAAACTATCCATTAAAATCATTTGATCCTCCTCATTTTTGAGACAGGGTCTCATTTTGTAGCCCTGGCTGGCTTAGAACTTGCTATGTAGACTAGGCTGTCCTCAAATTCAAAGAGATTCAACTACCTCTGACTTCCAAGTGCTAAAATAAGGGGCATGTACTACCATATCCAGCCTTCAAAACCTTAAAAATAAAATTATTTTATTGTCATATTAAAGAACTCTTTCTATATTCTAGGCAATAGTAGACCTTTCAAATTTTGTCTTTGCTTTTGAGATGGCCTCACTCTGCCACCAAGGCTCTCCTGAAACTATGTCACCAAAGCTGACCTTAGCTCACAGTAATCTGTTGTGAGATACTGGATTATACAGTGTGCAGATATGTCACTGTGATTGGTTTAATAAAAAGCTAAAAGTCCAATAGCTAGGTTGGAGGTACAGGCAGGACTTCCGGACAGAGAGCACTCTGGGAAAAAGAAAGGGGGAGTCCTCAGCTGGACACAGAGGAAGCAGGACATGCAGGAGAGGTAAAAGCCACGTGGCAGCATGTAGATGAACAGAAATGTGTTAAAGTTATAAGAGCTAGTTAGAAACAAGCCTAAGCTAAAGCCGAGCTTTCATAATAAGAAGTCTTTATGTCATTATTTGAGAGGTGGCTGGTAGGACAGACAAAGACTCGGAGTTACCATAATCCCTCTACCTGAACTCTATGAGTCACTGTTTCAAAGAAAGAAAGAAAGAGAGCAACAATCACTGGTAAACATAGGGAGCCTGGAATTCTCACACTTCAACTTTGAGAATGTGATGTATGTCAGTCAAGTGTTTTACCACTGAACTATCTCCCCATCACTGATGAAAATGTAAACTGGTATTACTGCTCTGAAAAAAACCATGGCAATTTTGCCTAGTAAGCAAAACATATATTTACTACAATGCCCACAAAAACATTTTAACAAAAATGTTCACAGCTGTAAGCACCCCAGCCTGCACTGCAGAGGGGGTGGGAGGGGGAGGAGTGCTAGGAAAGGACAGGGAGGACTCTGGGACTCATCAACTCAGCAGCTCTGGTCACCAACCTAAGACCTTCACAACATCAAGTCAGTCAACATTCCATCAAGGATGGGGGAGGGGCACCAGGCCCCACCCCTCCCTGAGGAGCGATTGGCAGTTAAAGGCTGCTGGGGGAGGGATCAATTTTTCTTCAGAGATGTAGCCACTGGTAAGTCGCCCATGATCCAGTTAACAACGCCACGCTCACGCATGTGCAAGTATAATGCCCACGCGTTAGCCCTCACCCCAAACAAGACCACTAAGGAGCCAACTTCTGATGTAAGAACAAAAGGTTTCGTCTATTCTGGCCTAGGCAGGGACCTCCCCGACACCACTTTACAGAGGGTGAAAAGAGGGAAGGTCCCGAGCACCCACTTTACGGGGTTTATGTAGGAAAGGTTCACATGCAGAATGTTACATATCTCGGGGGCTAGGGATGAGGTAAGCATAAGATTGCTAATTGCTAACAGGGTTCAGGGTATCTACAGAGACATAAATTTCTATTCCCTATGTCCTGCTTTTGTTGATACATTCAGATTTACTGTTGTAGTCCTACACTCTCTCAAGTTCAACTTCTGGTCAACTGAGCCCATTACTCTTTATATCTTGTTTTGCAAAGTCTAGGATACACAGATTTTTTTGTCCAAGCCTTATCTTTCCCCATAGGTTCCATTTTTGGTCAGTCCAAAAAAAAAAAAAAAAAAGAAAAAAACCAAAAAAAAAAAAACCAACACTGGTCAGCAAATACCTCTAGAGGAAGACGGGGTTAGGGGAAGGAAGGTCTTTCAAGATGGCTACTAATTTTTCCCCCAGCGTCCTGTCATCTTATGTAAAGTCCCCTTTAAGAGAAAAACCCTCTCCCTCTCTTCTCCCTTCTCTCCCTCTCTCCTCCCATGAGGCTGTGCACCTCCGTTTTTCCCTCCCCTCCCCCTTTAATAGTGAACCTTTCCATGCATGTGGATGCCTGTCTGCATGGCCTAACTTTCCACCGGGCCATGGTACTGCCTGCCTGCTGCATCTATCTGCATGGTGCGCTTTTCATCTTGGCTCAAACCCGCCAAGGTTGCCGCACGCTGTTAAACAAGATCTATGAAGGGCCAGTGGAGGCGACTGAAGATGAATACAGTGTAAAAAGCATTGATGGTCAGTCTGATGCCTTCACTTGCTACTTGGATGAATTACAACTGGCAATCAAGTTTTTAGGGCCCTGAAGGGAGCTGTGGATGGAGGCTCGACCATCCCTCACTGTATCACACAATTCCCTGAATAGGCTTCAGAAAGCAAGTTTGGTGAAGTCCATCAGAGGCACAACATGGGTCAGAATGTTGCAGACTACATGCATACCAATGGAGGAAGATGAGGATGCTTATAAGTAACAGTTTTCTCAGTTCAGAAAGCATGGTGACTCCAGACATGGTGGAGAAGATGCATACGAAAGCTCATGCTGCTACCCAAGAGAATACAGCCTATGAGAAGAAGCCTAAAAGAGAAGTGAAGAAGAGGTGGAACCACCCCAAACTGTCTGTTGCCCAGAAGAAAGACTGAGATGCTCAAGAGGGCAAGCTTCCTCAGAGCTTAGGAACAGGCTGTTGAAAACTAAAGCAATTTTCTATTAAGATTTTTTTCATAAAAACAATAAAGTTACTGACCAAGCAGAAAAAAAAAAATCAAATGAATAATGAAAATCTGGTACATATGTAAGTGGAGTATTATTCAACCCTAAAGAAAATGAAATTATGCGCTTTCAAGAAAATAGAAGGACTTAGAATGGGCATTAAACGAGGTCCCTCAACCTCAGAAAGGAAAGAAAAACATTTCTTCCTCATAGTTGGACCTTAGACTATAATGTATACAATGTAACATACACATATAATATGTAACAAATGTACATATAGGCATAGCATGTAGAAAGTAGGACAGGAAAGGGGAACACTGGGTGACGAGAAGAATGGAATGGAATGCTGGTGAAAGACACAGAAGATGACATAAAACTAACTTTCTTTTTTCTTTTTACTTTTCAAGGCAGGGTTTCTCTGTGCACCCCTGACTGTCCTCGAACTTACTTCTAGACCAGGCTGGCCTCGAACTCAGAGATCCACCTGCCTCTGCCTTCTGCCTCCTAAGTGCTGGGATTAAAGGCGTGCAGCACCCCAAATGGCTAAGGCTAACTTTTTCTTCTTTGAACTCTGTCCCGAATTTTTCAGTTTTTGTTTTGTGTGTGTGTGTGTGCGCGTGTGCCTTAACAAAAGTACAACTGAGAGTGTGTGTGTGTGTGGTCTTAAGTATATAAAAGTGTAGTTGAGGCCAGGCATGGCGCACATGCCTTTAATTCCAGCACTTAGAAGGCAGAGGTAGGCAAATTTCTTTCTTTCTTTTTTTTTTTGGTTTTTCGAGACAGGGTTTCTCTTTGTAGCTTTGCACCTTTCCTGGATCTCACTCTGTAGACCAGGCTGGCCTCAAACTCACAGAGATCCGCCTGCCTCTGCCTACTGAGTGCTGGGATTAAAGGTGTGCACCACCGCCGCCAGGCTGGTAGGCAAATTTCTAAGGCCAGTCTTGTGTACATACTGATTTCTAGGCCAGCCAGGGCTACTAGGGAGACCATGTCTCAAAAGAAAATAATTGACAGTCAAAGTGTAAAATCCAAAATGAAAGAAACTCCATAGCTTCAGAATGGCTATTCTACTGTACAGAAATTCATATATAGACTTTTGATCTGGACTGTGTTAATCTAGCTACATGATGATTTTTATTTCCATGTTCTTTACGCTAAAGTGATTTTTATTTTAAAACTAAGTGACAGGATACGCACTGCAAGTTTCTAGTTATATCTATAAGTGACAAAAGTATGGAGGAGGCAAGATCAGTAGTTGTGAGAGGTGACCATAAAAAGTGAGGCAAATAGACCAAAGGAATATTTTGAAGTGATACAAATTTTCTAAGCTTGGATTACTATATAAATGTACTAAAACTCAAATCATATAGTTAACATGTATATGGTTTTTTAAATATTTATTTATGTATGTATTTATGTATTTCTTAAGTATACAGTGTTCTGCCTGCATGTTTGGTGAATGACAGAAAAGAGCACCAGATCTCATCACAGATGGCTGTGAGCCACCATGCGGTTGCTGAGAATTGAACTCAGGCCCTCTGGAAGAGCAGCCAGTGCTCTTAACCTCTGAGCCATCTCTCCAGTCCCACATGTGTATGTTTTATGTTACATGACTAATACCTTAACGCAATCCCATGTAACAGAAATCCTAGCACACAGGAGGCAAAGGGAGGTGTTTCACTTTGAGTTTGAGGCCAGTCTGATCTATTAGCAAGTTCTAGGACAGCCAGGACTACATAGTTGAGACTCTCAAAAAAACAACAAAAGGCTGGGGAGAGGTTCAGCAATTGGGAGAACTGGCCGATCTTCCAGAGGACACAAGCTTGAGTCCCAACACACACAAGGAGGCTGACAATCAGACAAGACTCAGTTTCAGGGGATCCTATGTCCTCTTCTCGCCTCTGTGGATACTGGGCACACACAGAGTAGACATGGCAGACATACATACCTGTATGCAAAGTATTGATACAAGGAAAAAAAAAAAAAACAAACCCACCACACTTAAGAGAAAAATAAAAACAAAACATATGACCCCCCCAAAAAAAAACCCCACAACAGCTAAAAACCAAACAAAGAAAAAACAAAAAAGCCAACAAAAGACAAAACCAACTGTTATGGAGACCAAATAAATGCTAAATTTATGTATTAAGGTAGGCCATAAGCCACAAAATAAATTTGGTGTGTTGGCCCATGTCTGTAATCACAGCACTAAGAAAGCAGAAGTACTGCTACAAGTCTGAGGCTAGAATGCTCTACTTGGTGAGTTCTACACCAGCCAGATACAGTAAAATCATTCATATCTTAAAAGTACTAGAGAGATGGCTCAATGAAGAAAGTGTTTGCCACAAAAGTCCCAAGTCCTACAGTTTGGATCCTCAGAGCCCAAACCTGTAATTCTAGTCCTCACAAGGTAAAGACACCTTGTAAGCTGGTACTCTACATAAACTAGAACTGGCAAGCTCCAGGTTCAGTGAGACCCTCACTCCATAATAAAGTGAAGGAAGAAAGCTGTAAATCTGAATTCTACATGTAAGTACACTTACATACATACATGTACCCACACACCCAAACATGCATATGTACACATATACTGTGACCATTAATGTCAAATTCACAAAATTTAAAATTACTTGGGAAATGCACTCTGTGAAAGCCAATGGGGAATTATTTTGATTGTATAGAGGTGGAAGGACCAGCCCACCCTGGGTGGTTATCATTCCCTAGACTTCATAAAGAGAAAAGAGCTAGCTGACCAGCAGCATGAGGTATTCTTTGTCCCAGACTTGGGATACAATGTGACCAGATGTTTCAGGTTCCTGTCACTGTGTCCCCACCATGAGGGACTATGATCTGGAAATGTGAAGCAGAACAATCCCCCTTTCCCTTCAATTGATTTTGTCAGAATATTTTATCATAGCAACTGAAAAAGAAAATAAGACATAGGCCAACCACGTATAAACACATGGGAACAAAACAGAAAAGAAACTTTATCAGAAACGGGAAAAGGAAGCAGTCAGGATATAGCACACAGGGAACATTATGGTACTAATAACACTTGCTTTTTTTCTATTATAAGCCAGGCAATTTGGTAATGGAATTTTTGACGATATGTTTCCTTATTTACTACCTGCTCATCTTCTAGTATTGTAGTTTCCATTCTAAGTACTAACGTACATATTTTCTTTCTTTTTTTTTTGGTCTTTTTGAGACAAGCTCTCACTGTTTAGCTCTGATGTCCTGAACTCACAGACATCTGCCTGCCTCTGCTTCTGGAGTGCTGGGACTAAAAGTGTATGCCACCACGCCAGGCCCACTCTAAGAATGTTCTAACTGAAGCTTCATCATTTACCTGAATCAATACTGAGGACATCATCATCTTCATCAGGAATCTCAATGATTTCTGTAGGCTGGGAAGTTTCATCCTCGGAGCTACTGTCATGATACTGCAGTCCCAGCTTAGAGTAGAAGTCCTTCACCAAAGACTCACAGTTAATCACTGCCCTAATATTGGAACACGTTAGAAAAGATCAAAGTCAGTGGAGAAAGTAAGGTATCTGAGCAATAGAATTTATATACATTTATGAAATGCTAAGCCTAGGAGCTCACACCTATAATGCTAGTACTTAGGAGCTTGAGGTACCAGAACTGCCCACGTTTGAGGTCAGCTTGGACAATACAATGAGTTCAGGGCCAGCAAGGCCTATAGAGTGACAAACTTTTAAAAACAGCAACAACGAAACAGTAACAAGAAATTACATATATTTAAGTATAGACTGTATGTCCTACATGTTCCAAAGTATCTACTTAGCATGCTTGTTTCCAAGCAATTATTACATGAAACAACTTGGCAGACTTGTATCTTTCCACCTGCTGGAAGTCAGATGACCTGGCCCTAATTATCTATATGGATTTGGGAACTAAGAATAAGGTATTAAATAGTGGCTTAATTTCTCCAGGCAGGATGGCACACAACTTCACCTTTAATCTCAGGAGCAAAGGCAGGTGGATCTCTGTGAATCTGAAAACCAGCCTCATCTACATAGTGAGTTCCAAGTCAGCCAGAGCTATGTAAAGAGACTCTAGATCAAAAAAGAAAAATAGCCTGGTGGTGGTGGTGGTGGTGGTGGTGGTGGTGGTGGTGTATGCCTTTAATCCCAGCACTCAGGAGGCAGAGGCCAGTCTGGTCTACAGAGTGAGATCCAGGAAAGGTGCAAAGCTACACAGAGAAACCCTGTCTCGAAAAACAAAAAACAAAAACAAAAAAAAAAACAAAAAAAAAAAAAAAAAAAAAAAAAAAAAAAAAAAAAAAAAAAAAAAAAAAAAAACGGAAAATAGGGGCTGGAAAGATGGCTCAGCAGTTAAGAGCGCTGGCTATTTTTCCAGAGGACCCAGATTCAATTCCCAGCACCCACATGGCAGCTCACAACTGTCACTAACTCCAGTTTGAGGGGGTCTGACATCTTTATACCAACCCACATAAAATAAAGTTAAATATATTTTTTAAAAAAGGAAAATAGTTGGGGTTGGGGATTTAGCTCAGTGGTAGAGCGCTTGCCTAGCAAGCGCAAGGCCCTGGGTTTGGTCCTCAGCCCTGAAATAAAATTAAAAAAAGAAAGAAACAAAGAAAGAAAAGAAAAATAGAAAACAGCAACTCCACAACCCTCACTTCTCGGCGATCTTACTAAGGAAACAGTTTCAGTACAGGAGGAACACAAAGGAATTCAAGCCTTTACCGTCCCCACTGCTGACCACATACACAGGGGAACGTGGATGCTGTAACTCTGCACTATAAACCCTGAGGACGAGGAAGGTCCCACCTGACTCAACTCTGCCATCAACAGTCACCCCAGCAAGCCTGCAAACGGACATTTACTTAGGCTTCCGTGCGTCCTTACCTGGATGCATCATCAAGCAGCTGGTCAACATACGCCACCTCAGACTCTTTCTGCACTACCCACGTCTCCAGCTCCGCCAGCTGCTTCTTGCGCTGCTGGATACAGTCCATCTTTTCCAGTTCTTCATCAATGAACTGACGAAGGTCCTCCATGGAGATGCCCAGCTCCTCGACCACGGCCTGCTGCAGCTCGGCAATGTCCTCCGAGTCAGCTGCAGCTGGGGCTGCGTCCAAACTGATGCACCCAGGGAGGGAGGACATGTTTTTGCCCTGTGCAGAACAAGAAACAAAACTGACCCTAAGTCAACTCTCACACAGTTTCAGTCTCGTGGTGAAACGCGCTCCTATCCTGCAACCTCTTATTCACATAGTCTGCCCTCTCTCCTCCTCCTCCAGAACGCGACCCGGAGATTTTCTAGGGAAATTCACCTTCTCATACAGACCAACGGGCCTGAAAAGAACTAATGGCTTCGAGGGCCTGGAGAACACCGATATGCAATAGGGAACTCCTCAGAACACTGCTCCGGAAAACTGAGGAGTGCTTCTCTCCAGGGTAGCTGTGGGAGCTCACGCGCTCCCTGGTTAACTAGAAAGACGACGCTGGCCCCGCACTGTCCATCGGAAGAGCCCCGGCCACTGGGGCAGCTGGTCCGAGGTAACTAATGCCACCGCGGCCCCTTTACCGCTTTTTCCCCGTCACTTCGCTGCCCGGTGCAAGGGAACTCCGGCCCCCAGGCAGGGGGATGGCTGCGCAGGGGAGGGGATCTCGGCGGCCCCGGCCCGGGTTCGACGCTCAGCAGAGACCGAGGAGCAGGGAAGGAAGGAGAGGAAGACAGACAGACAGACCAGGTCTCCCTACGACAGTAGAGCCTGCAGCGGAGGCGCCCACCCGCCGTCCCCGCTCCGAAGGGCGCGCGCTCCCTCCCGGCCGCCGGCCCCGGAGGAACGCGGCAGCCCCGGGGCAGCTCCCGGCCTCCCGCCCGGCCCCCGCCACCCGCAGCCACCGCCGCCCCGGCCCCGCCCCACCGTCCCCGCTCTCCGCCGAGTTTCTCCACCGCCGCCGCCGCCGCCCCCCGGAAAGCCGCCCCGGCTCCCCCGCAGCCCACCTCAGCCCGCCCGCTCCGCAGCTCCGGCTCCCAACCACAGGGGCTGTGTCTCTCCACGCGGACCCCAGGTTTCGCCTCCAGGGCTCGGCCGCGCCGACAAACACAGAACACGGCGGCGGAGAGCGCGGGGGTGGGGAAGCAGCGTGAGGGAGACAGGGGGAAAAGCAAAAGGAAGGCCCGGAAGCAAAGTCGCGGGCCCTTCCGGCCCCCGCGACGGTAGCCCGAAGGGGTCAAATTTCATAGCTTGGCGCTGCGGGATACGAGCTGTGGGAAACTGAAGTTACGCATGCGTCCAGCAGGGCACTTCCGGAGAATGAAGGTTGGGCTAATGGGTCATTGTCAGGCATGTTTTACTGAAGCTTCTCCCCACCTAGCAGGCAAAAATAGTTTATTGTTTTGAAGACTTTTTTTTTTTTAAAGCTGATATTCTTAGTAAGATTAATGGGTGTTCATTTCAGGAAGTTTTAAAACTACAAATAAACAGAAAAAAAAAAATCATAATTCCACCGAGATTATGTGGTCTTTCGACCTTGACAAGTCTTTTTTTTTAACTCAGGGCAGTTGACTTCCCATTGGTTGTTTCATTTGTTCCTTCTTCAAAGAGCTCCAGGGGCCTGGCTTCTAGTCAGGAGCGATGGATGGGCTGACAAAGCAAATGAAGAGTGAAGTATGGCCAGCTGTGCTGCCTGCAGCTTTTAGCAAGAATTCTTTTTTTTTTTTGGTCAGTGTTAAGATTTTATTTTATTTATTTTTTAATGCCGAATGCCGTTTATTGAAGGAAGGAAGAGGTCTTAAATACAGGCTTACAGCACAATGGGAGAACCCCGGAGGGCATAAGTTCGCTACTGATGTTTACAATCTTGCATTTAAGCTGTTAATGCCCAATATGCAGGATACACAGACAAGGAACTTCCCTTAAGCATTCAGGAGGGTGGAACCTGGCAGGGAATTAGCATAGGGAGGATATCAAGGTCAATGTCAGCAAGCAAGGTAACAGTTACCCAAAACGGGGCCAGGGCCCTACAGGTCCTCCCTTTTAGTAGAAAATGAGCTTCTGACTTAGGGTGTATGGGACGTCAGCAGGTCACCTTACCCATCATGGAGATGCCTGCCCAGGCCACACAGGTGCTCTGTCTTAGGTTGGTGAGCGCTCCCCCTAGGCATTACCCGTCTCTGAATGATTCCTTATCATACAGGGTCAGTCATGTGTGAGCTGCAGAGTTAACTGTTGACAAAGATCTCAAAGTGGTGCTGGGCTTGCAATCTGTGTTCGACACAGAAAAGACCAACAAAAGTCCTAACCCACCCATAGCCAGTAGGCTAAAGGCAACTGAGCCATTCCCTTCCTTAACGAGCCTTACTGCAAATGGAGTCCTTGTAAGATAGTATCCCAAAAGCAAATGGAACTTGAGTTTATAAATTTATAACTTTCAAAGCCAATCAAAATGTATATAACTATTGAATTAAATTTATCATGCCCAATAGAATGAAAGATTAACTAACTGTGGTAGCTACTTTTGCTGCCAGGGTCTCCACTGTGCTAGCTGTAGTAAGCAATTATGAAATGGTAATCCCAGAAACAGTAGCAGCGGTGGCCGCCACTGCTATAACAGCAACAATGGCAGCAGTGATGTTAAATTCTCTTCTGGAGCATATGGGCATCCACTGGTATGGACACAACTCCAGGAACACGAACCACCAAGGCCCATTTTTCTTGATCCCAGCACGACTTAAGCTGGCAGCTCTGCAAAAGAACAACCAAGAACCATAAAGAAAAAAATAGGTGGGCTGGAGAGATGGCTCAGAGGTTAAGAGCACTGGCTGCTCTTCCAGAGGTCCTGAGTTCAATTTCCAGCAACCACATGGTGGCTCACAACCATCTGTAATGAGATCTGGTGCCCGCTTCTAATCATACATGCTGTATACATAATAAATAAATAAATCTTTTTTTAAAAAAAATAGGCAGCTCTCAAGGAGCAGAACTAATGGTCTCATAATGGCTACATTTAGACTCACAAATTTTAAGGTATCTTCAAAGGGGGCTAAATGAATTTCAGGAGGCCAATAAATGTTGCACAGAGCCACTCCTGAAAAGTAGGTACTACACCAGCTTGAAGAGGATTGCTTCACAAGTCTTTAATGTGTCTCTGTGTGATATACAAAGGGGCTCTTGTTTTTTGTTGTTTTTAAATTTTATCTGGTGTGATAGTTGTTTTGCCAATAAGTTATGTTTCTCGTGGTTCTTATTTGAAGCTTTTCTGCATCTCTCAACATAGCCTCATTGCTTAAATGCCTGTTCTGTGTCTTTAAGCCCCTCAAGATCAGCCTTTCCTTAGAAGTTTCTGTGGCACACGCCATTAATCCCAACACTTAGGAGGTAGGAGGATCTCTGTGAATTCAAGGCCAGCCTGGTCTACAAAATAGCTAGATCTGTTACACAGAGAAACCCTGTCTGGACACCCACCCACTCCCCCTCCCAAAAAAAAGTTTCTTTTGATTTTTTCTCCTCTTGTTGTTCTTCCTCCTCTGGTTTTACTCAGGCCTTGGTTCTTCCTTAGTGTTTGGTTCAGATATCTTTCCTGTGTTTCCTTCCCTTTGGGGGGATGCAGTGTGGGGTTTCACCTTGTGTGTGCTTCTCTTGCTTCTTTCTTTACTTCTCTCTGTCCAGCCATCTTTGAATTCGACCACTTTCAGTGAAGATCTGACCAGGAAAGCTCCTCTCTGTTGCTTGAGTTTTCCTGCCTTGCCCACAGTCAGGACAAATCTCTGTCACTCACCAGTCCCACAGCCGCTCAGACCCAACCAAGTAAACACAGAGACTTATATTGCTTACAAACTGTATGGCCGTGGCAGGCTTCTTGCTAACTGTTCTTATAGCTTAAATTAATCCATTTCTATAAATCTATACCTTGCCACGTGGCTGGTGGCTTACCGGCGTCTTCACATGCTGCTTGTCATGGCGGCGGCTGGCAGTGTCTCCTCTGCCTCAGCCTTCCACTTCCCAGAATTCTCCTCTCTCCTTGTCCCACCTACTTCCTGCCTGGCCACTGGCCAATCAGTGTTTTATTTATTGACCAATCACAGCAATTTGTCATACAGACCATCCCACAGCACTTCCCCTTTTCTTTTTTTAAAAAGGAAGTTTTTAACTTTTACACATCTCAAAAGCCAGCTTGGTATATTTGGGAATTTGGGCGTAGCTTCTCTTACTACTTACTGCTGGAGGGGGGCGCTGTATCTTATGGGAAACAAAGAAAATTTTAGGATCATGCAATAGTCCATGAGGCTGTATCGTCTGAGCCAGTTGCCTTGAAACGATTCTGGATGTTGGATCATCTGGGCCATGGTGTCATCGGAGACCTTTCAGGTGGTCTTGGCTGGTCAAACCTGATGTATCTTAATCTGGAACAAATTCATACCCTCTGGCTTTCTGTAGAAACAAAAGCAGAGCCTCTTTTCCAAAGCAACATATCCTTATAGCCAAATTTTAAAGTCAAGGTACCTTTAAAATACACATTTTGGCATAACTCAACAGCTTTTGCAATCAAATGTTTTTCTTCAGTTACGAATATCAAAGAGAACATAATCCAGATTCTCTGTGTGGTAGCCATCTTTACATGGCTTATGTTTTATATTACCTTGAGCTTATTGCTTTAAACTGCAGCCTTTTAAGCCTGAAATGGTGCTGTGGCTCCTGGCTCCGCCCACTTCAGCTTCCCAACATGGCGGTGGTACGTTTTCCGCCAGCTCTGGGAGCCATCGTGGGTCTATGCTTTTATCCAAGCAGCGTGTAGCCCAGAAACCTCTTTTTTTTTTTTTTTGTTTTGTACTGTGAGACCAAAATGAGCCATCTTAGAAATAAGACCAAAATGCTTTCACCCTAAAATTAAGGCCTACGATTTCTCCTTTGGGGAATAGGCCATTAGTTACTGAAACCAGTCAGTTCAGATTCCAGAAACCAGGAAGTGTAAAAGTACAGAGTCACAAGATAGTCACGAGGTAATGCCTGCCAGACTATGGAATGTACTCTCCCTGGTTTCCAGGGTAACTGACCACAGAAATGCCCCCACCTGAGGGCAGCCACTCCCTTAGAAGTAATTTCTAGAAGTCCCTAGAAGCGAGCCAATCAGAATTGTACCCGTACTAGCACCCCTAAATGATGTAACCTTGTGACTTTTCCCTTTAAAAGCTGAGCTTGCAGACAGGTGGGCGCTTCCTCCAGCCTCCACTGCGTTGGGTGTATTGGACAAAGTCCCTGCCTAGGCTTGTATTGCTTTTGGATATCCAGAATTAAACCTTGCTTTTGCATTCCGGCATGCTCGTCTTTGGTGGTCTCTCTGGGGGTCACGATCTGGGCACAACAGTACTAGCAAAGGCTAAATCCACCACGCAGCTTAATGTGCTACTTGCAGAGGCCTCATTCCCGCCATACTGCAGATCGAGCTTGCATGCTAGGAACCCGCCAGTAGCTCAAACCGGCAGCTGCTGCTCATTTGAGAGAGACAATTAGGAAACTGTTTTTAGCTCTGTTTTAGAATCTTTTCTCAGGTTTTAGGTGGAAACTCTTGCCCTCTCGTTGGGCGCCATTTGTTGCTAGTTTTCCTGCCTTGCCCACAGTCAGGACAAACCTCTGTCACCTGCCATTCCCACAGCCACTCAGACCCAACCAAGTAAACACAGAGACTTATATTACTTACAAACTGTATAGCCGTGGCAGGCTTCTTGCTAACTGTTCTTTTTTTTTTTTTTTTTTTTTTTTTTTTTTTTTTTTTTTTTGGTTTTTCGAGACAGGGTTTCTCTGTGTAGCTTTGCGCCTTTCCTTGAACTCACTTGGTAGCCCAGGCTGGCCTCGAACTCATAGAGATCCGCCTGCGTCTGCCTCCCGAGTGCTGGGATTATAGGCGTGTGCCACCACCGCCCGGCGCTAACTGTTCTTATAGCTTAAATTAATCCATTTCCATAAATCTATACCTTGCCACGTGGCTGGTGGCTTACCGGCGTCTACACATGCTGCTTGTCATAGTGGCGGCTGGCAGTTTCTCTGCCTCAGCCTTCTCCTTCCCAGAACTCTCTTCTCTCCTTGTCCCACCTACTTCCTGCCTGGCCACTGGCCAATCAGTGTTTTATTTGTTGACCAATCAGAGCTATTTGACATACAGACCATCCCACAGCACCCCTCTCCCTTTATTTTTTTATTTTTTTATTTTTAATCCTCGGGGAATGCTAAGAACATCACAATAGATAAATTGCCAACTTAAACTGTCCTCTCCTTCCACTGCCCTCTCATAACCCTACCTGCGAGGCTAAAGGAAGCTGATACACAGAAACAGAGAGCAGATTCAAGATCTTTGGGATTTATTATAGTGGTTTTAATATAGGGTCTTAACATGTCATTTTATCTGGCCTGGAACTTGTAGACCAGACAAAGATCTATCTCTGTTTTCCACGTGCTGGATTAAAGGTATGAGCCACCATGCCCATATACATACATATATATATGTATGTATATATATATATATATATATATATATATGAATGTATGTATATACCTACCTGTGTTTCTGTATTTGGGTATTTGAAAGAAAATGGTCCCCAAATGGCATGGTACTATTATTAGGAGGTATGGCCAAATTGGAGTAGGTGTGGTCTTGTTAGAGAAAGTGTGTCAGTGTGGAGACAGGTTTTAAGGTCTCATATTTGCTCAAGATACCACCCAGTGTCTGACCACTTCCTCTTACCTGAAAGATGTAGGACTCTGTTTTGGTTGTTTTTTACTATTTGACTCTTTTGGGGGCCTGCCACCCAGCTCCTAAATAAATACACAGAGGCTTATACTTTCTTATGAATGCCTGGCATTAACTTGGCTTGTTTCTAGCCAGCTTTTCTTTTCTTTCTTTTTTCTTTTTTTTTTTTTTTTTTTTTTTTTTTTTTTTTTTGGTTTTTTGAGACAGGGTTGTAGATGAACGGTCTTATTAAATAAGAAACACAGAGCCAATGCAGAGATGAAAGCCCAAGAGGTCAGAGTAATAGCTAAGAGCTAAAAACCTTACCCTTCACTGCCACTCCTGTCCTTCCCTTCACAAGAGACTGCCTTCCTGTTCTCTGTCTTCTTATAGACTTTCTGTTCTGCCTTCTCATTGGTTGTAAACCCAACCACATGACATCCTTGTCACTGCCTGTCTATACAGATGAAAGACCCTAACCCTTCAGGTTCCCCCCCCCCAAGTCCCAGGAAATGAAAAACTAAAAAGGGCAAGCTGACTCAGTCATTGTTCAACCACCCCTACCACAATGTAGCAATGTAAAAAGATTTCTGTAAAGAGATGTGCTCAACTGTGACTGGGATAGTTGCAGGTGTTCCAGGAAGGACCACTGTGACCTTTGTGTAAACTCCACTCCCTCCCTGATACCCGCCTTGAGGTTTCAGGAAGAATGTATATGCAGACCTGACTGTACCCACTCTGTGATCAGACCATGATCTTGTGAAATGAAATTGTATGGGAATTGTAATCTTATGGCTTTTGTGGGTTTTTCCTTTAAAAAACCCCATGTGGCTGCAGTAAGATGTGACTCTTGCTCTTGGGAGCAGAGGAGCCCTTCTGTACAGTTGCTTCAATAAAATCCTCCTGCTATTGCATCAACTGGACTGGAGTCTGGGTTCTTGGGGCGCCCACTTGAGACCCTAAACTTTGGGGTCCAACACAGACCTCCAGATCTTCTATGGTTGGTACTGAGATTAACGGCCCATGTCTCCATGCTGGTGATATCCTTGAACACACAGATCTGCCTTTCATGTGATCAGGATTAAGGGCATGTGCTACCACTGCCAGACTTCTGCTATGGCTTGTTATTAGCTCTGAACACCAGGCAACTTTATTTATTAACATACAAATAAAATCACATTTCAGTACAAATAAAATATCACCATACAGGGTTTCTCTATGTAGCTTTGCACCTTTCCTGGAACTCACTTGGTAGCCCAGGCTGGCCTTGAATTTATAGAGATCCACCTGCCTCTGCCTCTCAAGTGCTGGGATTAAAGGCATGTGCCACCACCACCTGGCTTAGCCAGCTTTTCTTAACTTAAATTATCCTGTATATCTTTTGCCTCTGGGCTTTTACCTTTCTCTATTTCTTTTCTTTCTTTTTCTTTTTCTTTTCTTTCTTTCTTTTCTTTTCTTTTTTTTTTTTTTTTTTGAGACAGGGTTACTCTGTGTAGTTTTGGTGTCTGTCCTGGATCTCACTCTGTAGACCAGGCTGGCTTTGAACATCTACCCTCATGACAGAAATTGGTGAGGGGACTGTAAGACCTGCAGGTCACCTTAGGCTTGGAGAGGGCAGTGGATTAAGCAGGTCTAGGCCTTGTCACTTCCCTGCCAGGCTTAGGAGTTCTCAGTTGCAGAGTTGGTGAGGCTGGACCTCCGTGGCATGGCATAGAGGATGAGCCTGCACAGGGGTGGGGGTGGCATTCTGATTTCCAGTGCCCAGGCATGTCCTCCTGGGCAGCTGCTAAAGCTTGGGCATTTTCACCAATTCCTGTAGGGGAGTTTGGGGATCCTCCTCAGCTTTTTAAATTTTTTTTCTTTTAAGATTCATTTATTTATTATGTATACAGTGTTCTGCCTACATATATGCTTACAGGTCAGAAGAGGGCACCAGATCTCATTATGGATGGTTGTGAGCCATCATGTGGTTGCTGGGAATTGAACTTGGGACTCCTGGAAGAGCAGCCAGTGCTCTTAACCACTGAGCCATCTCTCCAGCCCTATATTTTTTTTTCTAGTATCTGGTGCTGACTGAGAAATGAAGGCAGGAGTTTGGCGAGACTGAGTATGAGAAGAAACCAGGGAAGATCTGGCCTTGTTAGGCCAGTGTAGGCTGAGGCACTGGGACATAGTGGGAGGGGAGGACAGGAAGGAGGGTGAGGAGGAGGAATTTGGTCTTAGATTTGTGGCCCCAGAGGAGGGGGTTGGGTTGGTAGAGTTTGGGGGAACTAGGGGAGGGGTCAGTGTCTCCAGTAGTGAATGAACTGGTGCTGAGACACTGGCCCCTGTAGAGAGGATGGGAATGCAGAACCCGAAAACAGTGGACTTAGGGCAGTTCTGTAGCCCCAATTTGAATAGATTTCGTAAAAGCCCCCACAGGGGCATTTGGGGATCAGGCTTTGAATGGCAAGTGCCCTTTCTCAAGTCTATGCAGGGGACCTGAAGCATACCACAATGTTTCCACTGTGGTAATTCTTGGGTCAAAAAACGGGGGTGGGGGTGGGGGTGAGGGGCAAATTACCTTCAACAGAATGTCTTCTGGAGAAGGGGTCCCATGGAACAAAGGCAGCCCTTTGCTCCAGAATGGATCAGGGGCCTGGTATGGCCATGTCTTTGTCAGGACACCCCGAAAAATGAAGAGGCCCTGGGCCTCCTAGGCAATGTCTTGAAAAGGAAACTTACTTAGCCTGGAGCCAATCTCAGTCTGGCGGAGAGCGGAGCAGGTATCGGGGAGAGGGGTGTCTTCCCCACCATGCAGCCCTGGGCCAGTGGGGAAAAAGTCAGCACCCCCTCAGTGGAACCTCCAGATGATAAGTCTTTGCACCCTGAAGGCCTCCTGCTCCACCAATGCAGCAAACCCAATCAGACCAAATTGGAAAAGCCGAGGTTTAATGGGTAAAGTGCCTGGGTGATTCCTGGTGCCTCAGAGAGATGAGGGGGCCAAGAGATGGGAAGAACCACAGGTCTGTTTTCTGGGATACAGCTTATATACCCTGTGGGAGTGAGTGGTCTTGAGCCTCTCTCAGGGAGGAGCTATGTTTGGCAGGCTTTGAAGGGGTGGGTTTGGGGAGGAGCTGTGTTTGGCGGGCTTTAAAGGGACAGGTTTGGGGAAAGAGGTGGGGAAGGGGAATTGAGGTGGATCTTCCACCAGAACAGTTATCAGATGTCTTATGCTTCAAGGCCTCTACTAGATGTTTTGAGAATTAAGGAAATGTTTACACTTGTCTGTCCTTTGTATCTTTAACCACAGTGTCCTTGAAAGGGGGAGGTCTTTTTCCTTTCCTCCTGCTGGTGTATAAAAAGCCCATGAGGAATAAACTCAAGGTGACTGTGGTATTGACCCAGAGCCCTCCCGAAGCTATCCTGTGTCTTTGTCTTTTACATCTACATCTCTATTTTTCATATCTATTATTTCTCTTTTTTCTTTTCATTTTGTTTTGTTTTGTTTTTTGAGACAGGGTTTCCCTGTGTAGTTTTAGTGCCTGTCCTGGATCTTGCTCTGTATACAAGGCTGACCTCAAACTCACAGAGATCCACCTGCCTCTGCCTCCCGAGTGGCAGGATTAAAGGTATGCCCACTGCACCTGGTATTGGTTGGATTATGTTCTCATTGGTTAAATTCTTCCATCTTTCCAGCATGGGAGGAGAAGGAAAGGGGAATTGTGGAGGGAAACAAGATGGTATTTGGGAACACCATATCTCCCACCGAGTGCTGGGATTAAAGGCGTGCACCACCACCACCACCACACACCACCACCACCACCACCACCACCACCACCACCCGGCTAAATCTGAATTTCTGTAGGACCTCCAGGTAATTTATTGAGTTGAATTTGAGCAACTAAGTAGGAATGGCAGGTCTGAGTTGTATTGCCATTCATTATAGGTCAGTAAGTCTTATTAGTAGGAAGCCAAGTTGGGTATGGCGGTCTATGCAAGTAATACCAGCACTTTGGAGGTGGAGGCAGGAGGATAAAGAGTTCAAGGTTATCTGTCTTTGGTTACACTTTTAGATTGAAGCCAGCCTGGGGGAGGCAGGAGAAAGAAAGAAAGAAAGAAAGAAAGAAAGAAAGAAAGAAAGAAAGAAAGAAAGAGAGAGAGAGAGAAAGAAAGAAAGAAAGAAAGAAGGAAAGAGAGAAAGAGAGAAAGAGGAGAGGAGAAGAAAAGAAAAGGAAAGAAGAAAGAAGAGAGAGGAGAGGGAAATAATGTAGATGTCTGTTTCCAGAGATTGGTAAAATCATGGCATACTCACACAATAATGTACTTTTTACCTGTTTTTAGGAGAAAACCAAGGGAGTATGATGAGGTTCAGTTGGTATAGTACTACCAAACAAAAGGGACGCCCGTAGTGCAGTCTTCGGGATTAACCACAACACTGGAAACGGTGACCCCGTCTCTCTACAAGCATGAGGGCCTGAGTTTAATCTCTAGAAGCTATGTGTCCTTCTTAGGGTGTCTATGGCAGTGATAAGACATGGCCAAAAGCAATCATGTGCAGGAAGACAGTGTTTGTTTTAGCTTACAATTCCACATTTTAGTCCATTATGAAGGGAAGTTAGAGAAGGAACTCAGGACAAGAACCCAGAGGCAGGCACTCATGCAGAGGCCTTGGAGGAACTATGCCTCCTGGCTCACTCCTCATGCCTTGCTCAGCCTGCCTTCTTATATAACCAAGGACCAGCAGCCCAGGGGTAGCACTGTTCCCAGTGAACTGGGCTCTCCCATATTACTGATCGAAAAATGCCCTTCAGGCTTGTCCACAGGCCAAGACAACGGAGGCATTTTCTCAGTTGAGGTTCTAGATGACTCTAGTTTGTGTCAAGTTGACATTAAACTAGCTAGCACACCACGTAAAAATACTGGGTGGGGCGGCACGTTGTAACCTCGGTGCTAGAGAGGAGGAAACGAGAATGTTCCCGGAGCTGGCCAGCCTCGCAGCCTAGCCTAATCGGTGAGATCAGGGGAGTGAGATAGACTGTCTCAGAGGTGGGAGATTGTGTTCTGAGGATAATAGCACAGGTTGTCTTCTGCACCCTTCCACCCCGACACACAAAGTGCACCAGTATACCTGCACACAGACACATACACTCACACATTAAAAACCATAAGGATGCATTCAATATTGATATCAATGATCTTCAAGATATAATCATAGGATGGGATGTAGCTCATTTGGTGCAGTGCTTGCCTACTATAAAGCCAGCTTTGTTTCCATTCCCTGCACCACATAAAACCAGGCATGGTGGTGTATGCATATAATTACAGCACTTGGGAAGTAGAGGCAGAAGGATCAAGAGTTCAAGGCCAAAAAAAAAAAAAAAAGAGTTCAAGGCAAGAGTACAGGAGACCCTTTTTTAAACAAAATAAAACAAGAACAACAACAAAAACAAAACAGATGGTGGTGGCGCACGCCTTTAATCCCAGCACTTGGTAGGCAGAGACAGGTGGATCTCTGTGAGTATGAGGCCAGCCTGTTCTACAGATGTGTCAGTAGTTAAAAGCTATTTTTTTCAAGACAGGGTTTCTCTGTGTAGCTCAGGATGTCCTGGAACTCACATTGTAGGTCAGGCTGGCCTCAAACTCAGAGATACACCTGCCTCTGCCTCCTGAATACTGGGATCAAAGATGTGTGCCACCACTGTCTGGAAGCTTTGTTTTTTGTTTTGTTTTGTTTTGTTTTGTTTTTATAAATGCTCTGTGTCTTGTTTTCCCTGGGAGACTTTGCTTCCTGTGTTCCATTTTCACAGAATCCTGAGGGCTAATTAAAGCTGAAAAAAAAAAAGATTGAGCACGGTGACACACTCTTGCATCCCTGTCCTCTACAGGCAAAGGTGGAGGAGGGCTAGAAGTTCGAGGCCTTCTTGGTTTACATAGGGAGTTCTCAGCCAGCCAGGGTTATATAGTGAGACCTTGATCCCCAAAACAAAAACCAAGCCAAAAGAAGAAAAGGAGGAGGAAGAGGAGAAAAGAAGGAAGGAAGGAAGGAAGGAAGGAAGGAAGGAAGGAAGGAAGGAAGGAAGGAAGGAAAAATTCCTGTTTCCTTAGAGTCAGGAAGAGAGACAATTTTGAATCTATACTAGCAGTATGTGGCTAGAATTGTGTTTCCATGTGATGTACAGTATCTCCTTTTGTCAATGTGTGTGGTGTGTGTGTGTGTGTGTGTGTGTGTGTGTGTGTGTGTGTGTGTGTCTAGAAACCTTCCTAGACTGCTCCCCTCCGCCCATGGCAGTCTGAAACTCCAATAATTCTCTGAACCATAAGCCAGCTCCAATTAAATGTTTCCCTTTATAAGAGTTGCCATGGTCATGGTGTCTCACAGTAATAGAAACCCTAACTAAGACACAGGGTTTCTCTGTGTAGCCCTGGCTGTCCTGGAACTTACTTTCAACAGAGATCCGCCTGCCTCTGCCTCCTGAGTGCTGGGATTAAAGGCGTGCACCACCCTGCCCAGCTAACCTTGAGCTTTGAGGCCGGTACAGCATAAAATAAGGTGTGAACAGAGCATAATGAGACAGCTCCCGAACATACCTGGTGTCTTCACATGGGACATGCTGGGAAAGATGCTTCACAGTGCCCCGGCTCAGTAGTCCATCATACTACTCAAATGGCATGCAACTGAAAATGTATGGACTGCTTCTTTCTGAAAATTTCCATTTAATTGTTTTGGATCATGGTTGACTGACAAGGAACTCAAAACTCCAGAAAGTAAAACCATGACGCAGTGGGATGGCTCAGTGGGTGAAGGTACTTGGTACCAAGCCTGACACTTGGGTTTGTTCCCTGGGACTTACATGGCTAAAAGACAGAAACTTCAACTCCTGCAGGTTATCCTCTAACTCTCTCTCTCTCTCTCTCTCTCTCTCTCTCTCTCTCTCTGTGTGTGTGTGTGTGTGTCTGTCTGTCTCTCTCTCTCTGTCTGTCTGTCTGTGTCTGTCTGTCTGTCTCTCTCTCTCTCTCTCACACGCACACACACACAGTGAATTAATAAATATAATACAAGTTTTTAAAGGGCCAGTGAGACGGCTCAGTGGATAGAGCTGTTCCAGCCAAGCCTGATGTCCAGAGTTCCGTAGGAAGGATCTCACAGTGAAATCACGACAAGGAAGGGGACAGGAGCTACTCTTTTTGTATAAGGGGAATGTGTTCCAAGACCCCATGGATAACAAAATCCATGTATGCTCGTGTTATGTAAAATTGCATGGTGTTTTCATATATCTGTTTACAACTTCCTATGTGCTTTAGTTTTTGAATGTGTGTGTTTGTGTACATGTCCATGTGAGTGTGCCAGTATACTTTTCATTGTTTATGTGTGGAGGTCAGAAGTCAAAATCATGTATCTGTTTCTGCTGCTTTCTACCTTACTTTTTTCAGAAAAGACTTTTCACCGACTCTGGAACTCATCTGTTTGGCTAGCTTTAGCCCAGGGGATCTTCCGCTCTCTGCCTCTTCAGTGCTGGAATTATAGATGCATGCTCTAGTACTTGCTTTTCATGTAGATGCACTTTTGATCCTCCTGCCTCCACCTTCCAAAGATCTGGATTATAGACCAGTATATCACATTTTTTTCAGGATCCAATCTGGGGCTTTGTGTGTGCTAGGCAAGCATGCTATAATGACCAACACCCCCAACCTCTTATATACACTTTGTAAGATTAGAAAGTATTTTTATAGCCAGGCGGTGGTGGTGCGCACGCCTTTAATCCCAGCACTTGGGAGGCAGAGGCAGGCGGATCTTTGTGAGTTCGAGGCCAGCCTGGTCTACAGAGCAAGATCCAGGAAAGGCGCAAAGCTACACAGAAAAACCCTGTCTCGAAAAATCAAAAAAAAAAAAAAAAAAAAGTATTTTTATGCTGGGTGATGGTGGCACACGCCTTTAGTCCCAGCAATTAGGAGGCAGAAGTCGGTGGATCCCTTTGAGTTTTAGGCCAACCTGGTCTAAGGAGTCCCAGGACTATGCAGAGAAACCGTGTCTTGAAAATTAAAAAAAAAAAAAAAAGTATTTTCCTATGTATGTATCTTTGTGAGTATGTGCCATGGGAGTGTGGGGGCCATGGCTGAAGAGGCCGGAAGAGGGCATCGGAATCCCTGAAGCTGAATTTATAGGAGTTGTAAGCACACCATCATTGGTGCTGCGCACTTGAGTCCTTTGTAAAAGCAGCAAGCACTCTAAAGCACCAAGTCATCTCTCCGCCCAGCCTTCTTAGTATCCCAGATCATCTCTGAATCACTTGTGATAGCTAATACAATATTGAGCCTATGTGTATAGTCTGTACTTCATTGCTTAGGAAAAATCAGGAAAATCTGTACTTGCTTAGTATAGATACAATGCTTTTACTTTTTTTCTTTGTTGTTTTTGTTTTGTTGTTGTTTTGGGGGCCCAGGATGGCTTGAACTTCAGATCTTCCTGCCTCTGGCTCCCAGCTCCTGATATTATAGGTCTATGTTAACACACTAGACACAACTTTTTTTTTTTTTTTTAGCTCTTTTTGATGTACAGCAAATGACCACACTTCATGGTGTAAAGAGACAGCAATGTATTTTCTCACAGTTCTAGAGAGTAGAAATCTGCAGAGAAATACTTCTTGACCTTTTGACTATCATATGAAGAAGCTCACACCCACGATGTTGGTGAGGCCAAGCCACCAAAGACTCCAGGAGAGAATCCTTGTCTCTTCTAGCTTCTGGTGGTTTTGGCTTGTGGCCGCACAACTCAAATCTCTGCTGTCATCTTTATCTTGATGGGGTCTCCCCCCAACCTCCTGTCTCCTGAGGCCCAGGCTTGCTTTGAAATCACTGTAGGACCCAAGCTAAGAACTCAGACACTCCTTCTACCTCTGGATCTCAAGGGCTGGTATTATTGGTGTGAACCACTTCATCTGCTTTAAGAGTCTTTATTTCTTTCAAGAGTTTTTCCCCCTGGGTGGTGCTCACCAACCTAAGACAGAGCACCTGTGTGGCCTGGGCAGGCGTCTCCATGACGATAAGGTGACTTGCTGATGTCCCATGCAACCTAAGTCAGAAGCTCATTTTTTTAGTAAAAGGGGGACATGTAGGGCCCTGGCCCCCGTTTTGGGTAACTATTGCCTTGCTTGCTGACCTTGACCTTGATATCCTCCCTATGCTAATTCCCTGCCGGGTTCCACTCTCCTGAATTCTTAAGGGAAGTTCCTTGTCTGTGTATCCTGAATAATGGGCATTAACAGCTGAGATGCAAGATTGTAAAACATCGGTAGCGAACTTCTGCCCTCTGGGGTTCTCCCATTGTGCTGTAAGTCTGTATTTAAGACCTCTTCCCTCCTTCAATAAACAGCATTTGACATTAAAAAAAAAAAAAGACTTCTATCTAGAAGTCTCTCAAAATTCAATAGTGGAGTGTGGGGGTCAGCAGAAGATGGAGTTGGGTGAGGAAGGACTAAAGAAGGACACAAGGTTGCTTTGGTGAGTGACAACAATGTCTACTATATTGGCTAAGATGATGTCTCACGAATGCATCTATGTATCAAAATTTGCCAAGTTATTTGTTTTAAAGATATTCTCATTTTTTATGTCATTCTACTCAATAAAACTGTTTAAAAGTAAAAAAGAGAGAGAGAGAGAGAGAAAAGAAAAGAGAGAGAGAGAGAGAGAGAGAGTTTTCCCATTTGGAGCACCACTCAGCCCAGTCATGCTACTTTGTAGATGAGGGATCTTTGGCTGACCGAGATTGGGGAACTTGCTCCAGGCAAATTAGACTACCTGTACCACAGAGTGGTGCCCTGTGGAGAGGAAAGCAGATTTGACACCCTGAAGAGGTCTTGTTGTGAAAGACCCTAACCCTTCAGGCTTATACGCCGCCCCCCCAAGCCCCAGGAGAATAAGGAACTAAAAAGAAAACTAGTTGCAAGGGCCACCTGACTCAGCCATTATTCAACTACCCCTGCCACAATGTAACAATGTAAAGAGATCTCTGTTAAGAGATGCGCTCAACTGTGACTGGGATAATTGCAAGTGTTCCAGGAAGGACCACTGTGACCTTTGTGTAAACTCCACTCCCACCCTGATACCCCCCACCCCCTTGAGGTTTCGGGAAAAATGTGCTTGTGGACGTGACTGTACCCACCCGTGATCAGGCCATGATCTTATGAAATTAGCCTCTAGACATAAATCAGTCGAAATGAAATTGTATGAGAATTGCAATCTTATGGCTTTTCTGGGTTTTTCCTTTAAAAGTATCCATGTGATTGCAATAGGCGTGACTCTTGCTCTTTGGAGCTGAGTTTGCCCAACTGTACAGCCGCATCAATAAACCTCTTGCTGGTGCATCAACTGGACCGGAGTCTGGGTTCTTGGGGCACCCACCGGAGAAGGGAGTACCCTGAGTCTGGGTTCTATCAGTTGGATGCTAACCATTTCTTCATAACTTACATGTGTAAGGGACAAATCGATTTCATCACCTCCAGGTCAGCTTCTGTTTCAGATGGGCCTCACTGAGTACAGCATTATGTTACATCATTAAATTAAGATCCACTGGCCGGGTGGTGGTGGCTCATGCCTTTAATCCCAGCATTTGGGAGGCAGAGGCAGGTGGATCTCTGTGAGTTCAAGGCCAGCCTGGTCTACAGAGCTAGTTCCAGGACAGCCAGGGCTACACAGAGAAACTTGGTCTTGAAAAACCATAAGAAAAAAAAAATCCACTATTCTATCCAAGAGACATTAGATGTGGGACAATTGAAACTCATGGCCTTAGCCTAGCCAATAAATTCAGTTTCAGTAATGGATTCCCTGAAATGGAACAAAGGAAAAGGTCCAGTGTTTGCTCTCTGGTGAGATTCTTGACTCTTCTGGGCTTGTCACTGAACATAAGATAGGAAGGCTGAAAAATATAAGTCTGGATCATACACCGTGTCAAATAAAAGATTTCAAGTCTTGAGCATACTTTGTAGTCTCAGTATTTAGGAGGCAGAGATAGGAGAATCAGGGCTTCGAGGCCAGCCTTGGCTGCGTAAGCTCCTGTTAAACATACTGTGTGTGCCCTGCCCCCCACCCCAAAAAAAAACCAACAACAACCAACCAAGATTGCAAATGTCTTGTGAGAGTCTGCAGGTTTTATGGTCCTTTAAGTCAGAGATGGATCTGTGGTTATGGAGCTTATTAGTCAAAAACTTCGTTTGGATTCCTCAGAAACTTCAACCACCGGAAAATCATCACTATCAGAAAGAGTAATATAAAGGTAACAAAGGCAAGCGTGAGGCCTTTGTTCAGATCGAAGCCACTGTGAAGGCTGGAGTCTTCCATGAGGACACACACCTCCTACTGTCTGCCAGACACAGCTATCTCCTCAGGCATGTCTTCAGATTGGTCAGATGTCTAGAAAATAAGAGCAAAAACAGGTTCTTTTTGGGTCTATGCGTGTGTGGGCCTGCATTTCCTCAGTAGCAGCGTGTGGAAACTAAAGAGACCAAGGGTTGGAAAAAAGTGATCAAGATTTATTTAAGAGCCAGGCTTGGTAGCACACACCTTTGATCCCAGCACTCAGGAGGCAGAATCAGATTGATCTCTGAGAGTTCAAGGCTAACCTGCTCTCCATAGCAAGTTCTGGGTCAGCTGGAACTACACAGTGAGACACTGTCTCAAAAACAAGAATAAAAAATCTTTGCCGGGTGGTGGTGGCACATGCCTTTAATCTCAGCACTCGGGAGGCAGAGGTAGGTGGATCTCTGTGAGTTCGAGGCCAGCCTGGGCTACCAAGTGAGTTCCAGGAAAGGCGAAAAGCTACACAGAGAAACCCTGTCTTGAAAAACCAAAAAAAAAAAAAACAAAAACAAAAAAAAAACTTCAACATTCCCAATTTTGTATCCCTCCCTAAATTTTCTTCTAATTCCTAGGATACCTATTGTACATAATTGATGTAAGTTTTCTTTTCTTTTCTTTTGTTTTTCGAGACAGGGTTTCTCTGTATAGCTTTGGGGCCTGTCCTGGATCTCAAATTGTAGACCAGGCTGGCCTTGAACTCATGGATATCATCTTGCCTGTGCCTCTTGAGTGCTGGGACTAAAGGCTTGCACCACCATGCCTGGCATCAGTGTTACCTATTTTTTTTTTTTTTTTTTTTTTAAGATTTAAATTTTTTGGGGGGGGGGCGGTTTTCGAGACAGGATTTTTCTGTGTAGCTTTGGAGCCTGTCCTGGAACTCACTCTGTAGCCCAGGTGGCCTCGAACTCACAGAGATCCGCCTGCCTCTGCCTCCTGAGTGCTGGGATTAAAGGCGTGAGCCACCACCACCGCCTGGCCGATTTAAAAAAATTTTACTTATTTAATTTGGTTTTCCAAGACAGAATTTCTCTCTGTAGCTCTGTCTGTCCTAGAACTCACCCTACAGACCAGGCTGGCCTCTCACAGAGATCGATCTGCCTTCCTCTATCTCCGGTGTGCTGGGATTAAAGGCGTGCAGCAGGACAGTCCAGCTGCCTGGCTTATTTATTTTTCAAATATGTGTATGCCATGTATGTTTGGTGTCTATGGAAGCCAAGAGTAAATCATATCCCCAATGAAGCTCACAATCATTCAAACCAGGTGCTAGAAAGCCAGCTTATTTCCTCTGAAAGAGCAGCAAGTGTTATTAACCACTGAAGCATCTCCCCAGGCCTGATTGTGTTATCTTAACTCAGTGGGTTATTAACATAACATTGTCTTTGTTCCGATTACTGTTTACTATATTGTCATTCTCAATTCTTGATGAAAAATCATCTACATCCAGAGATCAGCTTCAATGATGAAAACTTAGTTCATCAGGGCTAAATTGATTGCCCACCAGAACTAGGTGGTAAGAACCCATCGCTGGGGATGCCTCAGGTCAGGACATGGAAAAATCAGTGGAGCTGAAAAGGAGGATTCCTCCTTGCTGACTGTAGTTCATAATGTTGAACGGTGCTATGCAGACTGATGGGGATTGGAGGGAGTTATAAAAAATGGCTCAGTGGTTAAGAGCATTGCTGTTCTTGCAAAGAAACTGGATTTGGTCCCCACACATCAGCTGACAATCATTTGTAAGTTAGGTTCTGGGGAATTCGATACTATCTTCTGACCTCTGGAAAATCTAAGCACACACATGGTACACATACATACATGTAGACAAACATTTGCACACATGTAAAAAGTTTTAAGTTTTACCCATTTATGAGCTCCTATGTACTGCACAAAGTACCAGGTACAGTTGTGTTCATTGGCGATAGACTGTTACAGGGGGTAACCTATTGCTTTTGGATTAAACTTGAGACACGTTCCAGAGGAGGGAATTTATGCTTGTAAACCTGTACTGTAAACCTGGTCAGAATTCTGTAGCCAGAGACATCATAGGCCCTACCATGGAAGCTACTACTGTTGTTCTATTCCATAGGCATGCATATTGTACCCATCAAACTACTTTGTAAGTATTTATGTTCATGCTCATAGGGTGGTGCTTCTCTCGGCGTTGGGAGGAGAAGGCTCATTTGCAGTGGTTTGTGGACACTGCAGAGACTCATAACTGATCCAAATGCTGAGACTGAGTGGCTGTTTAGTGATCAGCCCTAAAAGGGACACCTATATCACCCCCTCCAAGGTTCAGAGAACACTGTGGAAGGTGAGCGAGCCAGAGGACAGGGAGGAAGGCTGTCTTTGGAACATGGTATGATTTTTGAACTCAGGGCTCCAGGTTGCCTGTGGTCACCTGCCCAAGACTCAGATGAAATTGCATCTGTCAACACCATCGTGGATACAGAAGAGGCTCATGAGGCCCATGCCTCCCTGAGGAGCTATTGGCACTTAGTAGTTGCTAAGTGAGGGGGAGACATTTCTTGCAGGTTAAGTTGTCAATGTCCTGGTAAGTAAAAAAATAATTTTAACACAATGTCCATATAAGCTTCATAAAAAACACAATGAACATAAGGAGACTAGATAAACTTCAATAAACACAAGGGTACATGATTGATCAAATACAGTAGTGATCATAAAATCAAAAAAAATAATAAACACAAAAAAAGCACATGGTCTATCAGAACTTCTGGTTCTTTTGAAGTAATAAGATAAAATTATATTATAACAACGACTGAGTTTCATTTTTCGTTTTTTTATATTTTTTGTTTTTAGCGTCCGACTGCTTACTTTTCGTTTTTAGATGATTCAGATTTTTATAGCTCTTCTCCCTCTTGAGGCCCCAGCTTCTCCAGGAAGAAAGGAAAGAGAGAAAGAAACCAGGAGAAGTGAGCGTTTCTCACTTAATGAACTCAGTGTAGCTACAGTGAGTCAACAACCTGGTTGTATTCTGTTTAAATCTGGTCAGTTGAGTGAAGGGTGTTTACGGGTTTTTTGAGTAATGTTAATCTTCGTTCTGGACTGTCATTTAGGACCCATTAAAACAGCACTGCTTAAGCAGAGTGCAATGTCACCTGCCTCTAATCTCAGCATGATGGAGACTGAGACAGGAGGATACAGAATGTCTGCTGCTTAGGCCTCATAGCAAGACCTTGTCTCAAGCAGCAACACGCGTCTCATCCTACCCCAGAATGGCCATGGCCTCCAGGCCCCCTCAGTGTGCTTGTTCCTCCTGAGATGCTTGGTGCCCTTTAAGTGGCGCTGCTAAACTGAGGAGTTGTGAAATCAGTCGTATTACTCTCCCATGGCGCAGTGTTAGTACCATCGCTGCTGGCACCGGTTACGCCAGTGGCTTCCACTTTCAGAGCCCTCTTGCCAAATTTGTGTGTTGACACAAGATAAATGTGCACTTCATACTTCACTGAACCTTGATTAAAGAGGGTGGACAGGTCTGGGGGCATGGATCAGTGGGTTAAAGTGCCTGTTGTGTAAGTATGGGGCCCTGAGTCCAGATGCCCAGCACCCACGGGAAAGCCAGAAGCTGGTACCTGTAATCCCGGGGCTGGGGAAAGGAGGCAGGTAGATCTTGGGGGAGACAGTTAAGACTCCCAGGCCAGCTAGTCTAAATGAACTGGTTACCTGTAGGCTCAGTGAGAGACACTATCCCAAAAAGCAAAGGTAGGAGGCTAGAGAGATGCTCAGTGGTTGAGAGCACTTATTCTTGCAGAGGCTCCTGGTTCCAGTTCCAGAAGCCACTGTAACTCCAGCTCTAGGGAATCTGAAGCACTGCTCAGGGGGTGCATAGACACAAATGTTAGCAAAGCACTTATGCACATAAGATAAAACACATCTTTTAAAAATTTAAGAACAAGGCCGGGCAGTGGTGGCGCACGCCTTTAATCCCAGCACTCAGGAGGCAGAGTGAATCTCTGAGTTCATGGCCAGCCTGGTCTACAGAGAAAGTTCCAGGACAATCAGGACTACACAGTGAAACCCTGTCTCAAAACGAACAAAAAAAGCTCTGGCTGACTCAGAACCTGCTGTGTAGGCCAAGCAGGCCTTGAACTCTCCACATTGCTCCTGCCTCAGCCTCCAGAGCGCTGGGGTGCTTGTTTTGTCTTTTTTTCTTACCAATCACAGATACTCTTGCACTTTGCCCTTCTCACTTAACGATGTTATCTTGGAAGGTTGCAGACGTGCTTTGGTGGTAGACAGAATGCTTACCAAGCAAGTTCAAGACCCGGGGTTCCGTTTTTCTAGCACTGAGGAAAAGCCAAGCCAGGCACAGTTTCTGTCGCTAGCTCCGGTTGTGCCTGCTGCTCTACAGCCTGGACAAGGAAGTGTGTTACCTGCGGGTCAGTGGCAGGGTGACTGTCACTTGTGCAAGGTCCTGGGGTGCTGTCCCCAGCGCCATAACCACAAATGGACCAGCAGTTAAGAAATCTGGCTGCTTGTACAGAGAATCCAGTTCAGTTCTCAGCCCCCACACGGCAGCTCACAGCTTGTAACTCCATAACTCCAGTTCCAGGAACCGTCTTCTGCCCTCAGAGTACAGGGCACACATGTGGTGCACAAACAGATGCAGGCAAAACACTCACACACATAAAAGTAAATCAATCTTTATCAAAAAAGGGTGTTTTTCCATTGTAAGTTTGGCCAATATAGATAAATCATACACTGATATAGATGTAATTATAGTGTTTTATGTATCGAGATGAGTCTTTAAAAATTTGTGTGTGCTCATGTTTAAGTGTGTGTGATGTGAGTGAAGGGCCGAGGACAACCTTGAGTGTTACCAGGAACGTTCTTATAGAACCCAGGACCACATGCTCATCAGTGGCACTGTGCTCAGTGGCTATATGCCCCCCACATGAATCATTAATCAAGGAAATGCCTGACAGACTTGCCGACAGGCTAATATGATGGAGGCATTCTCTCAATTGAGGGTCCCTCTACCCAGATGACTCTAGCTCATGTCAAGTTGACAACAAACTAACCAGAACAGGTTTGTTCTTGTTTTATTGTTTTGTTTTTTGAGATAGGGTTTCTCTGCGTAACAGCCTCGGCTGTCCTGGAATTCACAGAGATCCACCGGCCTCTGCCTCCTGAGTGCTGGGATTAAAGGCATGCAACGCCACCACTACCTGGCACCAGAATAGTTTTTTGGTATGTTTTACACACAGTAAAATACAAACACTCACCTTTGTTTTAAATTGAATTTATGTGTATATGTGTGTGCTGAGCGGATGTCTGTGCACCATGTACACACAGGAGCCCTCAGAGGTCAGAGGAAGCGTCAGATCTCTTGGAAGTTGATGATTACAGATGGCTGAGAGCCACCCTGGGAGTTCTAGGAACCACACATGGATCCCCTGCAAGAATAACATGAAAAGCAAAGAATGAGGAAAAGATCCGCTGTCACCATCCAAACCCGGAGAGAAATAAGTGCCAATGGACCTCCTGGGAGAGTGGTTAACTGGCTCTTATACATAGGTAAAACTAAAGTCTTGTTTGAGAAAACTAATTAGCTCTGGAGTAGTGGTATCCCTGCATGAGTAATATGAGAACTTGAGAAATCGTCTAAAAAAAACAGATATGGGGCTGGCACACCTTTAATCCAGCACTCGGAGGAGGAGGTGGATTCTGTGAGAGGCCAGCTGGGCTACAAGTGAGCCAGGGGGGCAAGCTACCAAGAGATCCTGTCTCAAAAAACCAACAGATAGTAGTAGAAGATTCTGTTCTGCCAACAACTCCCAAATACTCAGCAGCCACTTCCCAAATCCACACAGAAGCTTATATTAATTATAACTGCTTGGCCATTAGCTCAGGTTTATTACTGACTAGCTCTTACACTTAAATTAACTCATAATTCTTATCTATGTTTAGCCACGTGGCTTGGTACCTTTTCTCAGTTTGACATTCTTATCTTGCTTCCTCTGTGTCTGCCTTGTGACTCCTGACTCCACCCTTCCTCTTCCCAGCATTCTTAGCTTGTTGACCTCGCCTATACTTCTTGCCTGGCTTCTGGCCAATAAGCATTTTATTAAACAAAATTGAGTGACAAACTTTTACAGGATATAAGAGCATTATCCCACAGCATGTCCCCTTTTTTTTGTTTAATTAAAAGGAAGGTTTTAACCTTAATATAGTAAAACAAGAAGTTATCAAGTAAGAATTATAGTAATAATATCCAATCCATTTGCATTTGACAAAATTAGAGAAAATATTTATCTTACCTTGGTGAGTCTAAAGTTTTGCATTTAATTTATCTTTTATTATAACTAAAGAAAACTTTAACTGTAAGTAAATTTGTTGCAACTCTGTGGGTTTGGTCCCAGGTTTTCGCACTAAAATGTGAGTTTTGCAACTCTGGGGAAAGATATCCTGACTACTTGGGGAGTCAGGCAACACCTGGAGCTGCTTAGGACAGCTCTGACGGTTGGAGCTGCAAAGAGACAGCTGAACCCTGGAGGGTGAGGTATCCTGGATACCTCAGAAGGGAAGTTTTTCTGACTGCTCAGGACAGTCAGGCCTGGAACTGCTTCATCAGGGAAGGGTATCCTGACTGTTCAGAAAAGTCAGGCCTGGAACTGCTTCAGCAGGGAAGGGTTTCCTGACCCTTCGGGAAAGTCAAGGTATACCTGGTGTGATGGGGGATGGTCTCCCTGCAGGATATATCAATCCTGTTCTTCTCCTGGAGAGGTGCTACACCTGGGCTTTGCTCAGCCCCCACTTAAGGGGGTTTCTCCTAGCAGAGCTCTGCTTCTCTGGCCTAAGAAATTGCAGAAATGTTGCAATCCCCTCCAGCTCTGGAGAATAGTGTTAATCTTTTGACTTTTTCTCGCTCTGTTCACTGAGGGACATCTCAGCAAGGATCTTCTGTTCAGCTCCTCCTTGCTTTGTCCACTGAGGGATGTCTCAGCAAGGATCTTCTCTATGGCAGTGAATGGAGATCTTCACACTCAAAACTCTTTTAAGAAAGAGATTTATTTGGGAAGGAGTAGTCCAGGAGAGTAGCTGCCTCTACCAGGGTGGAGAGAACAGCTCTTTCTTAAACTGACCACCCAGGGCAGTTAATATAGGATGTCTTGGGGGTGGAGTCAACCAGGGGTTGACTTGAGGCCCTGGGTTCTACTGTCCTGCTCTGTGATTAGTTGGTTTTACAAGTCTGTTGGCCAGGGGCAGAGATGACTTTGATTTGAGCCAAGCTGTGTTTCTTTCACTGGCCTTATCTGAGCCAACTTTCCCTAGTTGGATCCAGGGTCAGGGTGGGTTTCTTTAGCCATCCCCTTTTTCCTGCATTAACTATCTAGTCTTCAACTCCATCATAGACTCCAGAAAGATTAATGTTACCTAATGACAGAGACATCAGGCTGCCTGGACAGTCACCCAAAGTTCCTTTGCAACACTGGAACATCCATCCTTGGCCTACAGGCCTAGTGTATCTGACAGACTTATCTGTGAAGCAGGATTTTTGAAGGACTGTCCCTCCTTGTCTTGTCCAATTTGTACAGCATACTGTCATCAGTCAAGGCAAGGGCACTTTCTTTGCCCACATGTCTAGCTTTTGCCATAAAGAAAACAAGCTCCATATGGAGTTTCTTTGATGTCCATCATCCTCTTTGGAAGTAATTGGTGATGCTAGGAGCAGACATGTCTCACTGTTGAGAAAAGTCTAAGTTCTTAAAACATTTTAAACGCCATATTCTGTAGGTCTTTAACGTGTTTGAAGATTGCCTATCTATCTGAAATATAGCTCTGTATGGCCTTGAAAACATACCTAACATGACTAAAAGTTTGTGATATATGACTATTAATCTTTATTTCTTAATTATATATTACATTTTTTTTTGTTTTTTTTCAAGACAGGGTTTCTCTGTGTAGCTTTGTGCCTTTCCTGGAGCTCACTTGGTAGCCCAGGCTGGCCTCGAACTCACAGAGATCCACCTGGCTTTGCCTCCTGAGTGCTGGGATTAAAGGCATGCGCACCAATGCCCGGCTATATATTACAATTTTAAGTGAGTTGCATAAACATAATACCCTAAACAAGAGTAGAAATATACATCCAGAAAAAGAAATATACATACAGTATAACAAAATTAACTTTAAATTTGTATCAGTAAACTAAAATCCATACTGATGTAAAATATGTAAGATTAACAGTTATCTTTTGAAGAACTCAAAAAACTAGACATCAAAATATTGAACAATCCAATTAAAAAATGGGCTACAGAGCTAAACAGAGAATTCTCAAAAGAAGAATCTCAAATGGTTGAAAGACATTTAAGGAAATGCTCAACATCCTTAGTCATCAGAGAAGTGTAAATCAAAATGACTCTGAGATACCATCTTACACCTGTCAGAATGGCTATGATCAAAAACACTGATGACAGTCTATGTTGGAGAGGATGTGGAGCAAGAGGAACACTCCTCCACTGTTGGTGGGAGTGCAAACTTATGCAACCACTGTCGAAATCAGTATGGCGGTTTCTCAGAAAATTGGGAATCGATCTACCTCAAGACCCAGCCATACCACTCTTGGGCATATACCCAAGGAATGCTCAATCATACCACAAAGATACATGCTCAACTATGTTCATAACAGCATTATTCATAATAGCCAGAACCTGGAAACAACCTAAATACCTCTGATCACCACCAGCAAACTGAGCTCATTGGAGAAAAAAACAGCTACCAAGAAGCCATACTTGACTCTGTTTTTAATGTGTTTAGAATCCTTTCCCAAGCTCTCTCAGGTTTTATGTGAAGCTGAACATTGGGCATCATTTGTAGGCAAAAGTTTCTGTTCTGTCAACAACTCCAAAAACCCAGCAGCTACTTCCCAAATTTCCAAACAGAAGCTTATATTAATTATAACTGCTTGGCCATTAGCTCAGGCTTATTACTGACTAGCTGTTACACTTAAATTAACCCATAATTCTTTTTTTTTTTTTACACATTACTATTCTTTTTTTTTTTTTTTTTTTTTTTTTTTTTTTTTTTTTTTTTGTTTTTCGAGACAGGGTTTCTCTGTGTAGCTTTGCGCCTTTCCTGGGACTCACTTGGTAGCCCAGGTTGGCCTCGAACTCACAGAGATCCGCCTGGCTCTGCCTCCCGAGTGCTGGGATTAAAGGCGTGCGCCGGGCCCCATAATTCTTATCTATGTTTAGCCACGTGGCTTGGTACCTTTTCTCAGTTCGACATTCTCATCTTGCTTCCTCTGTGTCTGGCTGGTGACTCCAGACTCCACCCTTCCTCTTCCCAGCATTCTTAGCTTGTTGACCTCGCCTATACTTCCTGCTTGGCTACTGGCCAATCAGCGTTTTATTAAACAGATTCCTATGACAAAACTTTACAGTGTATAAGAGCATTATCCCACAGCAGATTTTCATAAACAACCCCCCCACTCTATCCCCTTATCATACAAGGAATTAGCATTTCTTTCCACATGAGCAAATAGTTAACAAAACAAAACCAAAGGACAGCAACAAAAATCAGGGTGGTGAGATGGCTCAGCAGGTAGAGGCGCTTGATGCAAAGAACTAGTGACCTGAGTTCAAGCCTCCACATAAAGGAGGAAGAAGAAAATGGACTCCACAAAGTTCTCTGTCTGATCTCCGTATAAGCATTATGGCACTTCTCTCTCTCTTCTCTCTCTCTTTCTTCTCTCTCTCTCTTTCTTCTCTCTTCTCTCTCTCTCTTTCTTCTCTCTCTCTCTCTCTCTCTCTCTTCTCTCTCTCTCTCTCTCTCTCTCTCTCTGTCCATCTGCTTCTCTGTCTCTCTCTCTAATAATTTTTAATATTAAAAAATATTCAGCTGGGCGGTGGTGGTGCACGCCTTTAATCCATCACTCAGGAGGCAGAGGCAGGCGGATCTCTGTGAGTTTGAGGCTAACCTGGTCTACAGGGCAAGATCCAGGACAGGCACCAAAACTACACAGAGAAACCCTGTCTCGAAAAACAAATACAAAAAAAAAATATTAAGAAGAAGCCAGGTGGTGGTGGCTCACACCTTTGATCCCAGCACTTGGGAGGCAGAGGCAGGCAGATCTCTATGAGTTTGAGGCCAGCCTGATCTACAGAGTGAGTTCCAGGATAGCCAGGACTGTTACACAGAGAAACCTTGTCTTGAAAAGAAAAAAAAAAGAAAAGAAAACCCTCCAGGAAAGGCACAAAGCTACACAGGGAAACCCTGTTTCAAAAAACAAACAAACAAACAAACAAAAAACCGAATTGGGATTATGAGGTGCTAAATTAAGCTTCGAACAACATCAAGAGGACTGTGTTATATCTTAGAGCACCAAAGGTAAATGAGCCTCGGACTGTCAGAGAAAGCTGGCCTGGAGCTCCTCCTGATGGTCAGAAGGAGCTGGCTGGGTAGATGTCTGCTCTGCCTCAGCCACACATGCACAGCATCCTTCCTAAGGTGGTCCTTCTGTGTGATCTGAATTGCGAGGATTCCTCACTCCTAATATCTATTTTTCACTAGTTTTGAGATTACCAAACAAAGCAATGGGTTTTATTAAAGCAATCTTATTTTTTTTAAATATTTATTTATTTATTATGTATACAGCATGTATGACTGCAGGCCAGAAGAGGGCACCAGATCTCATTGCAGATGGTTGTGAGCCACCATGTGGGTGCTGGGGCTTGAACTCAGGACCTCTGGAAGAGCAGCCAGTGTTCTTAACCACTGAGCCATCTCTTATTTTTTAAAGTGAAGTATTGTGATCATTTTCTCTTTCCAAATGACTCTTGTTTTGAACAACGTCTCAGGTAGAGTGAGGTGATTTAGAACTCACTATGTAGGGAAGGATGATTTTAAAACCCTCATCCTCTCAAGTGCTAGGTTATGACTCCCACAGGAAATCCTTTTCCTAGTTCTGTGTGGGATGTCATTGAATTTGATGGGTTTATGTTGGGTCTGTGGACAGCTTTTGCTTTGGTAATTGTCTAGTTTCATAATATTAATTCAGCCATTACATGATTGTGGAAGGTCTTTTTGTTTCCTCATGTCTTCTTCAGTGTCTCCAAGCTTTCACTGCGCCAGTCTTTCATCCCATTTAGGTTTATTCCTAGGTACGTATTCTTTGAAGCTATTGTGAGTGGGATTTTTTTCTTCAAGTTAGTTATTAATACATTGAAAAGCTACTCATTTTTGTGTATTGATTTTGTATTATGCAAATTTGGTAAAAGTATTTATCAGATTTCAAAGAGTCCTTAGGACCTTTCAAGGGCGGGTCACGTCACCTGCAATATAGATGATTTGATTTCTTCCTTTCCTCCCCGTACTTCCTCTGTCTTCCTCCCATTTATTGTCCTTTTGCTCTAGTTAAGACTTCAAGCACTATATTGTGTAGAGTAAGGCCAGTGAGCACCCTTTCTCACTTGGATTTTAGAAGAAATGCTCAGTTTTTCCAAAAAGGTGAAGTACCTCCCTAATTTGTGTCATCCTTGTGCAGGGCCATGCTACTCCCCACCATGACAGTCCAGGTTTAGTGTGTGCCGCCGAGCATGCATTCCTTATATCTGTTCATTTCCTTGGCCTGCTTCTAAAATATCTCTCTAATCAAGCTTTATGCATTCTCTTTATGCCAACTGCTACCATAGTACTCCAGGATATCAAATGCCAAATTCCTGTAAATACGTTATGATTCCTAAAAATGCTCTGATTCCCCTCCAAACCACCAAGTGATCTCCCCCAACCCCAGAGAGTGTTTCTCTGTGTAGCCCTGGCTGTCCTGGAACTCACTCTGTAGACCAGGCTGGCCTCTAACTCAGAGATCCGCCTCCTCTGCCTCCCAAGTGCCGGGATTAAAGGCGTGCGCCGCCACATCTGACTATAGCTAAACTTCTTTCCCTCTTCTTCTTTCTCCTTCTTCTCCTCCTCCTTCTTGTTTGTTTAGGTTTTGTTTTGTTTTGTTTTTCAAGACAGAGTTTCTCTGTTTAACAGTCCTGGCAGTTCTGGATCTCGCTCTGTAGACCAGGCTGGCCTCGAACTCACAGAGTTCTGCCTGCCTCTGCCTCCCAAGTGCTGGGATTGAAGGTGTGCGCCACCACCACCCAGCATTATTTGTTTTGAGATAGCATCTCACTAAGTAGCCTTGTCTGTCCTGGAACTCACTCTGTCACTATGTAGACAAAGTTGCCCCTAATCTTAGAGATCCTCCTGCCTCTGCTTCCCAAGCACTAGTACTGAGGTGTATTCCACCAAGCCGGGCTCCTTCATATTCTCTCCTTTGTCCCTTTTGTTCTTGAGTACTTGGCTTACTTCCCAGAGTTCCACATGTTTTTCAGAATTCCCTTCTTGTCTCTAAGCTTTTTCCCCCTAACAGTTTCTTTGAATTGTTTTCTTCCCTCTCTGTTTCACGTTTAGGCCTTAGCTTGCTGTTAACATCCCAGGGAGATATTCTTGTAACGGTCACTGTAGTTTATTATACTTAGTGTCTGGATTATCTGGTCATATTGTAATCCTATATAGTAAGAGAGGTCATATTTGTTAGTCTAAAGTTTTATTTTCTGTGTATTGGTGTTACGTCTGCATGTATGTCTGTGTACCACATGTATTCCTGATGCCCTTGAGAGTCAGAAGAGGGCATCAGATCCACTGGAACTGGAGTTACAGATGCTTGTGACTTACCACATGGGTGCTGGGAACCGAATCTAGCCAGTGTTCTCAACTGATAAGCCATTTCTCCAGCCCACATATCTGTTTCTTAGTCTGGGATGTGCAAAGAAATACCTGTTCAGTAAATGCATGTAGAACTATATCTTGCTAAAGTGTGTGTGTAAAAATGGTTGTCTGTGGTGGTATTCTAATTGTACTGAAATGTGATTTTGATTGTATGTTAATAAATAAAGTTGCCCGGGGGTCAGAGCTATTAGAGCCATAGACAGAGTGTGGCGGTGGTGGCACACGCCATTAATCCCATAGATCTCTGTGTGTTCAGGGATACAGCCAACATTGGAGACATATGCCTTTAAGACCTAGGGGGCTGTACATTCAGACAGTGACGAGGCAGTCACGTGTTTGGGTTTACAACCAATGAGAAGGCAGAACAATAATACTATAAAAAAGACGTACAGACAGGAAGTAGCCCTCTTTCGGGAAGCTGGGACACCGCAGGCGGAAGGGTGAGATTTTAGCTCTGAGCTCTGACCTCTCGGCTTTCTCTTTTACATTGTTTCTGTGTTTCTTTTTTAATAAGACTGTTGATTACATCTACAGTTGTCGGTAGCTGGGCATGGAGCTTAGTTAGAAGCGTGTCTGTCTGGCATACACAGAGCCCTGGGTCCAGTTCCTAAACTACATACCCTGGGCATGGTAGTATAGACCTGTAATATGAGCACTAACTGGGACCCAGGCAGGAGGATCAGAAATTCATAGTCATCTTTGGCTACAGAAGGAGTTCAGAGCCAGCTCGGGCTGTGTGAAAGCCTGACTTTGAAAATATGCCAATGGCCTCCATGACTCTTCTCACCCCTTTCCTTTTGTGTTACTTTGAACTCCCAGATTGGATTCCCTTATGGTATCAAGAATGGGTCTCCACAGGCATGCAGTCTGTGTACTCAGGATGCCAAGGCAGGAAGATCAAGGCAAGTTTGAAGCTAGTCTGGGTTACATATTGAACTTCAGGCCCACTTGGGCTAAAGGGATCCTGTCTCCATCTGCTCCCCATGAAACAGTGGGTTTGTGGGTTCAGAAAATCTTGATCTCGCAATCCCCCCTTCATGCCGTCTTTCTCCTCTCCACTCCCCAGGACAAAGGAAGGTTTCTGTATGACCCGGGATTCCTAACTTTGAGCAATGGAAATTGAGTCTCCTGTAATTAATGGAGAAGACATTTATTGGAAAGAAAGTAGGTTTCGGAGGGATAGCCTTATCAATGGGTGGAAGCTAAGACAAGCCAAATGTGAGGAAACAGAGCCAGTGTGGGCACGGAAAGGGTCTGGCTAGGACAGGGACAGCAGTGGGTACTGTTGCCGCCAGACAGTGCTGGCACTGGGGACTGAGGCCACCAGTGGACCCGGCCGCTGCTGCCAAGCTGTCTTCTCTGTCTTTAGCCGTCCCGCTCTGGCTAGGGCACCACACTGGTCACGGCCAAGTCGTGAAGCAGCGTCTTTTCTGCCAGAGCGTAGCAGAGGGGATATTTGGGCTCTACAGCCTTCCCGAGTAGAAATGAGGTTTTGTCGCTCAAAGAGTCACGTGAAGGAAAATCTCAATAGGGAGGAATTTTGGATATCAGACCAAAATAAAATAAAAACAAAACAAAACAAAAACAACCAAAGAAGGCAGGAACTGGAGAGAGGCCTCAGTGGCTAAAAGGCCCAGCTTCTCTGAGGACTTGAGTTTGATTCTAGCACCCATGTCAGGTGGTTCACAACTGCCTGTAACTCCATGTAGGGGGATTCACACAGCAAACACACACACACACACACACACACACACACTCACACACACACACACACACACTCACAGAATTAAAAAAAAAATGTCTACCCTGTGGTCTTATCCCCAGACCAGTTAGGTGCTATTTTTAAAAAAAAGATTTATTAGCCAGGTGGTGGAGGCACACTTTTTAATCCCAGTACTCAGGAGGCAGAGGCAGGTGGATCTCTAAGGCTGAGTCCACCCTGGTCTACAGAATAGTTCTAGGATGGCAGCCAAGGATGATAGAGAAAGCCCAGTCTGGAAAAACAAACGACAGAAAGAAAGAAAGAAAGAAAGAAAGAGAGAGAGAGAGAGAGAGAGAGAGAGAGAGAAGAGAAGAAAGAAAAGAGTGAAAAGAAGGAAAATGTTAATGTATTTTTATTTGTGTGTGTCTCTGTATGTGTTTATGTTTATGTGTACATGTGTGCAGGTGCCCAGGGAGACTAAAGAAGGCATTAGCTTCCCTAAAACAGAGTTACTGATGGTTGTGAGCCACCTGAATAGGTGCAGACACCCGAACTGGGGTCCTCTGGAAGAGCAGCAAGAGCTCTTAAACATCGAGACGTCTCTCCAGCCCCCAGCTATAGTAAGACTCAGTCTTACTATGCAGATCAAGCTAGACTTGAACTCAACATGTTATCCAAACTGTTATCAAACTTGTAATCTTCCTGCCTCGGTTGTCCCAGTGCGAGGATGATGGGCATGTATCTAGCTCTGCTGTCTGCTGACTAAAGTGGAGGGGGGGAAGGGGAGGAGGACAGATTCATCTATGACCAGATACAATCCCAGTACTGGAGAAGTGTCTGAGGCAGGAGGGTTACAAGTTCAAGCCTGGGGTACATGAAAAGGCCCTGTTTCAAAACAAAGACAAAAACATCTATACCTTGAAGACATGGGAAGATTGGGAATGGGGAGATGGCTCATGAGTTAAGAGATGCTGCTCTTACAGAGGACCAGGGTTTGGTTCTCAGCACCCACATAGTGGCTCACAAACATCTGTAACTCCAGTTCTAGGGGATCTGACATCATCTTCTGAGTTCCACTGGCACCAGACAAAAATATGGTGCACAGACAGCTATTTGGGTAAAATACTCATACACATAAAAGAAATCTTAAAAAAAAATAAAATAGGAAGGTTGAAAATGCAAGGTATACACAAATGTGTAATAGATAAAGCCTAGCCGAAAGAAAACCAAGGAGGCAAACTGTAATACTAAAGAGAGAAAGAAATATTAACAAACTTTTACAATAGTTAAGATATATTAAAATGAGCCGGGTGGCGGCGCACACCTTTAATCCCAGCACTCGGGAGGCAGAGCAGGCAGATCTCTGTGAGTTCGAGGCCAGCCTGGGCTACAGAGTGAGTTCCAGGAAATGTGCAAAGCTACACAGAGAAACCCTGTCTCGGAAAACAAAACAAAACAAAAAAAGATATATTAAAAGGAACTTACTAATAAGCTTCCTTAGAACGTATAAAATCATGTGGAAGTAAGAAGTGAAGCTGAGGGGCTCTGCCTCAATTGTTACTCTAATATAACTAAGATACAAAATTTACTAACAGGTTTTGTCTAGACAATATAAAAAAGAATTATGGTTATATTTATGCCTTAATTCAACTTTCTGTTGCTGAAGTTTTGTTTTCTACAAGCTTGGGCGTTAGGGCTGCCTGCCCGTCAGAAGAAGCAAGCTTGGGTCAGCCTTCACTGTGGAATGACCTGGTTGTCAGCCATGGAAAGAGCAAGGTTTATCTGATACCTGAAAGTGCCTTTCTTCTGCTACCGTGAATTCACTTAATGGCACAGAAAATGTAAGCTGGGGTAGGAACCTAAAGACACCTCTAGATGAAAGCATTTTAAGATTCTTACCCTAACAGCCTTTAAACCTAGCACTCAGGAGGCAGAAGCAGGCAGGTGTCTGTGAGTTCCTGACCAGTCTGGTCTCCAGAGAGAGAGAGAGAGTTCCAGGACAGCCAGGGCTACACAAAGAATTCCTGTCTCAAAAAAAAAAAAAAAAAAAAAAAAATTCTCACCCTATATAGCATTGGAAGATTTCTCCCCCCTCCAAAAAAAAAAAAAAAAAGGCACAAAACTATAGTGGGTGGGAAGACAGAATGAAGAAGAGAGGATAAGAAATGATAAAATTGTAAGGCTGGAATTTATAAAGCAGAAAGAAAAAAATATAAGGTTACCATTAGTTGAATTCATTTTTTTTTCCAAGACGGGTGTGGTGATTTATTGTGTACTCTAATAAACTTCCTGAGAATCAGAGGACAGAGCCAGCCACTAGATTAGACACAGAGCCAGGCAATGGTGGCACACAGCTTTAATCCCAGCATTTGAGATCTCATGCCTTTGTCTGGGAAGCACACACACCTTTAATCCCAGGAAGTAATATGGCAGGACAGAGAAAGGTATATAAGGTGTGAGGAAACAGGAACCCACTCTCTTAAGCTGAGGATTTTGTAGAGGTAAGAACTAGTGGCTGGCTGTTCTGCTTCTCTGATCTTTCAACTTTCACCCTGATATCTGGCTTTGGGTTTTTTATTAAAAGACCATCTAAGATTCAAACAACAACAGGGTTTCTCTGTGTAGCCCTGGCTGTCCCAGAACTTGCTCTGTAGACCAGGCTTACCTTGAACTCAGAAATTCACCTGCCTCTGCCTCCCAAGTGTTGGGATGAAAGACATGGACCACCACTACCTGACTGAATACTTTATTCTTTGTTTTAGAAGCAGCTGATATTTCTATGACTAAGACTGATTTAGTGTGTGGTAACAGAGACCAGCCTGGTTTATACAGTGATCTCCAGGACAGCCAGGAATACATAAAGAGACCTTGTCTCAAAATAACAAAAACAAGATGGGCATGATGTCACATACCTTTAATCCTGGCACTTGGGAGGCAGAGGCAGGTAGATCTCTGATTTCTAGGACCGCCTGGTCTACAGAGTGAGTTCAGAATATCCCAGACTGCACAGATAAACCCTGTCTTGAAACAAACAAACAAAAACATCAAAGGTACTCACACAAATGCTCAAGAGGCAAACCAGTATGTGGAACTGGAATTTAGGAGTTACCAAGAGGAAGATCTTTGCAGTTGAAAAGCACCCAGGGAGGCTGAAATCACAGTGGTGAGAGAGAAGAACTAGAGTGGCGGAATGCTTGCATTGTGAAGGAAGACACCATAGAAGGGTCGAAAGTAGAGATTCCGAACCAGGCAGGGTCAGGCTCGTGGAACTGAGGGGAGAGGAAAACATAAAGAGGGATGGAAACCTGCAACATCCAGAAATGAGAATGCACAGAATCTCTTCTCCTCACCTAAGAAACTGGAATTCTTGGACCCTGAGGCAAAGACCTCATTCTCCCATGAAGACGTCTCCCTCAGAGCTGTTAGGCTCATGAATTTTCTCTCAGTAAAAAGAAAAAACATCCTTATTTGGCTCTTATTTTCATGTGCAGAGATCTAAGTTTTATAGGACCTAGCATTTACAAACATCTCTTTAATAAAAAGAATATAAGTGCTTAAGTACAAAATTAAATATTTTTGTTTCCACTATTTTGACTTTTTGTTGTTGTTTTGTTTTCACTATTTTGAGACAGGCTATTACACTAGGAACTCACCTTGTAGCCCAGGCTGGCCTCAAACTTGTTGGTGATAGGCCTATCTCAGCCAGCTAAATTCTAAGATTACAGGTGTGAACTCCTATGCTCAGACCTAATTTTCCTATTTTTTTTTTCCAGGAAAGTGGTTTCTCTGTGTAGCTTTGGCTGTCCTGGACCTGGCTCTGTAGACCAGACTGGCCTTGAGCTTGGAGGTTCACCTGCCTCTGCCTGGGATTAAAGGCGTGTACAACCACTGCTCAACTAAATAATTTTTTTTTTAGATTTATTTATTTATTATGTATACAGTGCTCTGCCTGCACTTATCCCTGTAGTCCAGAAGAGGGTGCCAGATCCCATTACACATGGTTGTGAGCCACCTTGTGGGTGCTGGGAACTGAACTCAGGACCTCCGGGAGAGCAGCCAGTGCTCTTAATCTCCCTAGTCCTCAACTAAATAATTTTTTTAAGTGGAAAAAAGTCAAACAAATTGTTGGAAGCAGGTCGTGGTTGCGGCGACGGCCATGTTGGAGGAGCATCAGTCAGCCGTGGAGCTTACAGAGTACAGTTCATCTGATAGCACAGCCAGATGCAGGGTACCCCAGAGAGGCTAAGTCCCAGGGTTTGTCTCCAGAATCGCCCTCGCCCATGCTGCGCCTTCTGTCTGCTGCAACTGCGTTCGTACAATGGTGCTTAGTTGGATCAATGATTGAACTTTCTGAGTCAGCCTAAAAATACAGTGGCTAACACAGTGAAGACGATTAGGGAAAAATGGTTTGGCCGCTCTGGCAGTCACTCCAATGAGGGATACAAAGACAGAAATAAGATTAGAGTCACCCTCCTTTTGCTAGATGTGAAACCTGCTGAGGATGGAAAATAAGAACAAGAAAGTTTTACGCATCATAGACCCATGGATTCTGCCTGTGGAAAAACAGGTTGATGATCAAAGAAAGCAATTATGTCCCTACACCCAAGGCTAGGTCTGAGTTCCTTGGTCATGTAGCTTACAGAATTAATCACAGGTTTCAGTGTGCACCTGGAAAAAACAAAGTTGTGAAAGGAAATTAAATCACCCTATTGTGTGTAAGGAAAAAAGAAAAATAGATGGTTAGCTGGCCACTTGTTGAAAGTTTTTTGTAGGATGGGAATCTGCTACACTGAAACAGCAGACAGCTGCCGGCCAGCACAAAGGAACGGGCTGAAATAGACTCGCTTGCTAAGACTTTGCTAATCAACAATGAAAGGATCATTGCTTCAGGCTGAAGATGCTATGGTGGAAAAATTAACACAAAGGAAAATGTTTAACTACTTGTGGGCTTCTAAGAAAAACATAACTTGTGATCATAATGTGATTTCCTTTTGTGTGAAGATTTTAGTTTGTTTTTGGAAAATATGTAACTTGTGGTTGTAAGGTAATCTCTTACTTCAAAGAGATTTTTGTCTTAGGTGGTATAAAAGGAATAAGAGAAAAATACAGAAGAAGAAGAAAGAAAAATAATTAAGCTTTGCCTCTCAGATAAGCCTCCTGTGTGTTTAGTAGTGCCCACTACTCATCTCCTCCCTGTTCCTCTGATCAGATGGACTTCAGCATGGGTGACCATTTTTTTAAGACTATTTATTTATTTATTTATTTAATGTGCATCAGTGTTTCACCTATATATATGTCTGTGTGAGGTTGGGGGGTCCCCTGGAACTGGAGTTACAGAAAGTTTGTGAGCTGCTATATGGGTGCTTGGAATCGAACCCAGGTTCTCTAGAAGAGCACCCAGAGCTTTTAACTGCAGAATCTCTTCAGCCCAAGGTGGTCATGTTTTTAACCAAGCCTTGCACAGGCAGAGGCAGGTGGACATCAGTGAGTTTTACGATGGAAGGTCCAGGCCAGTGTGGGCCACAGTGTGAAGGGCTTAAGATAAAAACGAAAAGACAGGGTTTCTCTGTATAGCCTTGACCAGGCTGGTCTTGAACTCACAGAGATCCACTTGCCTCTGCCTCCCAAGTGCTGGGATTAAAGGAGAGAGGGAGAGAGAGAGAGAGCGAGTGCAGGAGTAGCTGTGTTAGAAGAGGGATGAGGAGCTGGGGGAGGGGCAGCCTGGGAGCTGGAGGGAGTTTAGAGGAGAAGGTCTGGGACACTATCATGGATTAGGAAATGTATGACAGGTACTTGTGATACTGAGGCAGCCTGGAGACCAGCATGGGCTTTGATATGCTGACAGGTGCCATAGGTAGCCCTAAGTCCCTTTTGCCACAGGTAAGGGAAATGACTTCTTTTAGCAGATGGGAACCAGTTTCACGAGTTCCTGAGGAATGCTGGCTTTTATCTAATCTCCAGAAGCCCTTCTAGAGTACAGGTTGAGCTCATTTCTGGATATATGGACTGCCTGAGGCCTATCAAAAACAACTTTTTTTTTTCCTTTTTAAAGTCAAGGTTTTGCTATGTATCTTATGCTGGCTTTGAGCTTATTATACAGTTCAGGCTGGCCTCATATTTCCAGCAATCCTGCTCCAGCCTCCTGAACGCTTGGATTACAAGTGTGAGTTACAACACCAGGCAAAAGAAGTTTTTCTGGAAGGGCATGTTAGCTCACACCTACAGTCCAGAACTCAGGTAAACAGAGGTAGGAGGTTCACCTGGAGTTTGGGGCCAGCCTGGTTTATGTAGTGAGTACTAGGCCAGTGAGGCTTGCAGAGTGACCCTGTCTCAAGAAAAATAAAGTAGCGTTTCTTGACAGATACAGGGTCAAATGGCACAATCAAAATTTGTTTTCCCAGGACAGATCCTGTTGTAGAATCCCTCCCCCCCTCCTTTGGTAGCTTATTGTTTCATTTGACCGAATAGCACTGCTCAGGACTAGAGCAGGGAAAAGAAGGTGAGATGTGAATCCATTGATTGTTAAATTTGGTCCTTTAAAATAAGAAACAGAGCCGGGCAGCGGTGGCGCACGCCTTTAATCCCGGCACTCGGGAGTCAGAGGCAGGTGGATGTCTGTGAGTTCGAGGTCTACAAAGTGAGTTCCAGGACAGGCACCAAAATACACAGAGAAACCCTATCTGGAAAAACCAACATAAATAAAAATAAATAAAAAAAATAAAATAAAATAAGAAACAGAACGGCAGCATATACCAAGTCAGCCCCACTTCGACTTCCAGAAAGATCAGTCTTTTTTTTTTTTTTTGGTTTTTCGAGACAGGGTTTCTCTGTGTAGCTTTATGCCTTTCCCGGAACTCACTCTGTAGCCCAGGCTGGCCTTGAACTCACAGAGATCTGCCTGCCTCTGCCTCCGAGTGCTGGGATTAAAACCTCCCGGCTTTTCTTTTTCACGTGTTTTCTTCCCAAATCCCTTCCCATCTGCTGCACCCTACCTCCTGGGGAAGGGTGCCCCAACCAGAAAGATCCTGCTCTTCTCTCCCAGGTGTAGTACAAATCTGAAGAAAGAGGAAATGGTGAACAGTTCCCAGGACTTTGGTTTGGTTTTTTTTTAAAGATAGGGTTGTACTATGTAGCCCTGGCTAGTCTAGCATCTCTGTGAAGCCCAGGCTGGCCCAAACCTGAAGCAATTCTGCTGCCTCAGCCCTTTGAGTGTGGGATACAGATATGCAACATTGTCCAGATAATGAAAGTTTCTTGCAGCATTTCCTAAATTAAGAAGAAGCCATGCCCAGAATGGTCACCCCTTCAGATGAATGTTTCAGTTGCTAAAACAAAGTTCTTAACTTCCTCTAGTGGTTCCTCCCATATTATGAGAGGTGCTACTAAACTCAGAATTATTGGAATTTTTCCCAGTAAAAATACCACCAAGAAGGCAACATGGGCAGTCACTTCCCTTTGAGAGATCCACCGGCGGCCAGGCTGTTGATGAGGCAGTCTCCTCCCACTCAAGCACGTCTTCTGGCAGCTTTTGCTCTTTTTACCGGCCCCTCTTAGAAAAGCAGAGTGTTTTGCTTTCTCTGTCCCTTTTGACTTGCACTCTGAATGCAGAAGCTTCAACTAAAAGTCAAGTTTCAGACACTCTCCCAAGAGTAGGAAAATGATCCACTACATTGAATCGCAGCCCCGATCAGCAAAGAGGTATTTCCGAAACTGCCAGGGCTGGGTAGTTGTGGTGGTTTGAATGAGAATGGCCCCCATAGGCTCATATATTTGCATGATTGGTCCTCAGTTGATGAGCTGTCAGGGAAGAAAAAAGAGGTGTGGCACATGACTTTAATCCTTGCACTTGGGAAGCGGAAGTGGGTGGATTTCTGTGAGTTCCAGGCTATACTGGTTGACATAGGGAGTTCCATGCCAGCAAGAGCCGCATAGTGAAACCCTGACTCTAAATAAATAAATAAATAAGATAAGATAAATGTTAAAAGGCCACCAGCCAACACCTCTTAGGTTTTTTCTTTTTTATTTATTTATTTATTTATTTATTTATTTATTTATTTATTTATTTATTTTTAGTTAGTTAGTTAGTTAGTAAGTTGGTTTTTCGAGACAGAGTTTCTCTGTGTAGCTTTGCACCTCACTCTGTAGCCCAGGCTAGCCTCGAACCCTCCCGAGTGCTGGTATTAAAGGCATGTGCCACCACTGCCAGGCACAGGTTTTTTTTTCTTCATTACAACCGGGCTTAACAAATTCTCCAGTGAGGCTAATTCAGAGATCTATGGTGTAGACCAAAAGGCTGGCTGCCGACAAACCCTCTTCCACCCATGGGTCCTTCTAGGAGGTAACAGCTGAGCTACTAACCTTGGCTGTTGACTCAGTATTTTTGTTAAGCCCTTGTAATGAAGAAAAAGTTAATTGGGGCTGGCTTACAATTTCCGAGGTTTAGTCCGTTATCCTCATGGTAGTGGCAAGCATGGCGGTGTGGTGCTGAAGAAATAGCTGAGAAATTCTGGTTCTCCGGCAGAGAGAAACAGAGAGGAGGGGAAACGGAACACTACTAGCCTGGGCTTTTGAAATCTCAAAGCCCACTCCCGGTGATACACCTCCTTATTTATTTATTTATTTATTTATTTATTTATTTATTTATTTATTTATTTATTTATTTATTTATTTAGAGTCAGGGTTTCACTATGCGGCTCTTGCTGGCCTGGAACTCCCTATGTCAACCAGTATGGCCTGGAACTCACAGAGATCCACCTACTTCTGCTTCCCAAGTGCAAGGATTAAAGCCATGTGCTACCACTCTTAACCTAGAATTTACTTAATTTTTATTTGTTCATTTTTTTTTTTTTTTTTTTTTTGAGGCAGAGGCTCATGTAGCACAGGCTGGACTCAAACTTGTATGTTGTAGAGTCTGGCCTTGAGCATCTGAGTTATGGGGGTTACGGGCATTGTACCATCACACTTGGCATCTGGGATTCTTTTTTCTTCTTTTTTTTTTCAAGACAGGGTTTCTCTGTATAACAGCTCTGGCTGTCCTTGAACTCACCCTGTAGACCAGGCTGGCCTCAAACTCACAGATCTGCCTGCCTCTGCCTCCCGAGTACTGGGATTAAAGACTACCAGGCCCGGCTCGTCGCTCTTTCTTCCTTCCTTCCTTCCTTCCTTCCTTCCTTCCTTCCTTCCTTCCTTCTTTCTTTCTTTCTTTCTTTCTTTCTTTTTTTCTTTCTTCTTTCTTTTTTCTTTTTTTCTTTCAAACTTTTTTAGAGACAAGGTTTTTCTGTTGCTGGCTTTTTTATTACTCTTTTGGGGGACCCACCACCAGCTTCCAAATAAATCACACATGAAGACTTATTCTTACTTATGAATGCCTGGCCTTAGCTTGGCTTGTTTCTAGCTAGCTTTTCTTAACTTTAAATTATCCCATCTACCTTTTGCCTCTGGACTTTTCCCGTTCTCTTACTTCTGTAAATCTTACTATTACTCTGTGGCTTGTTATGTAGTTGGGTGGCTGGCCCCTAGAGTCCTCTTCCTTCTCTTTCTCCCTCCTTGATATTTTTCTCCTCCCAGATTTCTTCTTCTAGGTATTCTCTCTGCCTGCCATCCCCACCTATCCTCTCTCCTGCCTTGCTATTGGCCTGTTCAGATCTTTATTAGATCATCAGGTATTTTAGACAGGCAAAGCAACACAGCTTCACAGAGTTAAACAAATGCAAACCTTAAAATAATATTCTACAATATTTCTCTGTGTAGCTCTGGCTGTCTTGGAACTCATGCTGTAGACCAGGCTGGCCTCAGACTTACGGAGATCCATGACCTGCCTCTGCCTCCCAAGTGCTGGGAATAAAGAGATGTGCCACTGCTGCTTGGCATATATTTTTTTTTTAAGATTTATTTATTTATTATGTATACAGTGTTCTATTTGCATGTATCCCTGCAGGCCAGAAGAGGGCGCCAGATCTCATTACAGATGGTTGTGAGCCACCATGTGGGTTCTGGGAATTGAACTCAGGACCTCTGGAAGAACAGCCAGTGCTCTTAACCTCTGAGCCATCTCTCCAGCCCCATATATTTTTTTTTAAGAACGTTTTTTAAATTTATTCTTTGATGCCGGGCGGTGGTGGCGCACACCTTTATTCCCAGCACTCGGGAGGCAGAGCCAGGAGGATCTCTATGAGTTTGAGGCCAGCCTAGTCCACAGAGCAAGATCCAGGACAGGCTCCAAAGCTACACAGAGAAACCCTGTCTCCAAAAACGAGAAAAAACAATTTATTCTTTGACAATCTATACATGACACACATATATTTTGACAATATTCATGAGCCGTTCTCCTCTCTTATTCCTCTCCCCTACTCCCTCCTGAACCCTCTTTCTAACACATCTCTTCCTGGGTTTGTTTGAGACAAGATCTTCTGTAGCCTTGAATGGCTTCGAACTCTCTCTGTAGTTAAGACTGGCAGAGAACTCCTGAACATCCTAATTCTTCTGCCCAACGCTGAGTTTATGTGATGCGCCATACTGCTCTGTTTCCAACCAACTAGTTTTTTAATTACTTTTATTGTGTGTGTATGGGGTTTCGTCTGCATGTATGTCCATTTACCCCTTGCCCATGCTCATGGAGGCCAGAAGAGGGCACTGGATCCCCTGGAACTGGAGTTAAACAGAGGGTTACGAGCTGACAAGTCAGTTCTGAGAATTGAACTCTGGAACATCAGCCAGTGCTCTTAACTGGCCTTCTCTCTAGCCCCAATTCCTTAATTTTTTATCTCTGCTTGTTGTTTAGCAATTTCTTCTGACATAAAACATTCCAAAATCTTGAAGGAAAGCTCCTTAATATATATGATGTTATAAAGCTAAGTGTGAAACGTTCTGTCTTATAGGGAACTTCCTTAAAATTCAAGAACTTTAGGAAGTCCTTGAAACTAACCAGATGCATTTGGTCCCTCCTTCCTCAAACAAGGACAACTGGAGGGTCCTGGAGGAAGTCTCAAACAAACCCAGTTCCTAGAACAGGCTCGGACTACTACTCAAGCTTCCTGGAAAAGGCAAAAGCCAGCTGAGTGGCCTGGAAGAAACACTTTCCAGCTTGTCCAATTGCCTGCAAGCTGTGCTGTGAGTTGAAGGTTTCCAACTTATGTGAGCTGTCACTTACGCTGACGTGTGCTTTTGGTGATGCAGCTGTCTTTGATTCATTTCTGTTCCTGTAAGTGACCCCTCTCATTCATGGGCCTATTCCTGATCCCAGTAAAAGTTCACCAAGGTGGACTTTGGTGTTCTCCTTACTTTGGTCGGTCATCGGCTCCCTCTCTGGGGTTAGAAGACATTTGTTCACATGTCCCCAGGAATAGTGCCACACAACACAACAAAACTGGAAAACATGATTTTATAGTATTTTTTGGTATGGTAAGGAGTGTTTTATTGGCCATCAGGTAACTGTGAATAGTTAGAGCTACCAGGTATGTCTAGCATGGGTAGGTTATTATTATTGTTGTTGTTGTTGTCTTGTGAAGGAAAGGTCTCACTGTATAGCCCCTGGCTGACCTAGAACTCACTGTAAGATCAAGCTGGCTTTGAACTCACAAAAGTTCACCTGCCTCTGCCTCTCTAGGGTTAAGATTAAAGGCATGAGCCACCATGCCAGGCAAATCACAGATAGTTTGTAGCTGAAGATAGCTTTCTGAAGTTTATCATATTCATAGTGGAAGAAGACAGAGTAACCTCAAAAATTGGATGCTTCAGTTTGAGGGGAAGCAGAAGTTGGGATCGAGTACCTTAAGCACTGGAAAGTATTTGCTCTTTGTGTTGCAATACTTGGATGTGGTTTGAAATGTTTTCAGTAATGTGTTAGTCATTTTTTTCTGATGAGTAGTGAAAATTACCATGTGTTAGAAAATAAACTCTAGATGGTCAGGCATTTATATCAGTTTGGTCTTCTACAAAGTCTTTTAACAATGTATGTATGTATGTATGTATGTATGTATGTATGTATCTATCTATCTATCTATCTATCTATCTATCTATCTGCCTATCTTAGGTGTGTATGTGCCTGAGTGTATGTATGTGTACCACATGTGTTCCGTGTCCTTGGGGATCAGAAGAGTGCCCTGGTCTCCTGGAACTGGAGTTACAGGCAGTTGTGAGGCACCATGTGGGTGCTGGGAACAGAACCTGGGTGCTTTGAACCACTGAGTCATCTCTCTAGCCTCCTCTGAGAAAATGTTAACACTCTTTCTGAAAATAGAAATCATGGCTTTGGAATTGAAGAGATGGCTCAGAGGTTAAGGCTACAGACTTCTGCTCTGCAGAACTCTGAGAGAATATATTTCTGTCCCTTTATATAACCCACTAAGGTAGCTGTTCTGATAATCACAGGAAACTTATTGATAATGCTGAATACCATCACATGGACACATGCACAAATACATACATACAAAAAATAGAGCATACAAGAAATTGTTCACAGGTGTATGCAAACACCATGCCATTTTATATAAGAGACTTGAGTGTACATGGATTTTGTTATCCATACATACTGAACATAACTACTGAACTATTGTCGGTAGTTGTTATTTATTTATTTTTTACTCTTTGGGGCCCCACCACCCAGCTCCAAAATAAATACATGGAGACTTATTCTTACTTATGAATGCCTGGCCTTAGCTTGGCTTGTTTCTAGCCAGCTTTCTTTTCTTTTCTTTTTTAATTTTTAAAATTTATTTTACATACCAACCACAGTTTTCTGTAGCATGAATCATAAAAGGTCTTATTAATAGAAACAAACCTAGAGCCAGGTATTGGGGTGAATTCTGGAAGATCAGAGAAGCAGAACAAGCCACAGCCACCTCACCTTGCCAATTCCTCAGCTGATCCTGTTTCCTCAGACTGGAAGCCTCTGAGTCATCATCCAGAATGAATCTCAGCTGAACTGCTGCTAAAAGCCTAAAAGCTGAACCAGCATCTAATTCTTGGTTTTCATGCCTTACTTACCTTTCTGCTTTCTGCCATCACTTCCTGGGATTAAAGGTGTGAGTCACCATGCCTGGCTGTTTCCAGTATGGCTTTGAACTCACAGAGATCCAGGAGGATCTCTGCCTCTAGAATGCTAGGATTAAAGGTGTGTGCTACCACTGCCTAACATCAATGTTTAATATTGTGGCTGTTCTGTTCTCTGACCCCAGATAAGTTTATTAGGGTGCACAGTATTTTGGGGAACACAATATCACCACAGTTTTCCCTCCCTTCTCTCTTTCAGTTCCCTCCCCTGCCACCCATTCACTCCTCAGAAAGGATAAGGCCTCCCATGGGAGTCAACAAAGCATGGCATATCAAATTGAGGCAGGACTAAGCTCCTCACCCCTGCATCAAGGCTGAGCAAGGCATCCCACCATAGAGAGTAGGTTCCAAAAAGCCAGCTCATGCACCAGGGTCAGATCCTGGTCCCACTGTTAGTGACCCCACAAAGAGACCAAGCTACACAACTGTCACCTACATGCAGAGGGCCTGGGTTGATCCCATGCAGGCTCCCTAGTGGTTGGTCTAGAGTCCATGAACTACCATGAGCTTGGGTCAGCACTCTGTGGGTTTCTCCATCATGATCTTGACCCCCGTGTCTCCTACAATTCTTCTTCCCTCTCTTAACAGGACTCCCTGAGCTAGGCCCAATGCTTGGCTATGGATCTCTGCATCGGCTTCCATCAGTTACCAGATAAAGGTTCTTTGATGACAATTAGGGTAGTCGCCAATCTGATTACCCTGAAGGCCATTTCAGGCACCCTCTCCACTATTGCTAGGAATCTTAGCTGGGGTCATCCTTGTGGATTCCTGGGATTTTCCCTTCTAGCCAGCTTTTCAAACTTAAATTATCCAGTTTCTCTTTAACTACATTTTGCCTCTGGGCTTTTTAACCTTTCTTTATTCTTTTTTTTTTTCTAAGATTTATTTATTATGCATACAGTGTTCTGTCTGCATGTACGCTTGCAAGCCAGAAGAGGGCACCAGATCTCATTACAGATGGTTGTGAGCCACCATGTGGTTGCTGGGAATTGAACTCAGGACCTCTGGAAGAGCAGCCAGTGCTCTTAACCACTGAGTCACTCACCAGCCCCCTTTCTTTATTCTATATTCCTTTCTTTCCTTCTCACTCTGTGGCTGGCTGTGTGGCTGGACCCTGATCTCCTCCTCTCCTCTTCTTGCTCCTCACCCTCTTCCCTAGATTTCTCCTCCTATTTGTTTTCTCTGCACACCAGCCCTACCTATCCTTTCTCCCGCCTAGCTATTGGCCATTCAGCTCTTTACTAGACCAATCGGGTGTTTTAGGCAGGCAAAGAAACACAGCTTTACAGAGTTAAACAAATGCAAATAAAAAAAATGCAACACATCTTTGTATCATTAAACAAATATTCCGGGCTGGAGAGATGGCTCAGAGGTTAAGAGCACCGACTGCTCTTCCAGAGGACCTGAGTTCAATTCCCAGCACCCACATGGTGGCTCACAACCATCTGTAATGAGATCTTGAACCCTCTTCTGTGTACATAATAAATAAATAAATCTTAAAAAAAAAACCCACAAATATTCCACAGCATAAATGAATGTAACACATCTTAAACTAATGTTCCATGATAATTGTCCCTGTGTGATGATTTCATTATAGTTCTGGGGATCAAATTCAGGCCATCAGACTTGGCTAGAAGAATCTTTATCCACTGAGTCATTATACTTGCCTTAAAAAAAATTACATTTATTTATTTAGTGTGTGTGCATGTGTGAGTGCCTTCATCCACTGAGCCGTCTCACTGGCCATGGTTTCATTTTCTGGGGATTTTAGTTCCTTGAGGTTTCAGTCATGACCCAAAACCATTAAATGGAAAATATCAGACATAACCAATCCATACATTTCATTTGCATGCCGTTTGAGTAGGAGGATGAAATCTGATACCTCTCGCTCGGTTGGGGCAGTGTGAAGCACCCTTCCCCAGCAAGTGCATTGTGAACACAGCCCATGTTTACAGGGGCTGCCTCATTCTGCTCCATCCACACCACCCTTATTTCATGCAATACTGGCCTCAAAACTCAGGGTTAATCATGCTGGCAATGTGGATGTGCTAAACAAAGCCACAAAGTGATTTCCTGCTCTCTTTTCTTTCTTTCAACAGAGTTTGAGATTTTATTATAATATTTTAATATAGACTTAAGCAGGAGGGTTAGGAGAAAGAGAAACACTCACTCGGAAGAAAATAAGACATGAAGAAAGCTTGTCTCTGGCCTTCTCAAAGATGAGTTGTGATTTTTTTTTTTTCAGCGGAGGAGGGGTCGGGTCTTGCCTGGCATTCAGCTCAGACTTGGTTCTTCTCCTGCCTTGCCTTCTCAAGTCCTGGGACCACGTGTGTGTGCCATGATACTCTGAAAGATTCTAAAGGATTTTTGTTTGTTTGTTTGTTTTTCAAGACAGAGTTTCTCTGTGTAGCTTTTGGAGTCTCTCCTGGAACTCACTCTGTAGACCAGGCTGGCCTCAAAGTCACAGAGACCTACCTGCCTCTTCCTCCCTAGTGCTGGGATTAAAGGCGTGCGCCACCACGGCTAGGCAATCCTAAAAGATTTTGATGGCAGTGGTGCTGGTCATGCTGGGAGCCAAAGGCCTTCCTACCTTGAGGATAGGTGTAGTGGATAGCTGTTCTGTCTATGACCTTGAAGCATGGCTCTTGTGGCAGATAAGGTGGCAATTCCACGTAGTTTATCTGATAGTCAAAAGGGGTTTATATTGAGTTAACTTACAACAAGCAGAGGGAGTTATGGGACCCAGGAGAGGTGAGGCCCGGTCGAACGCGGGTCTCTGGAGAACTCTGACTTGGTCCTTAGTATCAACATCCAGGATCACAAGGTAGGCAAGAGAGAGCGAGCACAAATGCATTTCAGATCTTAAGGAATCCCTGTCTTGGCCTCGCCCTGGGGGGGCGGGCAGGTACCTAGCATTTACCTGCTGCCTACTAGGGGCGGTGCTTCAGGGGTGAAGCCCAGACACAGACAACCACCCCTACACATCACCCCTAGAGAGGTGATACCTTGAAGTACCTGCCCCTGGGGCGTGGCTCGGGGCTACCCTTAAGACCTGACAGGCATGCACCATTCTCCTCTCTCCCGTAGGGTCTTGGGTGTGGAGGTGATGAGGTCGATGACTAGATAGCTACAGGTATAATCCTCTTGTCTTAGCTAAGAACATTTCAGATAATAAAGTTAGAGTCTTTAGGATAGGACAGCTATTGGAATAATCTCTATAACTTGCCATTTACCTATGGTCTGGACATTTCTAGATTTTAATATATGTCTCTTGTTTGATGCTCTTACTGGTTGTATTTCTGGTTTTGTTTATATTATTACTTTACCCCTCTCCTGGACAATACTTGATAATTGTTCCTATTGTATATAGTTTTGTATTAGGTTAGAACTTTCTTATTTAGACAAAAGGGGGAGATGTAGTGAATAGCTGTTCTGTCTATGACCTTGAAGCACCACCCCTAGAGAGATAACAGGTAACCTGTGACCCTGAAGTACCTGCCCCTGGGGCATGGCTCGGGGCTACCCTTACGACCTGGGAAACATGTAGGGCTGCTCTCTTCTCTCCCTCATGGGCTGGATGTGGGGACTGACGGGCAGAAGAACAGCACTGAACTGTACCCTTGAACTTCTGGGACCCTACAATAAATCTCTTGTGCTGTGGTGAGTCTTCCTCCCTAATAAATTCCTTTCCTCTTTAAGCAGACTCCGTGGATTTCTTGTAATAGATGGGGAACTGTTCCATTATAATTTTTGTTTAAGAAGTGACGGGGCCTTTATATGCCCTTTTCCCTTATGTTTTGAGGCTCAAGCTCAGGAATTTTCACATGCAAGGCAAGTATTTGCCATTGGGCAACATCCCCAGCACTGGAAAGCGCTTTCTGTATGTACCAGGGCAAAAACTCTCAGCTAATAAAGAAGGAGAGGCTGGAGAGATGGCTCTGTTGTGTATAGAGTGCTTGTTACTCTCAGAAAGGACCCAGGTTTGGTTCCAGCATCCACATGGCAGCTCATCTCCTAATCCTTCCCCAAACAGTGTAGTCACTGGGGACCAAGCATCCAAACGGATGAGTTTATGGGGACCATTCTCATTCAAACCACATCCTGTGGCTTCTAGGGATGCACACTCAGGACTTCACTGTGGAACAATGCTTTCTCCCACTGACCCATTTCCCTCGCCTACCATCTTTTAAAAAAATTATTTTATTTCATTTTTTAAAATGAAAGGTATCCCTGACTGGACCTGCCCCCGCCTCCCCTGCCTCCCCTCCCCAAATGTTGGGTTTACAAGCTTGCACTACCACACTGCTTGGTTTTATGAAGCACAGGGATGGAACCAAGGGTTCCTCGTTCCTATGTATCAGACAAGCACCCTGCCAACGGAGCTACCCCTCCAACCAAATATTGTATCTTGAAATGTTGGGTCTCTGGGACGCACAAATAATGGGGAATAGACCACTGAAGTCTACTAACCAGAAGCAAACTTTCTTCCAGACACTATGGGGCAAAAAGAAACTTCCAGCGTCTTGGGCCCTGGGTCAGAGTTCAGGCTGCTGACACTGATGATGGGTGTAGGTTTTGAGCCTCTTCTTGTAGCGAAAGCCAAGCACCAGGTATGGGCTAAAGAGATTATTACAGTCTTGAGGTTAGGCTTTGCGGGGAATTAAAGGACTTTTACAATCGAAAGTTTTAGGTCGAGGGTCATGTAGAGGCAACAGTTAAAGGCTAACGGGATATATGGCAGGGGGTCATGCAGAAGCAACTGTTAAAGGTTAACCTTGGTCCACAGTAGCTGTCGGCTGTCAGGCAGGGGGCTAATGTCAGCTCCTATCTCCCTAGATTATGTGCAGGCTTACAATTTTTATATTTCTGGGCTCTTCGGAACATGATTCTATGTCAGCAGGAAATGTATCCTTGTGGAATTTTTTTTTTTTTTAATGCACGAGTGTATGTATTTGTGTGAATGTACATTCAGGTGCACAGGTGTGTGTGTGTGTGTGTGTGTGTGTGTGTGTGTGTGTGTGTTGTATATGTAGTGTAGTGTGCACTTGTGTATATAGTATAGTGTAAGCCAGAAGACAACCTCTGGTATTATTCTCAGAACATTACCCACCTCCTTTAAGGGAGTCTCTCATTGCCTGATCTCATCAACTAGGCTAAGCTGGCTGGCTAGCAAGCTCCAGGGATCCCCTGCCCCACTTTTCTAGCTCTGGGGTTACAAAGACAGGCCTTTTTTTTTTTTTTTTTTTTTTTTTTACCCTGGGGTCTGGCACCTGAAGCGGGTTCTCATGCTTGTGGGGAGACTGGGCCTTCTCACCAGCTCCCTCTCCTCCCGTTTGTTTGTTAAACCAATGAGGAGAGTGAGCCGGAGGCCTCCCTTTTCCCTGCAAGCACCACACTAGCCAAACCACAGCCCCATCACCTTTTGTGATTTTTCTAAAAACAGATGAAGAGTATGTCATTGTTTGAGTAAGCCATGAAATTAGCAGTTTCTGGAAATAGAAATCTACATTGTTTCCAAATCTTCCCGATCTCTTTTCCTCTTCCTTTTTTTCTTTTCTTCCTTCCGTCCCTCCCTTCCTTCCTCCCTTCCTCCCTTCCTCCTTCCTCCCTCCCTTCCTTCCTTCCTTTTTTCAGTTCCTTGAGAGGGTCTCATGTAACTGGTCTTACTTCTGATCCTTTTTTTCTCCCCCATCTCCAGGCTGACCTCCAACTCCATAGGGAACCCAGGCTAACGTCGAACCAGTTACTTTCCTGCCTCTGTCTCCAGCGTGTTGGTGTTGTGTACAACAGTTATTGTGACCCGCTTTGCTTCCTACTGATAAGTCCCATTGTCCTTTAAAGAAAGACACAACTTTGGGGCTTGACTGAGTGAGTGGTCAAGAGTACTTGCTGCTCTTGCACAGGACCTGGGTTTGATTCCCAGAACAGACACGGCAGCTCACAACTCCAGTTTCAGGGGATCTGACACCCTCTCTGGCCTCCACAGGCCCTGTACATATGGTGCACAGACATGGGGTTTCCATCTGGGTACCAGCTTCCTTCATCTCTGCATGTGGCCTGTGTGAGGCCCGGGTAAGGAGGAGAGAGCTTGCTTGAATTTCGCCATCTGCAAGACCGTTCTTTTGCAATACCCAATGTTAAAAACAGTTGGAGAAAGAAACTGACTAGTTCTGTGCTGGAAATGCTCGCATTCAAAGATGAGTAGGCAGAAAGAAGCAAAGAAGGAAGCTAGAGAAACACACATAAGACAAAACCCCATCAAAAGTAAAAAGGAAGGAAACCCAGAAGAGATATCTGAGATATCTGGACCTATCTGAACCAAACCTTGAAGAGCCAAAGCCTGAGCAACACAGTTCTGGTGGAAGTGCACCTTAACCCTTGACCTGTCTCTCTCTCCAAAACCCTGTCTCATCTCAGAAAGCCAGCCAAACACAGAAATGCTCCCCCAGAAGTGCTCAAGACCACTCCCACAGGGTATTTAAATTGCCTCCCAGAGAACAGACACATGATTTCTCGGTCTCTCTTCCCTGTCTCCTCTCTGGTGGCTGGAAAATCATCTGGGAGCATTTTACCCATTAGACCTGGGCTTTTTCTTAATTTGGTTTGATTCTGATTTTAATATCCGGGTGCAGAAACTTTTAAAAAACCAGAGGAGGAAAAACCACAAGAGGAGGGGAAAAAAATCAAAAGAAACTTTTAAGGAAAGGCTGATTCAAGATCTTCAGGGGCTTAAAGAGGATACACAAAACAGGCATTTAAGCAATGAGGTTATGTTGAGAGAAGCAGATGAAACATCACACAAGGAGCATGGGAAACACACACAGCGATTGGTTGGAACGCTAATTGAAACCATCTTTACCCCTACATAATGGAGTTTGCCTTGATTTCTGTTTTATCCGATAGTACCAGGACAACATAACTGTTTTTTTTTTTTTTTTTTTTTTAGCGTTTTCTTCATCGTACTTTAACCTGTCTTCCTACTTTGAATCTGTTGCTGTTAATGGTTTTATAATATCTTTTTAAAATTTTTTAAATTTATTTATATTTTATGTATGAGTGCGCTGCATGTACACCTGCTCACCAGAAGAGGGCATCAGATCTCAATACAGATGGTTGTGAGCCACCATGTGGGTGCTGGGAATTGAACTCAGGACCTCTGGAAGAACAGCCAGTGCTCTTAACCCCTGAGCCATCTCTCTAGCCCTGTATATCTCTTCTTATCTTTTATTATTATTATTATATTTGGAACGAATCTCCAGGTCTCTGACTTTTCATAGGAGAACATTACTGATTGGTAAAACATAAACTTCTGATGGGATACTTAAGGAGATAAGTTACAATTTACTATAGAATATTTGTGAAAGCCAGGTGGTGGCGGCATATGCCTTTAATCTCAGCACCCGGAGGCAGAGGCAGGCAATCTCTGTGAGTTTGAGGCCAGCCTATCGACAGAGCTAGTTCCAGAACAGAAAGGGCTGTTAGACAGAGAAACCCTGTCTCAAAAAACCAAAAAAAAGTTTTTGTGTGTCAAAGACAAGAGTCCGTTTATATATTACATAGTTCCCCATAGACAGAAGGCTGCACAATCTCAGTGGTAGAATTATGAATAATTTTTTTGTTCATTTGTATTTTCCATTTTCTTAAAATGAACTCACATTGTTTTTTGCTAGGAACAATGTAAGTTTTAATTAGGGTTAGAGAAATGACTCAGTGGCAATAAGCCCTTATTGCTCTTGCAGAGGACCTGGTTCAGGTCACACCCATCTGATGGCTCACAAGCACACTCCTGTTTCAGGGCATCCAAGCCCCCTTCTGACCTCTGTGGGCACCAGGCTAACATGTAGTGTGCAGACACATGTGTAGGGTGTAAATTCTGCCGACCGAGAGTAAAGACCATTACCCAAATTCTCTGGTTAAATTAAGCAAACTTTATTTTCTGTCAGACTGGGCTATTTCCCTAACGCAGGGTTGGAGAAAATAGCATTGAACACAGGAGAAGGTGGGGTTTTACAGCCCCCAAAACTGCAAGCCTAGGGGGTCCTCAAGGATTAGGGGATTTCCGTAGGAATTTTGGTTATGGAGGAACTTGGCTGAACATCGCAAAATTATTTGGTAGATCATTTTATCAGGGTGGAGGTTAGGGTACAGTGTGTAAAACATGTCAAATTCCAGAAAGTGAGTCAAGACCTGGTCAAATCCAAGTTTTACATAAAACAAGAATGAACTTATTTTGACTTTGTAACAAAATGGCTTTTAATCTTAAAATGAAATCAGGTTGGTCCATCACAGGTGAAATACACGTAGATATAAAAATAAATAAACAAACAAACAATATATATAATATTTATAAATCACACACACACACACACACACACACACACACACACACGCACACACGTTTGTTTTTTCGGAACAGGGTCTCACTGTGTAGGTCTGGCTGTTTTAGAACTCATTTTGTAGCCCAGGCTGGCCTCCTGCTAACAAATTAACTACTTGCCTCTGCTTCTCAATGGTCAGGTGTAAAAATGTTTTGTTTTGTTTTTTAATAAAAAGTTTATAGCTACATTATATATGTATATGTATATATATATTTATACTCACAGACACACACATATAGAGAAAGGGTTCTGGAGGGGAACAGGCAGTGGTGGCACATGCCTTTAATCTTTAATCCCAGCATTTGGGAGGCAGAGGCAGGTGGTCTACAGAGTGAGTTCCAGGGTAGCCTGGTCTACACAGAGAAACTCTGTGTCCAAAAACCAAACCAAAACAAACAAAAAAAAAAAAAAAAAAAAAAAAAAAAAAAAAAAAAAAATCTGAACAACAATAAATGCACTAATGGGCCGGGGATCCCGCACGGCCAAGCTATGAAATTTGACCCCTTCGGGCTACCGTCGCGGGGGCCGGAAGGGCCCGCGACATTGCTTCCGGGCCTTCCTTTTGCCCCCTTTCCCCCCCTGTCTCCCTCAAGCTGCTTCCCCACCCCCGCGCTCTCCGCTGTGTTCTGTGTTTGTCGGCGCGGCCGAGCCCTGGGGCGAAACCTGGGGTCCGCGTGGAGAGACACAGCCCCTGTGGTTGGGAGCCGGAGCTGCGGAGCGGGCGGGCTGAGGTGGGCTGCGGGGAGCCGGGGCGGCTTTCCGGGGGGCGGCGGCGGCGGTGGAGAAACCGGCGGAGAGCGGGGCCGGTGGGGCGGGGCCGGCGGGGCCGAGCGGCGGCTGCGGGTGGGCGGGGGCGGGCGGGAGGCCGGGAGCTGCCCCGGGGCTGCCGCGTTCCTTCTGAAACTGTCTGAGAGTTGACTTAGGGTCCGTTTTGTTTCTTGTTCTGCACAGGGCAAAAGCATGTCCTCCCTCCCTGGGTGCATCAGTTTGGACGCAGCCCCAGCTGCAGCTGACTCGGAGGACATTGCCGAGCTGCAGCAGGCCGTGGTCGAAGAGCTGGGCATCTCCATGGAGGACCTTCGTCAGTTCATTGATGAAGAACTGGAAAAGATGGACTGTATCCAGCAGCGCAAGAAGCAGCTGGCGGAGCTGGAGACGTGGGTAGTGCAAAAAGAGTCTGAGGTGGCTTATGTTGACCAGCTGCTTGATGATGCATCCAGGTAAGGACGCACGGAAGCCAAAGAAAATGTCCGTTTGCAGGCTTGCTGGGGTGACTGTTGATGGCAGAGTTGAGTCAGGGGGGACCTTCCTCATTCTCAGGGTTTATAGTGCAGAGTTACAGCATTCACTTTCCCCTGTGTATATGGTCAGCAGTGGGGAGGGTAAAGGCTTGGATTCCTTTGTGTTCCTCCTGTACTGAAACTGTTTCCTTAGTAAGAGAACCAGGAAGGACCCTGTCTCAAACAAAAGAAATAAAAAATTCATTAAAAATATGAAAAAGGACTGCGGATGTTGATTTCAGCTGAAGTTACACGTGTGTACCACAGCACCTGGTTTTTGTAGGTTTGTAAATGGTAATAAATACATAAGATTTCTCAGCATCACTCCTCATGGGGTGACATGTAAATCAGAACCACTTTTTAACTGTATTACATGCCTGTAAAACCAGCACTCAGGAAGTGACACCATAAAGATCATGGGGTCAAGGCCAGCTTCCACTTACATAGTAAATACCCGGCCAGCCTGGTGGTGTTTGACTCTCTTGTTGGACTTTCTTTGGACCAACCGCCTGCCCTGAAATAATGACATGGAGACTTATTATTAATTATGAAAAATTGGCCATTAGTTTAGGCTTGTTCCCAAGCAGCTCTTATAACTTAACCAGTTTCTATTAGTCTACATTCTGCCACAAGGTTCTTTACTTCTCCTCCATTCTGTATGTCAGACTCCCTCCGTGTCTTGTTGGCATCTTCTGTCCACCTAAATTCTAACCCTGAGTTCCTCTTTCCCTGGAAGCCCTGCCTATTTTCTCCTGCCTAGCTAGTGGCTATTCAGCTCTTTATTAAACCAATCACAATGGTACAGCTTCACAGTGTAAACAAATATCGTGTAGCCTGGGCTACATGAAGACTCACTCTCAAAAAACAAAAAAGCATACAAATGTTTATTTTAACATTATTCATGACTGCTAAACCGTAGAAACAGACGGGTTGAGGAAAGGGTCAACCGAATACATGGTATCTGCTTACAGTGGGGTACTATTCAGCTGTACCACTGTACTGACATGTTCTGCAACAGATGGACCTGTGTAGACCACAGATGTTATATGACTCATCTATGTGAAATGTCCAAAACAGGCAAATCCATAGAGACAGACTGTAGATTTCTGGTTGCCTGGGTTTAGGGAAGTGGAGGGAAAGGAATGATGGATAATGAGCATGGAGTTTCTTTTTAGACTGATGAAAATGTTGTGAGAGTAAGTGCAACATGATAACGTCACAGTCTAATCAATGGACAAAAATTCACTGAACTCCATGCACATGGATTGTACCTAAATTAAGAATTTGTGCCAGGCGGTGGTGGCGCACGCCTTTAATCCCAGCACTCGGGAGGCAGAGCCAGGTGGATCTTTGTGAGTTCGAGGCCAGCCTGGGCTACAGAGTGAGATCCAGGAAAGGCACAAAGCTACACAGAGAAACCCTGTCTCAAAAAAACAAAAAAAACAAACAAAAAAATTTGTTTTTGTTTTTCCAGACTAGGTTTCTCTATGTAACAACCTTAGCTGTACTAGAACTTGCTTTGTAGCCCAGGCTAGCCTCAAACTCAAAGAGATTGCCTTCCCAAGTGCTGGGATTAAAGGTGTGCACTACCACCCGACAAGAATTTTTTAAATTAAGTGAATTTTAGAATGACGTAGATAAAATAGCCACATTTCATGTGCACTAAGTAGACGGTGGTAGGTGTGGGGCGTTTCTATTATCATCAGTAGTTCTCTTGCACGCTGCTTCTAGGAAATGAGCATTTGCTCAAGTTCATTAGCCTCATCATAGTTTTATCATTTTTAATTTTTTCTAAATTTTTTGAGGCAGACTCTTCCTATATAGCTGTAGCTGTCCTGGAACTCACACTGTAGACCAGGCTGGCTTGAACCATAGAGATCTACCTACCTCAGCCTGAAAATTCAAATAGATGATGAAAAGCTTAAGTATATTAGACTCTCATCTGTCTCAGTACTTCATCTAGAGGTAAACATTGGCAGGTTTTTTTTTTTTAAATTAATCTCCAGACCCCTTTCACTAACCCCTGTTCCCAGTACTGGGTGTTGAACCTACGGACTCTTGTTTGTTACCAATAAATGTGACCCCACCCACTTTATAGTGATTTGTTTGTTTGGTTTTGGACTTTTTTAAAATTTTCTTTTTTTTAAATATATATATATATATTTTTATTTTACAATACCATTCAGTTCTACATATCAGCCATGGTCCCCTATTCTCCCCCTCCACCCCTCCCTTACCCCATTCCCACCTCCTCCAGGACAAGTCCTCCCCGAGGACATGGTTTTGGACTTTTTAAGAGTGGTTTTGCTCTTTTAAAGATTTATTTCATTATTATTTTTTATTTTTATTCTTTATTTATTTATTTATTTATTTATTTATTTATTTTTTTGAGATAATTTTTCTGTATAGCTCTGGCTGTCCTGGAACTCACTCTGTGGACCAGACTGGCCTCAAACTCAGAGATCTGCCTGCCTCTTTCTCCCAAATGCTGGGATTAAAAGTGTTAGTCACTACTGACCGACCTGGATTGAAGCCTTTGTTCAGTGGTTATAAGCAGGTTCTGAATTTTTAGAAGACTTGTTTAGTTTCTAGTCTATGTTTGGCAGATTTCAGCTCTCTGTAGCTTCAACTCCAGGACATCAGAATCCCTCTTCTGGGCTCTGCAGGCACCTGGATAGAGGTGCCATTTTTCTACACTGATACAGATATATTTTAAAATAGTCTTTAAAAAGAATTACAGTATCACAAATATATTTTCATGTATATATGAATTTGAGAGACTGTAGAAGTTTCTCAGTAGATAGAGTGCTTGCTTAGTGTGCAGGAAACCCTAGATTCAATTCCAGCAATGTACTAGCAGTGTGTTGGGATACATGCTTATGATCTTAGCACTCAGAGATGAAGGCAGAAAGTTTATGATCATCTCCATGTCCATATGAAGTCCAAGGCGAACCCGGATTTTGTGTGACCCTTTGTTTAAGAAATTAATCGGCATTTGAGAATGGCAGTAAGTTGGTGAGCCTACCTTGGGTTTAACCATCTATGCATTTGTCGTGCAGTAAGGTCTATGAGTTATAGCCTTCTCATAGATATGCCAGGTGCAGAAGTAGGAAGGAGCTGAGGAGATGGTTCTTTGGGTAAGATTACTTGGTTTGTAAGCATGAGGGGCCTGAGTTTGAATCCCTAGGACTCATGTAAAAAAGTAGCTGAATATGGCTGTGTAAGTAATCCTAGCACTGTTGGATAGAAGTAGATCCCCAAGAACTCAATGGCCAGCTAGCGCAATGGCAAATTTCCCATTCAGTGATAGACTGTTGCTGAAGGCAGGGTTGGAGAGCAACAGAAGACGATACCTGGTGTTGTGTTGGCCTCTGCATGCTTGGAGGTGTCATGCTTACTGCTTCTTGCACTACATACATAGTACACATCAGAAACAATGCAAAAAAAAAAAGTTACCAGGAACTTTATACACTGTTTCATGATAATAAAATTCAGCTGAGTTCATCCCAGACAGATTAATAAGAAATGACATCTAAAATTGATTTCTGAGTCAGATGTGTAAGAAAAAGTATCTTGACAAAGTGACCACAAGCTCCCAAAGACTTCTTTTTTTTTTTTTTTTGAGTCAGATGTAGTTTTTTGTTGGGACTGCCAGCTCCCAAATAACCACACAGAGACTTCTTATTACCTATAAATGTTCAGCCAGCTCCTATAACTTAAACTAACTCATTTCTATTCATCTATATGCTGGCCTGAAGTTCGTTTACCTTATCTATGAACTTCCCATGTTGCTGCTTCTTCGGCTGGCTTATGACTCCTCTGACTCAGTCCTCTCCTTCCCAGAGTTCTCTCTGCCCTGAAAATCCTGCCTCGCTATTGGCCAGTCTGCTTTTTATTAACAATGAGAGCAACATATCTTCCCAGTGTACAGAATTATATTACAGCAGGGTCTCTCTGTGTAGCCATGGCTGTCCTAAAACCCTGTAGACCAGGCTGGCCTTGAACTCACAGAGATCCGCCTGACTCCACCATCACTGCTCAGCTCTCAAATATTTTTTCTATTTTTGTATTTTATGTGTATGGTGTGTGTGTGTGTGTCTGTCTGTCTCTATGTGTCTCTGTAAGCACGCCCATGCACTTTCTTTTGCCTTATTCCCTTGAGACAGTATGTCTAATTGAATATTAAGTGTATCGTTTCATTGCAGCTATGGTGTTAGTTTTCGGAAATACCCAACAGCACTGGTCGTCTAGGCACTCGAAGTTCTGACTGACTGCCCTAGTCCCTGTTCTGTTGCTGTGCAGAGACACCATGACCTAGGCAGCACATATAAGAGAGCATTGAATTGAGGGCTTGCCTACAGCTTCAGAGTGTTAGTTCATTGTCTTCGTGCTGGAGAGCATGCTGTTACTCGTTGCACTGGAGCTGTAGCTGAGAGCTACGTCCTGATTCACAAACTGAGCAAGAGATAGAGACAGGACCTGGCATGGGCTTTTGAAACCTCAATGTTCCCCCCCAGTGACACACTTCCTTCAACAAGGCCATACCTCCTAATTCTTGTAATCTTTTCAAACAGTTACCCTCCCTGGTGACTAAGCATTCAAGTATATGAGCCTGTGGGGGCTGTTGTTATTCAAACCACCACACTGTTGGTTTTTTTTGTTTTGTTTTGTTTTGTTTTTCGAGACAGGGTTTATCTGTGCAGTTTTGCGCCTTTCCTGGAACTCATTCTGTAAACCAGGCTGGCCTCGAACTCACAGAGATCCTCCTGCCTCTGCCTCCCGAGTGCTGGGATTAAAGGCGTGCACCATCACCGCTCGGTTTTTAACATGGGTGCTGGAGATATGAACTCAGTCTTGCTTGCACAGCATGCTCTCCTACCCAGTGAGCTTTCTCCCCAGTCCTTCAAATATTATTGAATCTCTTTTGGTTGTTGAAGACAAGTTCTTCACAGGTAGTATGCTTTTTCCTGTTTTTTATTTGTTTGTTTGTGTGTTTGTCTATGTATGTATGTATGTATATATGTATGTATGTATGTATGTATGTATGTATCTATCTATCTATCTATCTATCTATCTATCTATCTATCTATCTATCTATCTATCTATCTATCTGCAGCATTAATGATGTGAACCAGGGGTCCCTGCGCATGTTAGGCAAGTGCTGTCTCGCCAGGTCCCTGGTCTTCTCATTGTGTCTTAACTCCTGATAACTGCATCCCCTCCCCTCACCCCTTCCATTTTCCTACAGCTCCGTGAAGCTATGGCTGCCTTAAGAAAATCAGCTCAGGATGTCCAGAAGTTCATGGATGCTGTCAACAAGAAAAGCAGTTCCCAGGATCTACATAAAGGTCAGTGTTGAGGGGTAGCTACATAAATGAGAGGCGTGTTCTTTCTGAAATGTTACTGACAATCAGCTTTGTGTCTCAAAATCCTGTTCTAATTGTCCGTTTCTTTATTATTGTTATTGTTTTTTTTTTTTTTTTTTTTTTTTGAGACAGGGTTTCTCTGTGCAGTTTTTGGAGCCTGTCCTGGATCTTGCTCTGTAGACTAGGCTGGCCTTGAACTCACAGAGATCCACCTGCCTCTGCCTCCTGAGTGCTGGGATTAAAGGTGTGCACCCCCACCCCCACCCCCCTACCCCCGGCTTAATATTTTTATGTCCACAGTCAGTCTGAGATTGATGTGGTGGCTCAGGATGTTAACTGTTGTTACTGTTCCTGTTAGTAAGGAGTTAGGACTAGCTGGTTGTGGTGACATGCTAGGTAAGCACTCCACAGCTGAGCTACGTCCCCATGCTACCCTACTGCCCTCTTGATCTTTCCTTTCTCGAACCTCTGATGTCACTCTTTTTTTTTTTTTGTTTGTTTGTTTTTGTTTTTTCGAGACAGGGTTTCTCTGTGTAGCTTTGCGCCTTTCCTGGGACTCACTTGGTAGCCCAGGCTGGCCTCGAACTCACAGAGATCCACCTGGCTCTGCCTTCTGAGTCCTGGGATTAAAGGTGTGGACCACCACCGCCTGGCTCTGATGTCACTCTTTATAGCAACTCCGTGTGTCTGTCTGTCTGTAGGAACCTTGGGTCAGATGTCTGGAGAACTGAGCAAAGATGGGGACCTGATAGTCAGCATGCGGATCCTGGGCAAGAAGAGGACTAAGACCTGGCACAAAGGCACGCTCATTGCCATCCAGACTGTTGGTATGTTCAAGCTAGAGGACGGCCTAAGGAAAGGTAGACTGTAGGTCTCCATTGCTGACTCTTTCCCAAAGCCTTTCCTTCTGTCTCCTACATCGCAGCCAGGACGTAGAGCTGTGTCGTTGCTGTTTGTTTTGTTTTAATTTGTTTGTCTTTTACCCAGGTCTAGGAAAGAAGTACAAAGTGAAATTTGACAACAAAGGAAAGAGTCTGCTGTCTGGCAACCATATTGCCTATGATTACCACCCTCCTGCTGACAAGCTGTTTGTGGGCAGTCGAGTGGTGGCCAAATACAAAGATGGGAATCAGGTCTGGCTCTACGCTGGCATTGTAGCTGAGACCCCCAACGTCAAGAACAAGCTCAGGTACCTGGACAGGATCGCAGTTTGTAGGGGAGCAGGAGCGGGGAGCACAGTGCCCAGCTGTTGATGCCGTGGCCAAGATTTCCCTGTCAGCTTTTGTGTCCTCGGTCCCGTGTGATCAGAAACCCTTTCTCTCTTTCCTTGCTTTTTTTCTTTTTGTCTTTCTTCTTTTTTCTTTTCTTTTTGTCTTTTGAGGCAGGGTTTCTCTGTGTAGTTTTGGTGCCTGTCCTGGGTCTTGCTCTGTAGACCAGGCTGGCCCAGAACTCAGAGATCGCCTGCTATGCCTCCTGAATGCTGGGATAAAGGTGTGCAGCGCCACTGCAGTTTGTCACACTTGTTATGTGTCCTAGATGGGTCTCAAATCCACAACCCCCCCCTCCGTCCTGAGTCCTTTAAAGGTGTGCACCACACTGCCAGGTTAGAGGCATTGTCATAATGGACATTTCCTCTTCTCAGATGATCCTAGTTTGTGTCAAATTTACAAAATTAGTAGCATACTTGAATTCATAAAATTGTAGTTTAGCCAGGCATGGTGGTGAATGCCTTTAATCTCAGTTTGGGAAGGCAGAGGCAGGGGGATCTCTGAGTTGAAGGCCAGCCTTGTCTACAAAGGGAGTTCCAGGATAGCCAGGGCTGTTATACTGACAAACCTTGTGTCAAAATTAAATAAATAAATAAATAAATTGTAGTCTAAAAAATCTTGCTATATGGCAGGCAGGGTCACTCACACCTATAATCCCGTAGTCAAAAGCTATGGCACAAGGATCACTTCAGGTTAGAGGATAGCCTGGGCTCCATGGTGAGGTCCTGTCTCATGAAACTATCAATTGTTAGCTAGGTGTGGTTGCAATTGCCTATAATCCCAGCCCTTGGGAATAGGGGTTAAGAGGTTCCCTAGTTCAGGGTCAGCAGCCGTACATATTGAGATTCCATTTCAGCAAACAAAGGGGCTAAAGACTGCGTTTAAGAGCACTTGCTGCTCCTCCAGTGACCTGAGTTAGGTTTCCAGCACCCATCTCTGAGCGCTCACAACTACCCGTAATGCTAGCTCCATGGGATCTGACACCTCTGCCTGCCTGCTCACGTGCCTGCACTTCGGCACACAGACTTAAATGTAGACGTAGATACATACAGTAAGGAATAATAAAAACTCACCCAGGATTACACAGAGAAATCTTGTATTAAAAAACCAAAAGAAAAGAAAGGGGAAAAAAAGAAAAATTAAAAACAAAACTATACAAAATCTACAACAAACCAACCATTCAACCAAAACAACCTAACACACCAACAGACCAACCATACCAGAGGCTATCTATCCTCTTACTCTGCCTCTGTTCAGCGGATGGCTTATTAAACTTTACTGATTTGTTGATAGTTGTTCATTTGTTGAGTGTGTGTGATACAATGTGGAGGCCGGAAGACCGCACTGGAGCGAGCTCTCCTTCCGCCTCAGGTGCCTGTCGCTCTGGAGCTGTCTTCCCAGTTCTGCTTGTTCGTTTGTACGTTGTGTGTGAGTGTGTGTGTGTGTGCGCGCGCGCGTGCACATGGGATGGTGTGTGAGCAGTGAGGACACTTGCAGGAGTCGATCTCTTCTCCCTTCTGTAAGCTCAGAGCACTGGAGCTTAGGATCTTAGCTCGTTGTGTGTGCCCTCACCAGTGCAGTCACCTTGACAGCCAGTTCTTAACTATTTGGTGAATCACACTGAGACTGCAAGACAAGGGCAGTGCCGCATGCTTGTAGTCCCAACACTGGACGAAGGGGCAGTCGAATCAGGACTTCAAGGCCGTTCTCACCCACATGGTAAAATTTGAGGTTAGACACCCCTTCCCACATCCACATGGGAATGAATGTAATAGGTTTTGAATGCTAGTTTCTTTCAGTGTGCTTCTCACTACTGGACTAGTTTACAAGGTCTCTTTTGTGTTGTGTCTTTGTATTTTTTTGTTTGTTTATTTTGAGACAGGGTTTGTCTACATAGTCCTGGCTGTCCTGGAACTCACTATGTTGACCAGACTGGCTTTGAATTCACAGAGATCCGCCTGCCTCTGTCTTGAGTGCTGGGGTTAAAAGTGTTCACCACTATGCTCTGCTTTGATTGTATTTTTTGATCTGTAAAGTTGTACAATTTGTCTCATGGTGTTGGAGTATACAGTGTCTGTCCTTAATTGCCCAGTTCTTATAATTCTGTGTGGCTATCACCTTACCATTTGTAAAAACTTGTCACTTTATCCTTATTGACGTAGTAGGACGAGTTTCATTTTGTAGTCCAGGCTGGACTCTGTCTTCTGAGTGCTGTTCTACATGTCTTAATAAAAATATTTTCATTGCCTCCAGTTTTGCCCGTTGACATCTTTAGTACCACATGTTGATAATCTCCTAGCGTCTTTTATCCTACCAGGTTCAGAGCAGGCTTTAAAAAATTAGTTACCGGACTTTTACTAGGACAAAGGTCCTTAAAGGAAAACGGTCTAGAAAGGGTTAGAGATCACTATGTGAAGTTGACATATTAGAACATATAAAGAGGATTATATAACAAATCATCAGTAGGGAGCGTATGCAGACGAGCTCACTAGGAAAGGAAACTTTTTAGTAAAACACTCGTTTTCTGCATTTCACTGACGTCAACTTGGTCATGAATCTGACGCCAAGAAGGCCGGATTAGGGAAACAGCTGGTGGACTGCCTAGCTCGCAGGTCCGGGACTCACTGGTGCAGTCATTAGCCCGGCCCCCCGTCGACCTCGCGTCTCTTATTGGTCGGCTCTCCCCAGGAGGCCGTCCCCGGATGGCCGCGCCCATGCTGTGGGCGTGTCCCCGGCGGGGGCTGGGCGTCCGCCATCTTGCGTCCCGCGGTGGCGGCGGCGGCGGTGAGGTGCCGCTCCTGTGCAGTGGCTCTCCCTCCCCTCCCCCAGTCGGTGCCGGCGGCCCCTCCCACTGAGGGTGGCGCAGCGACGGTGCCAGCTCGACCATGGCGGCGACTACGGCGAACCCAGGTGGGGAGACCCGAGGGACTGACAAGTGCGGAGAGCCGGGCTGGGCAGCCGGGCCGTGGCGTACGGGCGGTGGGGGAGGGGTGCGGGCGGCTCCTTGCCGGAGGCGCCGGGGACCGGTGAGGGGCGTCCGGGGGCTCTGCGCCCCGGCCGGGCAGCGGAGGTGCTGGGGTGGGCCGCCTTCCCTCTGCCGGGGGCGTTTGGGAGGGCTGAGGTCTTTTAACCCTCTGCCCGCTGACGTCCCCTGATGTCCAAGAAGTAACTGGGCGAAGCGGCTTGGTTTACTGCGAGTAATCGGGGCTGTGAACGTAAACATGGATGTTTCACGAGGTCTTGATTTCACAGTTGGAAAGGTTTACGTTTAAATGTAAAACTTGGTTCTTTAAGTATCTGCTCAGATTCTTGCGGCGGGTAACTCCCACCCGCCACCCTCCCCCTCGGGCTGTACTTTGAAACTTGGAGTTGACGTTTTTCAGAGTCTGCTGCCGAAGGCAGAGGTTTGGGCAATGGTTGTATTTCAGGGCAGGTCTTTATCCAGAACCCATTTTTAAACCTTTTAGGTCGAGGTGAAGCAGTTCCTATTCTTTCATGCCATTTGTCTGTGGACATCCTCCCCCCCCCCTTTCTTTCTGTTATTTTGAGACATGGTCTTCCTCTACTCCCAGGTTGGCCTCGAACTGATGCAATTGCTTGTCTTAGCTTTCCCACTACTGGAATTACCAGGCATGACCCATCTCACCTGACTGCCCAGTCCTCTTTCTACTACATTACAATTACTTCTTAGAAGTATTCCATTTTAGTGGGCCTGATTTATCTTGACATTCTCTGACAAAGTAAATCCCCAATTTCCCAGAACTTTGTATCTTCACAGCTTTTTAGAAAGTAAGGGTTTGGGGAGAGGAGTGTGGTGGTCTCTGATGTCTCATATTGAAATTTAAATTTTACTTAGTTCATATCTCTGAGTAGCAGGTTTGTATACAATGGTGAATCACTGCGAAATGTACTGTTTTCCCATTATTTCTGGAAACAGCATTTTTTTTTTTTCTTTCTGAAACAGACTCTCTCTACATAGCCCTGGCTGTTCTAGAATTCACTATATAGGCCAGGCTGGACTCAAACTCTTACAGAGATCATGTGCCAATATCAGTTTTTTAAAAAAAAATATATATTTTTTTAAGTTTTAAAAGTTATGTAAATGGGAATGCTTACACATGAGTGCAGGTGTGGGAGGACTCCAGAATAAAGTGTTGGATCCCTGGAGCAGAGTTGTAAGTCATAAGATGTGGATGCTGGGAAATGACCTCAGTCCTACAAGAACAACACACACTCCTAAGCATTGAACCTTCTCTTCAGCTCCTAAATATCAGTTCCTTAATCCTAAATCATTGTTTACATGAAGAAAAGATGAATTAAGTAGTCAGGATTCTATTGGAGTGATTGCTGAATCCTAGGATACAAAGTATACAATTGGAAAGTGTTAGGGAAAACCAAATCGTGTAGTAAAGTAGCCCATGTCTGAGTTAGCGGATAAACAAGATTTCAAACTGATCACACATTGCAAAATCCTTATACAACTCCTCAGAGTGCACCGTGTTTCTCTCGCTAAGAAGTGCCACAGATAAACAGATTTTAGTGTGTAAGTCAGGAGCTTTTCCAGCTGTGTGGGTGGGGCTGTCTTATTTGCTTATTTGTTCTGTTTTTAAACAAGTCACCAGAATGACAGTCTCTTGACCAGATTTTCATTTCCTGATCAATATTAGCCTAAGTGTCTAAGCAGGGAATGGTAATTTTTTTTTCTGTCATTTTTTTTCTGAGTAGGGCTATTTGAGAGGCTAGCCTGGAGCTTTCTATGTAGGTAGATCAGGCTGGCCTTGAACTTGCAATGATCCTTTTCTGTCTCCACAAGTGCTGGCATTACAGGCTTGTGTCACTGTATATAAACTTGCAATTTTTTTTTTTAATAAGGCGAAGAAATCCTTTTAATGAAACAGTTATGTTTTGTGTTGTTGTTGTTTTGTTTGGTTGGTTTTTGGTGTTTTGAGACAGGATTTCTCTGTGTAGTCCTGACTGTTCTGGAACTTGCTTTCTAGATGAGGCTGGCTTTGAACTCAGAGATCTGCCTGCCTCTGGCTCCCTAGTGCTGGGACTAAAGGCGTGTGCTACCACCACTAGACGGAAACAGTTGATTTTGTTTATTTTCATTTGATTGCTTTCTTCTTCAATTTTGAGATTGCATTTTATTTTTTGGAGATGGCATCTCCCTGATGCAGGATAGAAAGAAAGAAAATTATGGGGACATGGGGAGGGAAAGGAGCCCTTTCACAATCTGGCTAAAGACATTATTACATTTGCTAAGGCCTTTTCTCCTTTCCCAGCTTGAAAACTTGAGTTTTCCAGAAGTCTCACTGGAGTCTGCCTTTGTGATACAAGGGCATGTTCTGAACCCTCTGTAACCTGCCTGGCTCCTGGTGTTGAGTCATCCTATAATTGTATTTACCAAAAGAAGAGGGAGGACTTCTGAACTCCTTTAATCTTTGCAGAGGCAGGGGGATGTCTAAGTTCAAGACCATCCTGGCCTACTCAGTGAGTTCCAGGCTACATAGTGAGACCTTGTCAAAAAACAAACAAACAAAAAAAGGCAAACCAGTAAAATAAAAAGAGGAGGAGTGGGTTCTTAGCAAACCTTTGAGACCTAGCCTGCGATTCACAAGAATCTTCTAAGACCCTAAATTGTTGGTCTCCTGTAGTAAGCCCAAACTCACACTCTAGGATGTCTTCTCTTTCCTGAGCCTCTTTTCTTTTTCTTTTTAAACCCCTGTGCTTGAAATCTGTATTATAATTGCTTTTGACAAACTTTAATTTGTATCATACTGCTTGTCCTGAAATCCTTTGAGTACAGTCAGGAATCCTAAGTTTGCCTGAGCGAACTTCCCGAAAGGGAAGGGTCGCTATCCAGGCTGCTGTTAGTGAAAGCATAGAAAGGAATCCTTGTTCCTGACGTCCCTGTGTAGCCAGGGCTATCCCAGTCTCTGGGGTGCCGGGGTTATAGGCTTGGGCAGAGAACCACCACACCCCCACCCAGTGGGCTGATTCACTGTTGTCTCTGTTATCTGCCCTCCTGTCCTTTATTCCATCGGTTCCAACTTGCTGATTCCTTGTTCCTGGCACATGACAGCTGTCAGGAAAGAATGCCTTTCTGCTGTTGTTTCCCCTTTGGTGTCAAATAGAGGCTGTGCTGTGATTTTTTAGTAACCTGTTGAATTTTGGAAATTGAGAACCATGACTGAAGAGACATATTATGGGAAATGTACTATGCTCAATGAAAAGAAAGTAAATGGTTCTTGTGTCAAATTTCCTGCCCTCTTGAGACCAGGCTAGCCTGGAACTTACTTTTATGTAGGCCAGGCTGTTCTCGAACTTACCTTGATCCTTCTGCCTCTGCCTCCTTAATGCTAAGATTATAGGTTTAACACCCAGCCATTATGGAATTATCATGGTTTATTTCCTTAGGTCAGTCTATGACCAGGGACATCATTTTTGAATTATTAGTTTTTTCTTTTCAAGATAGGGTTTCCCTGTGTAGCCCTTACTGTCCTGGAACTCACTCTGTAGACCAGGCTGGCTTTGAACTCAGAGATCCACCTGCCTCTGCCTCCCACTTGGGAGTTAAAGGTGTGCACCACCACCACCACCACCTGGACCTTTGAAAATTTTCTATTCTATTTTTGCTTAAGTGAGTTCTGATTATATTTCTTTGCAATTCTTGTTAGTTTTATCTTCAAATGCCTGAGAAAAACTTCTTTTTAAGTACTGTTGTGGGGCTGGAGAGATGACTCAGGGGTTACAAGCACTGGCTGCTCTTCTGGCAGACCCTGCTTCAGTCCCCAGCACCCACATGGTGGCTCACAGCTGTCTGTAACTCCAGTTCCAGGGGATCCGAGACCCTCACACAGACACACATGCAGGCAAACACCAATACACATAAAATAAATAATTTTTAAGAAGTATTATTGTGTGTATATGTATGTGTTGTGGCTTGCAGTGTAGAGGTCAGAGGTCAACTCTCCAGAAATGATTCTCTCATGCTTATGCCTGTAATTCCAGTCTGTGGGAGACTGAGGCATGAAGATTGTCACAGCTTGAGGCCAAACAAATTAAAAGACCAGGCTGTGGTGGTGCATGACTTTAATCCCAACACTCAGGAGGCAGAGGCAGGTGAACCTCTGTGAGTTCGAGGCCAGCCTGGTCTAGAAAGTGAGTTCCAGGATAGGCTCCAAAAGCTACACAGAGAATCCTTGTCCTGAAAAGCCAAAAAAACCAAACCAAACCAAACCAAAACAACAAACACTTTTCTTTCCGAGCTTCATTTAAGTTAATATTTAGGGTTGGAAACATTCTTAAAAATGTTAATTTGTGTGCTCGGTGGGGCTGGAGAGATGGCTCAATGGTTAAGAGCACTGGCTATTCTTGTAGAGGATCCAGGTTCAATTCCCAGCACCCACATGGCTTCACACAACCATCTCTAACTACAGTTTCAGGAGATCTAATGTCCTCTTCTGGCCTCTGTGGGCACCAGATATGCATGTGATACACAGACATACATGTGGGCACAGCAACCATATCCATAAGGTCTCTGTGAGATGGCTCAGTGGGTTAATCATTTGCTGACAGGCCTGACTACCTGAGTTCCAATTGTGGACCCCATGGTAGCCGGAGAGAGCTGACTTCTGTAGGTCCTCTGCCCTCATGTGTGCTGTTGTGCACACACATATAATGTAGTTTTTCAAAAGTCTCTAATGATACTGTACTTTCCTTTGGTATTAGGAATTGAACTTAGGACTCCTCATATGCTGTGCAAACCTCCAGCACTGAGTTATATTCCCAGCCGTGTGTGTGTGTGTGTGTGTGTGTGTGTGTGTGTGTGTGTGTGTGTGTGTCAGAATGTGTGTAGAGGTCGAAGGACAATGTCCAGTTTCCTCACCTCCGGTCTCTTTATTATTCACTGTTGTGTATAGCAGAATAGTGTAGCTTCTAGGGATGCACCTGTCTCTGGCTCCCACCTCACAGTAGGAACACTGGTTACAGACACACACACTACTGTAACAGTTCTTACATGGGTTCTGGGGATTTGAACCTGGGTCTTCACACTCGTGCCACAAGTCCTTTAGCTATCAGCTGCCCCATTCCCAGCCCATTTTATTTATTTATTTTTTGTTTTTGTTTTTAAGACAGTCTTGCTATGTAGCTCTGGCTGGCGTAAAACTCACTATATTGACTAGGATGGCTTTGAACTCAGAGAGATCCAACTGCCTCTGCCCCCTGAATGCCCAGCACGATTTTATTTCTTTTGATCCAGGGTCTTATGTAGCTCAGGCTGATCTGGAGCTCTGCTTTGTAGCTGAGAATGACCAGGAGTTCAGTCCTCCTACCTCTACCTCCCAAGTGCTGGGACTACAGGTATGCAGCACCATACCAGCCTAGGAAGAACCCTAAAAATCAAACATTTATTTATTTGTTTGTAAATATTGGGGTTGTATATGACCAGCAGAGGATAACTTGTAAGATTCAGTTCTCTCCTTCCATCCTGTGGGGTCCTGAGTTTGAACTTGGGTTCTTAGGCTTCTGTAGCAATGCTGCTTCTCCCCCAAAAGAGTTATTTATTTATTTAAAATTTTTATGTGTATGAATGCTTTGCTTGCATGTAAGTACACCACATGTGTGCAGTGCCCACAGAGGCGGAAGAGGGCATCCGAACTGGAGATGCAGATGGTTGTGAGCCACCATGAGGGTGCTGGGAATCAAACCCAGATCCTCTGCAAGAATTGCCAGTGCTTTTAACTGATAGGCCACCTTGTGAGGCCAAGAAAAAGAAAAGAATTCTTTAAATATATAAATATAACTTTTATCTATTAAATTAGAGTTTTAAAAGCATCAGTTAGAAGTTTTACTTGCTTTTTTTTTTTTTTTAGATATGATAAATAATTCAAGCAGTGTGAAATTCAGATGTCAAGATTTTTTTTCTAAATTGTCACACTTGGGATTGAACCCATGTTCTTATGACAGGCATTGAACTGCATGCATCCTTAGACCATCCCACCTCCCCCCTTTCCCTCCCCAGACAGGGTTTCTCTGTGTAGCTTTGCGCCTTTCCTGGAACTCACTCTGTAGCCCAGGCTGGCCTCGAACTCACAGAGATCCGCCTGCCTCTCCCTCCTTAGTGCTGGGATTAAAGGTGTGCTCCACCACCGCCCGGCTAACTATTTTTTAAAAAGGAATTTTAATGATTTGGATTTTTTTTTTTTGTTTGTTTGTTTTTCAAGATATGGTTTCTCTGTATAACTCCTGGAACTTGATTTGTAGAGCAGGCTGACCTCTCCATTGCTGGGATTAAAGGAGTTTGTCACCTTGCCCATCTTACATATACTTTCCTTTTGAAAACATTTATTATGTGTGTCTGTGCTTGAATACCTAGATACACATCCCATGCATGTAGGAGCCCGAGTCAGTCAGCAGAGGGAGCCAGACACTATGGAACTGGAGTTACAGGTAGCTGTGAGCTGCTATGTGGGTGTTAGGAACTAAACCTGGGTCCTTGACAAGAACAAGAAGCACTCCTAACACCCGAACCATCTCTTCAGCTACCCAGTCTTGGCTCCCAACCTTTTATTAGTTAAATGAATGAATTTTTTTCTTTTAATTTTTAAACATGGTCTCACACTATAGCTCAGGCTGGTTTGGAACTTACAATGAACTTTCTGCCTCAACTTTTAAGTGTTAGCATTACAGGTGTGAGCAATCACAGCTTGATCTCTTGTGTGTGTATGCTTGAATATATGTGTGCACAAGTCCAAGTGGAGGCCAAAGGTCAGTTCCTTCCTTAGGCACTGTCAGCTTTCTGTTTTTGGTGTGTGTGTGGAGGAGGTGTAGCTGTATAGTGTATGCACATGTGTGCATTTGTGCACAGGCCAGAAAGCATTGGATGTCCACCTCTGTAACTCTGTCTTATTCCTTTGAGGCAGGATTTCTTCCTGAACCTGGGAATTGTAAAAAATTACTTATTTGAGAGGTGGAACTGTATCTTCTCCTTAATTATCATGTGAAGGGCTAAGAATTTAATGGGGGGAAGTGTGGAAGAGGACCAGGATCCAAACTGGCAGACTTCCTGACCTTCGCTGCCCTCTCAGCTCTCCCGCCAGCTACGCTACCAGGCTGTATCTCCCTTATTTCAGCCCAGAAACAGCCTCTTGAAATGGTTTAAATGAGAATGTCCTTGTCTCAGAGTGTACTCCTCACCTGGCTTTTCACATTACTCTTCCTGATCACGTTGGTGTTGACACTGGATGAGAAGGCACCTTGGAACTGGTTCCTCATACTTACTCCAGTCTGGATATTTGACACTACCCTTCTCGTCATGCTGATTGTAAAGATGGCTGGACGGTGTAAGTCTGGCTTTGACCCCTGACATGGGTCGCACAACATTAAAAAGAAAGCCTGGTACCTCATTGCAATGTTACTTAAGTTAGCCTTCTGCCTCGTACTGTGTGCTAAACGGGAACAGTTTACTACCATGAACCTGTCCTATGTCTTCATTTCCTTATGGGCCTTACTGACCGGCGCTTTAACCGAACTGGGATATAATGTCTTTTTTGTGAGAGACTGACTACCGAGTACATCATCTCTTCTGTTGCTGTTCAACAAGCTACAGACAGTGTACTGAATCTTTGCAAGTTTCAAGACTACTGCAGATCTGATGGAAAGTACCAACTGTAGTCTTGAACTGTCATAAAACAGGATTGGTGAGGCTTGAACTTGTAGCCAACCCAAAGTGGAATTACTCAATATTTGAGTTATTGATATCTTTATTATCCCTGTGTAAATAAAGTTTGTTTCTGACCTTAAAAATGATTTATTTATTTTTATTTTATGTGTATTAGTGTTTTGCCTGCATGTATGTATGTCTTTGTGAGAGTGTCAAATCCCCTAGAACTGAGGTTACATACAATAGTGTGTGGCCATGTGGGTGCTGGGAATTGAACCCAGGTTCTCTGGAACCCAGGTCCTCTGGAAAAGCAGCCAGTGCTCTTAACCATCAAGCCATCTCTCTAGCCCAGAACTTGATCATCTTACTGTGTCACTGTGCCATTTTCTTTGAGACAAGGTCTCTCCCTGAACCAGGGCTTGGGTGTTTTGGCTAGGCTGGCAGTTAGCCACCCCTAGCAATCTTTCCATCTTGGAATCTCACAGTGCAGGTATTAATGGTGGTGTCTCTGAGAGGGCTTCAATGCCTGCAAAGAGCTGGACATTCCAAGGCCAGACAAAACTAGACAGTGAGACCCTGTCTCAAAACAGAAACAAGCCAGGCAGTGGTGGTGCACGCCTTTAATCCTAGTACAAGGGAGGCAGAGGCAGATAGATCTGTGAGTTGAAAGCCAGCCTGGTCTACATAGCTTGTAGTAGGATAGCCAAGGCTACACAAAGAAATCCTGTCTCAAAAACCAAAAGAAGAAGAAGAAAATAAAAACAAAGATAACCCTTTGTAGATGTAACCAACCGTCTTATTAAATAAGAAACACAGAACCAATGCAGAGAAGAAAGCCAAGAGATCAGAGCTAAGAGCCTTACCCACCTGCTGCAGCTAGCCAAGAGACCTCTCTGAAAAAGGACCTACTTCCTGTGTGTTTGTCTTTATATAGTTTTTCTGTTCTGCCTTCTCATTGGTTGTAAACCCAAACACATGACTGCCTTGTCACTGCCTGTATGTACAGCCCTGCAGGTCTTCTATGGTATTGAGATTAAAGGCGTGTGTCTCCAATGCTGGCTGTATCCTTAACTACACAGAGATCTACCTAGCTCTTCTACCAAGTGCTGGGATTAAAGGCGTGTGCCACAAACGCCCAACTCCGCTATGACTTGCTATTAGCTCTGACCTCCAAGCAACTTTATTTATTAACATACAAATAAAATCACATTTCAGTACAAATAAAATACCACTATAACCCTTTTCATTTCACAAAAAGGAAAAAAAACCCTAGAGATAGAAATGAACATATTTACTAAACATTTATTAATTTTCTCTGTGTACCAAACAAAATTTTCTATTTTGTTGGTTACTCACTGTATTACTTATTTTTCAAATACTTGTTGTATGTGTATGTGTATGCCTAAGTATATGTCTGTGCACCATATGGGTTTAGAAGCCTTCAGAGGTAAAAAGAGGAGGTTCCCTAGAACTGGAGTTAGAGACAGTTGTGAGCTGCCATGTGGGTGCTGGGAATTGGACCTGGGTCTTTTGGATGAATAGCCAATTTTCTTAACCCCTGAACTATCTCAGCAGTTCTTATTTTCTATATCATGAAGCCTCTTCTACTTACCAAATAAATTACAAATAAAAAAAATTACATCTCTTTACATAATCTTTTACCTTTTGTATTTTCTCATTTTCACTGTAGTTGGATGACCAAAGTAAGTTTTTCTTGAGACAGGCTCTCAAATACCAGGTTGACCTTGATCTTACTATGTAGCTAAGGATAAAGATTCCCTTACCTGTACCTCCATAGTGGTGGCATTATAGTTATGTGCGATCAATCCAGCTTTATTGGGCTTAAGCCCCAAGCTTCATGCATGCCAGGCAAGCACCTAGCTGAGCTACATGAATTCCAAGTCAGCCATAGTCCTGTCAAAGAAAATAATAAAAATAGGCCAGGGAGACAGCTCAGTTAGTAGAGCCTTGCTTGTCAGGTACAAAATCCTGAGTTTAATCCCCAGTACAGTTCAAACCCCACCCTCCCTCCAACCACCAGATGGTTTCTAAGTTGGGTATGGTAGTAGCTTACACTTGTTTTTTTCTTTTTTCTGAGACTGAGTCCTAACTGTGTAGCTTAGCTGGCTTAAAACTTCCTGTGAAGACCAGGCTGCTTTGAACTTGCTTGATTCTTCTACCTCTGCCTCCTCAGTGCTGGAATTACAGGCCTGCATTACAGACAAAGTAAGTGATTTCAGTCAAAAAATTCCCTCAGCTCACTGCCTTTGCATATATATTTAGCTTAATCATTTCCCATGAAGGGGGAGTCAGTATTGTGGATTGATAGCAGCAAATCTCAAGTTCAAGCTCATAGACATATACATATGTGTGTATACACACAGTTCCATCAGCTTTGCTTTTTCGAGACAAGGTCTCACTCTGTAGCTCTGTCTGGCCTGGACCTTACTATATTTTGACCAGGCTGCTTTAGTACTCAAAGAAATCCACCTGCCTCTGCCTCCTGAGTGCTGATATTAGAGACGTGCACCACCACACCTGGTAATTTTGTTTTTTAAAGATTTTATTTTTAAATATGTGGGGGGGGGGCACACATGTGAGTGCAGGTACCCTTGGAGGTCAGAAGAGGTATTGGGTCCCCTGGAGCTAGAGTTATAGATTGAGCTGCCATGTGTAAGGAGCAGAGGAAGTCCTGAGTGAATGTGCATTGTTGACGTAGGCATGGCCATGTTGAGGCCTCCAAGGCCTCAGACCCATGGGAAATTGACAAAGCCATTACTCATATAAGCCAGGCTAAAGAGGCTGGCAGAGCTGTCTTGATTCTTAGTATGTGTGCTCATATGTGGGAGTGCAGAGGGCAGAGGTGGGTACCAGGTGTCTTCCTGGTTTACTCTTCATTCTATTTCCCCAAGTCCTTATTCTCCTACCTCAATTTCCCGACTTTTGGGATTTTATATGTGTGCCGGCATACCTGCTTTGTGTATGGCTAAATTCCTTTTGGTAATCTTTTGTTAAGTATTTTAGTATGTTTTCAGGGAGAATATTAGTCTATAATTTTGTATGTTTTTTACTGATTGTCTTGTTTTGATATCAGGTTAATACTAGATTCATCAGTAAAATGAGGTGGGAGGGAATATCTCATCCAAATATTTTCTGGAAGAAACTATGTAGAGTTGGTGTCAATTCTTTACATGTTTGATTAAATCCATAGTAAAATAATCTGGACCTGGACATTTCTTTTTGGGGGATTGTAAAACTAGGAATTTAGTTTCCTTAGAGAACTATTACATCTATTTTCTTTTTTTTTTTTTTTTGGTTTTTCAAGATAGGGTTTCTCTGTGTAGCTTTGCGCCTTTTCTGGATCTCGCTCTGTAGACCAGGCTGGTCTGGAATTCACAAAGATCCGCTTGGCTCTGCCTTCCAAGTGCTGGGATTAAAGGCGTCCGCCGCCACCACCACCGCCACCACCACCACCACCACCACCACCACCCGGCTACATCTATTTTCATATTGAGTCAGTTACATTTATATGGGGTTTCCCCCTCTTATTGGAAGTTGGCTCAATTTTATTGATCTGTTCAAAAAACCAGCTTTTTGTTTTTATTGTTTTCCATTTAGAAATTCATTGACTTCTGGTCTTTTTTTAATTTTTTTTTTGTTTTTTGTTTTTTAAGATTTTATTTATTTATTATGTATAAAGTGTTCTGCCTGCATGTATGTCTGCAGGCCAGAAGAGGGTGCCAGATCTCATTACAGTTGGTTGTGAGCCACCATGTGGTTGCTGGTAATTGAACTCAGGACCTCTGGAAGAGCAGCCAGTGCTCTTAACTTCTGAGCCATCTCTCCAGCCCCCCTTTTTTTTGTTTTTTTGGTTTTTCGAGACAGGGTTTATCTATGTAATAGCCTTACCTGCTCTGGAACTCGCTTTGTAGATCCACCTGCCTCTGCCTCCCAGTGCTGGGATTAAAGGTGTGAGCCACCACTGCCCAGCAATTTCTTTTCTTTTGTTTGTTTACTTTGGGCTCCCCCCCCCCCTGGGCTTTTGAAGTTAAAGCTTAATGATTGGTTTCTCTGTGTATTCCTGGCTGTCCTGGAACTCGCTCTGTAGACCAGGCTAGCCTGGAACTCAGAGATCACCTGCCTCTGCCTCCTGAGTGCTAGGGTCAAAGGCATGCGCCAACAGGGCCCAACTTTATTTATTTATTATTATTCTCATTCTCTCTTTCTCTTCGTCTGTCTCTGTGTGTGTATGTGTGCTGGTGTGTACAGAGGACAGCTTTTGGGAGTCATTTCTCTCCTGTTGTGGGTTCTGGGGATGAAACTTTTGTCAGATTTGCATGGCTTGTACTTTTCCTCTCTGAGCCATCTTACCTTGTCGCTCTATAGTATATTTTTGGTTTTTTGTACTTGTGCATATCTGTGTATGAGCTTGTGAGTGCAGTCCCCATGGGGAGCAGGTGAGGATCAGATCCTCTGGAGCTAGAGTTAGTTATGGTTTTGAACCACCAACGTGGCGCCTAGAAGAGGATGGCTGCAAGGGAGCACTTGCTTCACTTGCATTTTGTTAAGCTTCCTGTAACATTTTCCTTGAGACTGACTCACTCATTAATTGTGTTGTTTCTTTTCCAAGTTGGAGGAGATTTTCCCATTTTTTTTTTTTTTGTATTGACTGGTCTATGCAGATCAGTTGCGCTTAGACTTGGCCTCCATAGTGCTGGGATTAAAGGTGTACCACAGGCCTGACTCTAGACTTTCTGAAGTTTGTCTTGTGGATCCTCATCTTGTCAGTGTCTTAGCACGTTTCAGGGACACTTGACAAGAATGTGTATCTTTGGTTTGGGTGGGTGTTTCTTTAAGTATTGAATGGTTCTAGTTAGTGATGTTTCCTTCCGTTTCTTTGCAGATTTCCCAGTTGTTCTTTCAGTTGTTAAGAGAAGGATGTGTAGAGCTCCAGATAGGATTTTTTTTTCCTTTTAGTTGTGTCAGATTTTACAACACATTTTACCCTTCCGTGGTTAGTTTATGTGCGTTGGTGTGTTATTGTTGGTGGATTCTCAATTCACTGTGTATAGTCCTGAAGTGTAGGTGTAGATAAATTTTATTTGCTGTTTTATCAGATTTATTTGTAATCTAGCCATTCCTGTAACCAAAACTTTTAGGACAAAAGCTTGGGCTCTCTTAGTGCCAGCTGGCTAGGCTCAGTCACCTTTTACAATACACCAATTAATTGACAAATAATGATGCAGAAGCAGATTTATTCTGTGGCCACTTTGGGAAAAGGAACAGATGAAAGGGTCCAGTGACCCCTTCAGTCTTTTCACTGTACTGACATGAGCTTTAGGTTAAATGGAACATTTAGGACACTAGGCAAGAGACTCAGCCTCCTGGTCACAGCATCTCATTGTCTCAGGTCCTGCCAGGTGGTCGAATTAAATTGTTGCTGGACTGGATCAATGTGGATCCCACAAGATAGTTATTCTGGGTATAGCCTCTTCATCACAGGTAATTGTTCTGATTCGGTGGGTAATCTACCCAGTGTCAGCTTTGGGATAGTTTCAGTTCTTTATCCTAAAGAAATTGATCTTGTTTTTTGCTGGAATCCAAGGTGACTCAAGAGGACAGATTAAAGACCAGCTGTCCTTAGCACCTGTAAAGTAAAGTAGACAGAGAGACAAAGTGAAGGTGGAGATGCCAGACTTGCTTCCTACTTTTAGTTAAAGCAAGGGCCGGCATCCGCCATTGCAAAAATAACGACTCTCTTAGGTAGGGTTTCTGGTACTTGAATAAAAACACCTTCTGTGACCAAAACGACTTGGGGAGGAAAGTATTTCAGCTTACACTTCCACACCCATATCACAGTCCATTACTAAAGGAAGTCAAGGCAGGAACTCAAGCATAAGCCACTAAGGAATTCTGCTCACTGGCTTGCTCTGCCATGGCTTGCTCAGCCCGCTTTCTTACAGCACCCAGGATCACCAGCCCATCATTGCCTGCAGTGGGCTGGGCCCTCCCATATCAATCACTAATTAAGAAAATGCTCCACAGGCTTGCCCACATGCCCATCTAGTGAGGACCTTTTCCCAGCTGAGGTTCTCTCTCCCTGCGACTCTGGCTTGTGTCAATTTGACATGAAGTCATCCGGCAGGGCCTCTGAGGCTGTTGTAGTCCTACTTTCTTTTGATTAATGTGCACATGGTGTTTCTTTTGTTGAGGCAGGGGCTCCTGTAACTGGGGATGACTTTGGCCCCCAGCCTCTGAGTGCTGGCTGATTACAGGAGTGCATCAATACACCCAGGGCCTCCAGCATTCTAGGCAAGCATTCTTCTGGCTGAGCCATACCCATGGCCCCATGTGACTCAGGGTGGGTCACTTTAGCAAGGACTCATGGATAAAAGACTCAAGAGGCTAGAGAGATGCCTCACTGGGTAAGAACATGTATTGCTCTTGTGGAGGAGCTGAGCTTGGTTTCAAAGGCCCATGTCAGGTGACTCAACTGTCTGTGACTTCAACTACAGGGCATCCAACACCCTCTTTCTGCATCAGCAGGCAACTGCACTCACGTGCACATATCTCCCCCTCCAGTTAAAAATAAATCTTTAAAAAACATGTACTCAGGGGCTGGAGAGATGACTCAGAGGTTAAAAGCACTGGTTATGCTTCCAGAGGACCTGCGTTCAATTCCCAGCAACCACATGGTTGCTCACAACCATCTGTAATGAGATCTGGTGCCCTCTTCTGTCATGAAGGCAGGCATGCAGACAGAACACTGTATACATAATTAATAAATAAATCTTTTAAAAAAACCTGCACTCAAAAGGGATAGTTTATTAGAGTCAGTAAGGAAAGAGCAGGATAGGCAAGCTAGAGATCTCAGCACTGTCAGGAGGAGGAGATATGAAGAAGACAAAGAGGAAAAAGTCATTCATATCCTTAAGTAGAGCAAGAGGGGAAGAAAGACACCTTGGAGGACAAGTAGATACACCAGAGAACTGGCGTATTCAGAGCCTGGCACCAGACTGTCTGTCCACCTCTCAGGGCCAGGAGGGCATTGGGTGTAAATTTATTTTTTTATATATTTATGAGACAATCTCCCACTGTTGTAGCCCAGGCTGCCCTAGAACTCACTGTGTAGTCCAAGCTGGCCTAGGATTTGTGGCCATCCTCCTGAGTGCTGCAGTTATAGACAAGAAGCTCTAACTTGAATGGAAAGTTTTAGTATTATTTGATTTTGCTTTTCAGTCAGTCAAGAGTTGCTCTAGGTGGTCTCGGACTCAAATGTGTTGAAGACTGGAAAGTATAATAACTAACTGCATTTAATGTTGTTAGTTTACTGTCTAGTTTTGTTAGCTTTGTCCCAGGAAGGAATAAATAACAGTTTGGAATGATGTCAATTTACCTTTAAAAATGATTTTAAAATTTGTTTATGTGAGTTCTTAACGTATTTGTGTACACATGAATCAGCAGGCAACCTCAAGTGTTGTTCCTTAGGAGGCGTTCACTTTGTTATTTGAGACAGGGTCTCATTGGCCTGGAGCTTACCAAGTAAATTAAACTGGGTGACCAGATTGTCTACTTGTCTTTACCTCTCAGCCTTTACATCAGTGCTGGGGATCTGAACTCGGGTCCTTATCTTTGTGCGATTGTATTAGTTAGGATTTTATTTCTGTGGAGAGACACCAAGACCACCACAACTCTTAAAGGAAAACATTGAATTGGGACTGGCTTACAGTTCAGAGGGTTAATCCATTATCATCACGACAGGAAGCATGGTGGCATGTAGGCAGACATGGTACTGGAGAGGCAGCTGAGAGTCCTACATCTTGCAGGCAACAGGAAATTGACTGAGACACTGGGCAGTATTCTGAGCATAGGAGACCTCAAAACCTGCCCCCCAGTGATACACTTCCTCCTACAAGGCCACACCCACTCGAACAAAGCCACACCTCCAAATAGTGCCACTCTCTGTGCGGTTCTGGGGGCCAGTTACATTCAGGCTACCACAGATGTAAACACTTGACTGTCTGAGTCTTCTTTCTCCCTCACTCCAGTTTACCTGTTGGTAAAGGCTAGTCTGAGTCGTCTTTCTCCCTAATTAACTCCAGTTTACCTGTTGGTAAAGGCTAGTCTGAGTCTTCTTTCTCCCTAATTAACTCCAGTTTACCTGTTGGTAAAGGCTAGTTTTGGACTAATTTGCAGCTCCTGTCATTGGCTTCTTTACAGTTTTCTTTACATTTATTTTCTTACGGAGCAAGTGTGTGTGTGTGTGTGTGTGTGTGTGTGTGTGCGCGCGTGCGCGCGCGCGCGCGTGCGTGCGCGCCCCTGGCAAGTCTAAAGAGAGAGAGGACAGCTTGCCTGCGTTGCTTCTGTCCTTCCACTTGTGTCTATCTCAGGTGATCAGGCTGCCCGGCCAGGCTCTTCAGCAGCCTGTCCCTTGCCCATGGAGCCATCTTTCTAGACTCAAAGCCTGGTCTGAGTTTTCAGAAGTTTAATTATGATGTGTGCTAGAATGGGTTTCTGTGGATCTTTCATTTTTGGAGTTTCTACAACTTCTTGATTCTGTAGGTTTACATTTGTTGTGAAAATTAGGGATTTTCCACAGATGTCTTAGCCCTGCTTTCTTTTTCATCTTTTCATGACTCCTGTGACAAAATGTTAGCTCTTTCTGTTGTAGCTCGTGATAGCTGAAGTTCTGTTAGTTTTTCTTCTCTTTGTCGTTGCCCTGACCTGTTTTCTCTCAGGTCAGATTAGTTGTTTTGTGTTTTTTTTTTTTGTTTTTTTTTTTCCATCACAGGCAATTTATTTTGTTCTTTTCATTCACAGTTAATACAGAAAATACTTGGAAACATTTCCATATAATGTTTGACACAGAAATCATCAAATAGAAGTATACAATGTTGACAGGAGGCCGTACATTTATAATTTATAACCCCAAATGTATTTATAAATTAGAAATGGAAAGATCTACAAATGAAATTATGAAGGTTCACCAAAGTCATTTAATCTGTCAGTTTCTCATTCATTTTTATGTCTTAATAATATTCTATTGTATGAATAAGCCACATTTTATTTCTCTCCAGTATTTGATATCTATTTGAGTTGTTTTAACTTTTTTACTATTAGCAACACACTGCTGTAAACCTTCATGTACATGTTTCATAGGTGCACATTTTCAGTAGTTTGAGGATATATTCCTTGTTTTTTTATTTTGTTGGTTTTTTTAGAGTTCTGGCTCATTTTCATTGATGTCCACTATTTATTGATAGGACCCTAGGACATTTTGATTTGAATTGTACATGTATCTATCCCCATATATCCATGTAGACACTCCCTACTTTCTCCCCTCCATCCACCTTGTCTTCCCCTTCCTCTTGAGACAGTCTTATTATAAAGTTAGTCCATGCTGACCTCAAACTAGCCATATAGCATAGGCTGGTCTCAAACATGCAATCCTTTTGCCTTTGCCTCTTAAGTGCAAGCATTATAGGAATGAACCACCACACCTGGCCTCTTACAGTTTTTATTTCCAAAGGTTCCAGTTTTTTTCCCCATATCTTATGTTTTTATTTACTAAAGCAATTTTTTAAACATTTGTTTCAAATGTTCTTTTAGTTGCTTGCTGAAGAATTTTTATCATGGCTACTTGCAAAACTTAGTAGATAATTCTAATAACCATTATCTTAATGTTAGCATCTGTTAATTGACACCTTCCCTCCATTTGAGATTTTCCTGATTCTTAGTATGACCAGTGATTTTTTTTAATTAAAACCTTGATGATTTTTTATTTAAAATTGTCTATTCTGAATATGTGAGTCTTCTAATACATGATTGAGATTTTATCTATAGCTTGAACCTTTCTTTTTTTGTTTTGTTTTTTGAGACAAGATTTTTCTTTGTAGCCCTGGCTGTCCTGGAACTCTTATTTGTAGATCAGGCTGGCCTGGAACTCAGGGATCTGCCTGTCTCTGCCTCCTGAGTGCTGGGGTTAAAGGAAGGCACCACAGCTCCTGTTGTTGTTGTTTTTGTGGAGTTTTGAGTCAGCCTTTCTTGAGGCCCAGGGTAGCCCCAAGTCCGCTTTGTATAGGAAGATGACTTTGAACTCTTTTTGGTTTTTCAACACAGAGTTGGTTCTCTATGTAACAGCTCTGCCTGTTCTGGAACTTACTCTGTAGACCAGGCTGGCCTTGAACTTAGAGATCTGCCTGCCTCTTCAGTGCTGGGATAAAGGGCGTGAGCCACCACTATCTGGCTGACTTTTAAATCTTGGTTTTCCTCTTTCAAGTGCTGGGATTACAGATGTTTGCCACTAGGCCTGGCTTGAGCATTTATTTCTTTTTTTAATTTTTAAATGTATTTATTTGTGTCTATGACTGTGGGATGTCACAGTGCATGTGTGGAGGTCAGAGGCCACCTTATGAGTCAGTTCTCTCTTTCCGCCGTGGAGATGCTAAGTATTGAATTAAAGTCATCGGAGTTAGCAGTAAGTACCTCTCCTGCTTAACTGTGTGATGACCCCTGGTGTGAGTATGGTTTTTAGTCAGCGTCATGACATTGATTGTTGAGGATATTAATGATATTCTTTCCTGACAGAAATGACATCAGATGTACCGTCGCTAGGTTCCACCATTGCTTCTGGAAATGCTGGACCCGGGATTCAAGGTGGAGGAGCTGTTGTACAGAGGGCTATTAAGCGACGATCGGGGTGAGTTCGAATGTCTATCATCAGGGTCTCTCTTGTAAAATCAACTGGATTGACTTAAGTCTCTGCTCCTCTTTGTCTGTTCCTGACCTCACTTTAATTGAATTTTCCTTGTGTCGGCTTGCTATTCTATGTACATTTCTTTTTAAAATGTTTCGATAATGTGAGTAGAAATACCGCCGCTGTAAAGAGAAGACGAACCTGTTGTGCCCATTGCCTGTCATAGCTCTCCTCTCATTCACTCAGGGAACCAAGTGTTCACAAACCATGGTGACTTTATGTGTTTCCCAAGGAAAGTTCTAAGCAGGTTAAAAATTTGTTTGCATTGATGTATGTTTTTTCTTCTTGGTTTTTCAAGACAGGGTTTCTCTGTGTAGCCCTGGCTGTGCTGGAACTCACTCTGTAGACCAGGCTGGCCTCGAACTCGCAGAGATCCACCTGCTTCTGCTTCCAGAATACCGAGATCAAAGATCACTACCCTGTGCTTTCTGAACTTTAAAAGCTTCTCTTTTGATGTAACTTTTTAAAAAAATTTATTTAATTTTATTTGATGTGCATTGGTGTTTTGTCCGCATTCATGTCTGCGTGAGGATGTTGGATCCCCTGGAACTTGGTAGTTACAGATAGCTGTGTGCTACCATGTGATTGCTGGGAATTGAACCTGGGTCCTCTGGAAGAACAACCTCAATGTATCTTTATTGATAAGCAGGCTTAAAAAAAAGTACACACACCAAACCAAACCAAAACAAACCTCTCTGGAAGGTAAAGGACTATGACAAAGACCAATGATTTCACTGTTGTTAAGAAAACTGTTGTCGGCTGGGGACAGTGGTGGCACACGCTTTTAATCCCAGCACTGGGAGGCAGAGGCAGTCGGATCTCTATGAGCTGGAGGCCAACCTGGGCTACAGAGAGAGACAGGACAACCAAGGCTACACAAAGAAATTCTGTCTTAAACAACACCACACCCCCCAGAAAAGAAAACTGTTTGCTTTCCTTAAGCTCTTCTGTTTGTATTCTCAAAATCATTTTGTTAAACTTACTTCTTTTCTAAGTTACTGATACTTTCTTTGGCTTGGAATGCACAGTCCATTTAGTTCTAAAAGTATTCATTAAGTACCAGATTTGAATGTGGCATTGTTGTGTGATTGCTAATAGACTCTAAAGATAGATGAAACACATCCGTTGTTTTCAAGTTTCCAAAGTTCTGATAGTCACACACACACACACACACACACACACACACACACACACACACAAAATGCAAGATAGAATATGGGAAAAATAAGTGAGGTATGGTGGCTCATACCTGAAATCCTAGTACTCAGTAAGGGACGGGTCAGGAGGATGCAGAATATGAGGCCATTCTCGGTTACATAATGATACTGTATCTCAAAACAAAACTAAAACAAAGAAAATTAACTAAAATACAAAAACAGAAAAAAAAGCTTTTTTTTTTTTTTTAAGCATATAAAAACTAATTTTGGATGGAAAAGATAGGGAACAGTTTTTGAAAGAAGGTTGCTTTAGGGCAGTGGTTTTCAACCTTCCTAATGCTGTGACACTTTAATACAGTTCCTCATGTTGTGGTGACCCCCAACCATAAAATTGTTTTGTTGCTACTTCACAATTGTAATTTTGCTACTGTCATGAACTGTAATGTATATATCTGATATGTAGGATAGAACTGCTGCTTTAGGACCAGTGAGACAGCTCAGTGGTTAAAGGCACTTGCCTGTGATCCTAGTTACCTTTGCTTGATCCCCAGAACCCACATAAAGGTAGAAGGAGAAAACCAATTCCACCAAGTTGTCTCCTGACTGCTACATGAGTGTGGTGCCCATATACATATTACACACTCACACACACACACACACACACACACACACACACACACACACTCACACACACACACACATACACACACACACACACACACATAAATTTATAAATAAATAAAAGACACAAGGTTCCTTTAGAAGCACCCGGGACAGTAGGTGCTCTTTTACAAACCACTGTTTGCTACTCAGTTTTTAGGAGTGTATGTGTGTGGTGGAGGAGGGCTGTTGGGCTCAGACACAAGGCCTTGTGCATTCCTGGCTAGTGCTCTACCACTGAGTTAGTTTCCCATGCTGTTGCCTGTTCTAGTTATTTTGTTTTTGAAATAAGATCTTGTGTACCCCAGGTCTGGGCTCATGATCTTCCCCTGAATGCTAGGATTGCAGTTTTATGTCACTATTTTTTTTTTGCAGAAAAACACATGAAAAGAAATCTTGAGTTCCAGAGAAATGGCTCAGTGTTTAAGAGTCCACACTGTTCTTACAGAAAACCTGCTTTCAGTTGCTGGTGCTTCCTTTTGGAGGCTCACAACCATCTGTGACTTCAGTTTCATTGGATCTGATACCCTGTTCTGGACTCTGTGGGCACCTGTAGTCATATGTGCACATGTCCCCAAAAGACATAATAAAATAAAATCTTTTTAAAAATCATAAAAGATAGTCTTGTCAATATTAAAAACACATTTAAAGAAGTGTTTGCTTTTTTTAGCCGGGCGGTGGCGCATGCCTTTAATCCCAGCACTCAGGAGGCAGAGCCAGGTGGATCTCTGTGAGTTCGAGGCCAGCTTGGTCTCCAAAGCGAGTTCCAGGAAAGGCGCAAAGCTACACAGAGAAACCCTGTCTCGAAAAACCAAAAAAAAAAAAAAAAAAAAAAAAAAAAGGTTTGCTTTTTTTTTTTAATTTTTCTTTAATTTATTTACTTTTATTTTATGTGCACTGGTGTTTTGCCTGCATGTATGTCTGTGTGAGGATGCCAGATCTGGAGTTACAGACAGTTGTGAGCTGCCACGTGGGTGCTGGGAATTGAACCCAGGTCCTCTGGAAGAACAGCCAGTGCTCTTAACCCCTGAGCCATCTCTCCAGCCTGCTTTTTTATTTTGTAACAAAGTGTTTAATTTGTTTGTGTTATTACAATACAGCTTTCCTGTGGCCCCAGCTGGCCTGGGGTCCTGTTCCTCTTGGTTCCACTTCTCAAATGCTTGGAAACAAACACATGTGACTACCACACCTAGTTTGAGGCAATCCTGCTGTGTAGCCTTGTTGACCTGGAGTTCACCATGTAGCCCAAACTGGCCTTCCACTCATGATCCTCCTGCCTCTGTCTTCCTATGTTCTAGGAGTACCATCAATTATCACTCCACCTGGGTGTGCTGGCACACGTCTTTAATCCCAGCACTTGGGAGAGGCAAGCCTGGTGTATATAGTGATTTCCAGGTCTACCAGAGCAATGTAGAAAGATCTTGTGTCAGAAAACTAAACCACATTGTCACTTATATATATTAAGTTATTTTATTTACTCTGTGTATGTGTTTAGGTCAGAAAAGAACCCGTGGTTGTTATTTCTTCACTATTTGGGTCTCAGGGATCCAATTCAGGCCCATAGGCTTGGTGACAAGTTCCTTAATCTGCTAAGCTATCTCTCTGGCCCTTCATTTTATATTTGCAATTGTCTGGGCTGAAAAGTTCCCCAAGGCTAATTTTATTTTTGCCACATGTCCCACAGTGTGCAGGTGATGTTGCTTTCTTGCTTTTTTCTCTCTTTTGACAGGTTCTGGCTGTGTAGCTCAAGCTGGCCTTGGATTTACCATCCTTTTGCTTCTGCTTGCTGAGTACTTTGAGTTAAAGGTATGTGCCACCAAGGCTGGCCACTGAGTACTTTGAGTTAAAGGTATGTGCCACCAAGGCTGGCCACTGAGTACTTTGAGTTAAAGGTATGTGCCACCAAGGCTGGCCACTTCGCACAGTTACGTGACTATGGTGTATGTTTCAGTTTTAGACTAACGACTTGACTTGCTGTGTCTTCTTTTTCTTTATAGAATATCATTGCTTTGAAAGTTGTTGTTGAAACTTGATAAACAGGGCTTAGATTAGACCATAAAAATGAAAAATAGATCTTAGGATTTTTTTTTTCCAGGCAGAGTCTTATGTAGCCCAGGCTAATCTTGAACTCAACAGTATAACCAAGGTTGAACTTGAACTCCTAATCATCCTGTTGCCACCTCCCATGTGACAGGACTACAGGTTTGTGCCACCATGCCCAGTTTATCCCAACTGAGCTGTATTCTTAGACGGTGGGAACTGTTTACACTTCTCTTCCTAGCCTCGTGTATACAAATCCCTGCTGTGGAGGTATCAGCTGTGCTGCTGCTGCTGCTGCTCTTCCCTCCTCCTTCCTTTTGCTTTTTGAAACAGGTTCTAATTATGCAGCAAAGGCTAGCCTAGAACTTACTATGTATCTGAGGGTGACCTTTCAGTCCTCTTCTCAGTTTTTGGATGGTGGGATTACAGGCATGTGCCACCATGGCTAGTTTGTTTTGCCCAGTTAGGACACTATGAAAACCATGTAGTATAAATTTATTTTGCTTCTGCCCACTTCTTCTTTTCCTTCTATTTCCTATGAGCACATAGGCATCTTGTGTTAATATAGTTTACTTTCTTTCTTTCTTTTTTTTTTTTTTTAAAGATTTATTTATTTATTATGTATACAATGTTCTGTTTTCATGTATCCCTGCAGGCCAGAAGAGGGCACCAGATCTCATTACAGATGGTTGTGAACCACCATGTGGTTGCTGGGAATTGAACTCAGAACCTCTGGAAGAACAGCCAGTGTTCTTAACCACTGAGCCATCATGCCAGCCTTATAGTTTATTTTCTTAAGATTCTATGTTATTAATAAACTCAGAATATTTTTTGTTGTCTTTCCCCAGGCTGGATTTTGATGATGATGGAGAAGGGAACAGTAAATTTTTGAGGTAAGAGTTTTGATTTTTTTAAAAAGACTTCTCATAAAGTGACTTCTGATCTGTGGGCTGGAGGGCTGGAGGGCTGGCTCAGTAGGTAACAGTATTTTATCTACCGGGCCTGATGATGTAAGTTTGGTTCCCTAGAACCCACATGACCCGAGGAAAAAACTGACTGTTGCAGATTGTCCTCTGGTCTCCACAGACTGGCTGCTGCACGAGCGAGGGCCTTTCTCCCTAACACATAAAAAGGAAATGTCCTTCATTATTAAAGCCAGTGGGCTGGGAGTGTAGCGTGCTTGAACTCTTGCCTCGCATGTCTGAGGTTTGGGTTCAATCCTTAGTATCAAAAGGTTATTTAAGCATGTTTGTACTTCTGGCTTATAATGTTTTTGTTCATTGGCCTAAAGAATATGCTTCATCCTAAAACTGTACATTTCTTTATATCATAGGACAGTTTTTAGATATTCTTTTTAGAGATAGCTTCTCATGGGCACAGAAAATTTAGAAGACTGTCCATAAGCCAAGTCATATGTTGATTCATGCCTTTAAAATAATAGCAGACTGGGGAGATAGCTCAGTGGTTAAGGGTTTGACATTGCAAATCTAAGGATAATAGTTCAGATCCCCAGAACCCACATATATGCCAAGTGGGCATAGAATTGTGCTTGTAATTTCAGCCTTGGAAGGTGGAGACAAGAGATCCCCAAAGCAAGCTAGCATGCAGAGTAGTTTTATCTGCAAGCTCTGAATTTGTTATTATTTTATTCCTTCCCCTCCCATGAGCCAGCCCTGCATGTGATGAAATGATTCTGCCTCATCTAGTAATGTAGAAGAGAGATGAAGCATCTTCCCCAAATTAACTTTTGGCTTCTTCATGCATGCTCACCCACACACATGTGCATCCACACAGACCTCTGCCCATATCACATGCAAACGTGCATATACACACAAATGGAAAAAGAAAAGAATTAATTGATTAGTTCTCACAAGTCAGTGAGTTGGATTCATGGTAAGACTGCTCAGCCATCTGGTCTGTTGAAAGTTAGGTTCAGCCAGCATAGTTGCCCCTCTCTCTCTCTTTCTCCATTCTCCCCTCATTCCCTGCTCCTGCCTCCTCCCACCCCCACTGCCTCCTCTTCAAACAGGGCAGAGTGTGGTGATGGCTGTAACACAAAGGGCAAGTTCTGGTGTACTTAACAAACCTTTGCTTCTGTGACTCTTACAGCTTTTACTAATGTCTTGTTGGCCAGAGCAGCTTGTGTATATATGTCCTACATCACTGTTGGAGAGGGCTACAAAAGGATGTGGGTGTTGGAAGCTATAATTTGATAATGTTCTACTCTGTCACACTCCAGTACCTGTTTACTCCTCTTTTAGGTCACAGAAGTTAGAGGTTTTGTGTGTATAAGTGTGAGCTGTTTCTCCATTTCTCCATCCCCAAGATAGCTGTTTTTGAAACAGCTCTATTGGGAATTCCTTTATTAGAGAATTATTAGTTACAGTGTCATGCTCTCATCAACCATGGCATATGTACGAATGGCATGGAGGTCACTAGACTATTTGTTCCTGTCTGATAGTTTTTACCCTGGGTTTTTGCTTCCATAAAAGCAAGTAGTCATTACAAAACTCATCTAACATTTTGGTCCTTAGCAGATGACTATATATATACAACTGTAATGGGAGCCATAACATTATTACCTATTAAAGAAAGGACCTGGTGACATAGCTAGTGGCGTTGTGACTCTGGCATGTTGATGTTGCTAGTCAGTCACTGTGTCACATGTTGATCCCGTTTGGCACTGTTAGCAGCTGAGCATAGGACCTACTGGATGCTAGGCAAGCACTGTACCATGGAGTTATCCCTAGCCCTGTTACCGTTATTTTAGAGACTGTAAAACTTTGTGTCATTGAATTGCCAATTGTGTGAAGCTTATTCAATTCCTAATAGTTCTTTTTGCTTGTCCTGAAGAGGTAACATGTAGAATTGGAAGAAAATACTTGCAGATCATGTACCTTAGAAGCAATTGATATCTAGAATATGTAATGAACTACAATTCTGACATAATATTGAGAAGTGATTTAATATTTAAGATGAAGAATTGTGGGAATTGGAGGATGCTCAGCTGTTAGAGAGTACTTGCTGCTCTTCCAGAGACCAGAGTTTGGTTTCTGGAACCCACATTGGGCAGCTTACAGTTGCCTATAACTACAGCTCCAAAGAATCCAGTGCCCTCTTCTGTTTTCCAAAGCCACTCAGACATGTGGCAAGCATTCACACACGCAAGTAGAAGTAAGTGTTTATTTATATATTTTAAGAATAATTTGATACAACTTAGTAGAATGGTTGCCTAGAATGCATGAAGCTTTGGGTTTGCTTCCCAGCACTGTATAAACCAGGCATAGTAGGGTACAGAACCCCAAGGAGAGGAGATCAGGAGGATTGCAGGTTCAGGTTTGAAGTCACCCTGTACCAGGCCCTGTCTATGAAAGGAGATGGAAAACCAGCCAAGCACAGAGTGGTAGCTGCCTGCCTTTCAGCACTCGGACGACGGGGAGAAAGATCTCCAGTTGGCTTAGTCAGTTCTGCCTTAGTCGGGGTTACACAGGAGACAGTTTTAGAAAAATAAAGACGAAAATGTCAGCAGCAGTGCCTCTTGATACTTCAGAGTGGTTAAAATGAGGCTGGAGGCGCGTCTCAGTGGTAAAGTGTGTGCTTGCTTAATGTACGTAAGGCCTGGGTTTGATTTCTAGCACTCTGTGCGCATGTGTGTTCATGTGCGTGTGCGTGTGCGTGTGTGTGTGTGTGTGTGTGTGTGTGTGTGTGTGTGTGTGTACACTAAGAAATAAATAGCAAATTTTATTCATCGAATTCAGTTAGTATCCACGGAGAGGCAGTGGATAGTAACTGTACAGGCATGCCTTTGTTGAAAGTGTAGGGGAGGAAAAGACCTTCTTTCTCCTCAGCATTTTGATGACTGAGTTGATGAGACAACCTGACTGGAGGCCGAAAAAGAGGCAGATAGGTTAACATGTGCTCTGAGAGTAGCCTAGGGGCCCACAGGAAGACAGATGCAGTCAGTAAAATTGAGGAATTGATATGCTCTCCTCAGAGGGGTGGTAACCTAGGTGATTTAAGGATAAGATGAACAGGCATTTGTACTGTCCCTTGGGTTAGCTCTTCTTCCCAGGTTGCTACATCATCCTGGAGGGGATTTGTGACCTTAAGAGAGGTTGCCAGTGTGGGTGTGTGATTGTGTGTTTAAACATTTATGTCTTGTGTGTGTACGTGGACACGTGTGCTGTAGCAAATGTATGAAGGTCAGAGAATAATTGGCAGGAATAGTTCCCCCTCTACCATATAGGTTTCAGGCATTGAACTCAGACTAGCAGGCTTGGCAACAGATGTGTTTATCTCCTGAAACATCTCGACAGCCTCATTTTGTTTGACAGAGTCCCACTTTGTGATCCAAGCAAGCCTGGAAATAATTGTATAGTCCAGGCTTTACTCAAACTCACTAAGAGCCTCTTTTTTCAGTAGTGAGATTACTAGCTCAAACTGCCACACCCTGCCCTGCATTTCTTTTTTGTTTTAAATAGATCTGATTGTGTAGCTCTGACTGGCCTGAAACTCCCAGAGATCTGCCTGTCTCTGCCTCCCAGTTCTGTGACTGAAGTTGTGTCCTGACATTCTTGGCCTCCCAGTATTTGTTTTCACATTCCTTCTAATCTGAGTAATCAGTAAAGTAGAACATTGTGTTTAGAGTGGCGTTGTCTGACTCCTTTGATTTAAGGACTATTTGTTTACAAACTGCTCCTCTTGTTGGGAAGACAGTAAACAGGCAAACAAACAAGGGTACTCCATAGGACAGTGATAGTCAGACTAGTGTTACGTAACTGAGGGCCAGTAGTAGATTGAGGACCTCAGTCAGGGGCTTTGGGGATCACATTTCATCTCGAGACCGAAATGGTGAAAAGGAAAGGAAGTGGATGTCTGCTCAGAATGAGAGAGGCTTCCTAGAAGAGGAAAGGGAAGTACAAAGACCTGGAACACTAGGAGATGAATGTGGCTGTTGTTGAGAAGCCCTTGCTTGTGGGCCACAGGAGGAGAGGGTAGGAGTAGGGCTGCCCCAGAGCAGGCAGTAGCCAGGGGCTACTTTGTGACCTTGCAGATGGCAGTGCACTTTGCTTTCAGTAGAAGACTTAGGGAATAGTCTTGTTTTTATTTAATGGTTGATTTTTATCCCCTAAACACCAAACATAGATTACTTTCAAAGTCAGTAAAAACAAATTTAAAAATGAAAAAAAAAAAGAAAAAGAAAAAGAAAAGAGAAAAAAGAATGCCCAAAGGTCATGGATAGACATTTCTCCAAAAAGTACAAATGGCCAACAAGCATATGAAAAATCAACATCCCTGATGATTAGGATATATACAAGTCAAAACTGTACTGAGATGTCATTTATATCTGTCCCAATGACCACTATCAAAACCAAAACAAAATAGGAGCTAAGTCTGGAGGCTGGGTCCACCAGCCTTTAGTGGGTAGAGGGAACCCAGTATCCAGGGCTGCATAGTGAGATCCTGCCTCAGAAAGAAGCAAGCGGGGTGGGGGTGGGGTGGAGGTGGGTGCACGCCTTTAATCCCAGCATTCAGAAGGCAGAGGCAGGCAGAGTTCAAGGCCAGCCTTGTCTGCAGAGTTCCAGGACAGCCAGGGATACACAGAGAAACCCTGTCTTGAACCCTCTCCCTCAAAAGGGGAAGAAACAAGCAACCCCCCCCCCCCATAACAAATATTGCTAAAGATGTGCAGGAATTGGAACAGTTGTACACTGTGGCAATATAAAATGGTAGTCACAATGGAAAACAATATGGTGCTGCTTTAAAAGCTAAATCATTGTTACAGCTCAGGGTCAAGCCCTTGCTTTGAAAGTTCAAAGCTCTGGATTCTAGTTCTCATACCAAAAAATTTTATTTTTTGAGACAAGGTTTCTCTGTGTAGCCCTGGCTGTTCTAAAAGTCACTTTGTAGAGATCTGACTGCCTCTGCCTCCTGAGTGCATTTATTAAAGGCGTGCGCCACTACTACCTGGCCCAAGTTTTGTATTAGGTGTTTTGGTAAGATTTGAAAATTTTTCTTTATGTTTTGCCTACATGTATGTATTGCACCATGTGTGTGCCTGGTTCCTGAAGAGGTCAGAAGATGTCAGATCTCCTGAAACTGGAGTTAAAGACAGTTGTAAACTGCCATGTCGGTTCTGAGAACCGAACCTGGGTTCTCCGCATGAACAACGTACATTCTTAATCATTGAGCCATCTGCCTAACCCCTAAGTTAATTAGTTTTGAGCTGGGTTTGATAGCATATACATGTAATTCTGGTGCTTGAGAGGCTGAAGCAGGAGGATCGCTGTGAGTTCAAATCAAGCCCGAGCTGCCTGACAAGATACTGTCTCAGAGAAGTAAAGCATAGAATGCTGCTGTTGAGATGGCATGGTGGGTCAAGGTGCTTGCTGCTAAATGGGATGTCCTCCTTTCCATCTCTGGAACCCGTACATGGTGGAAGGAAAGATCCAGCTCCTACAAGTTGTCTTCCGGCCTCCACATCTGCAAACACAAGTTTGGTTTTGATGGCCTGAAACCTGCTGTGTGGGCCGTGCTGGCCTCTACCTGTGGCAGTCCTCTTGCTTCTGCATGCCGCATCCCGCATGCCGCATGCCAGGGGTTCAGTTGTGCACCAGTTTACATTTCCATACATGTACATAAGGCAGTTTGAATGTATACCCCACCCTACCCTCCGTCATCCTCTTCCCACTAATCTCCTTCCTCTTCCCAACTAGTTCCTCTTCTGCTTTCATGACTTTTTTTTTTTGGGGGGGGTGTTTCATATAATATTACAGGACTAGCCTTAATATTACACTTCCCAGGGGTCCAGAAGAGACACTACCAGTGGCGTGGAATGAATCTAGATATACTGGAGCTCTTCTGTCCAAAATTCTGCCCACTTCTATAGGGACTCGTTCAATTCCCAGCAACCACGTGGTGGCTCACAACTGGTGCTCTGTCACAGCACCAGTGTGGGTTTTAATGCAGTGGTGCAGTGTTATTCATTAAGCAGCGCTGTTACCATACAAGCTACCATAAATTCAAAAATTCATTGGTCATGCTGTTTCCAGAAGACGGTGTTCCACAACAGTCTGTCCCCTTCTCATGATTCTAAAATTGTTTCTGTCCCCTCTTATGGAATGGATCCTGAGTCTTGGAGGCTTTGGCTATCTCCTCACCCGCTGTGAAGTATCGATATACTGCTCAGACTGGCCTCCATTCACCTTGCGCAAGTGTCCTCTTCCCTCAGTTGCCTAAGTATCTGGGCCAGTAGAGCTGCAGACACATGTACCACCCAGCTTAAAGCAGGCTCTTGAGGAGTTGTTTGAATATCCTTATTTATGACTTAATTTTCAGAGAAGAATGGACACAGGAAAAAGACACACATACACTGTTCTATGGGTTTTTTTTTTGTTGTTGTTGTTTAAAGCCACATTTTGTGGCACGAATCCCACATGGTCTTATAATAAAAACCTGGAGCCAGATATCAGGGTGAAAGCTGAAAGATCAGAGAAGCAGAGGAAGCCACAGCCACCACCTCTTACCTCACCAACTCCTCAGCCTGACAGAGTGCGAGTTCCTGTCTAAAGAGATGAATGGCCGAAGAATCACAGACCATGGTTACCAGAAGAAGAGGGGATAGGAGGGAGGACCAGGCCTGTCGGAGCGGGGGAAGCGAGGCAGAACAGACAGCAGAGAGGAAACAGAAAAGGAGGGTGGGGGGTGGGGGTCTGTGTCCAGCTTATTAAGGCTGGTATGTAGTCGCCCGCTGATGACATAAGACATTAAACCCTGAAGAGTAAGAGCAGGATCCTAACACTGTCTCCTCCCACCTTATATTCCTTTGTCTGCCCAGCCATATCACTTCCTGTCTCAAGCTTCCTAGTGCTGGGATTAAAAGGTGTGTGTCCCCACTGCCTGGCTCTGTTTCTCTTTTAGACTGGATTAATCTGTAGCCCAGTGTGGCCTTGAACTCACAGAAATCCTCTGCTGGAATTAAAGGTGTGTGCCTCCACTGCCTGGCCTCTGTGCTTAATCTAGTGGCTTGTTCTGTCCTTTGATCTTCAAGCAAATTTTATTTGTTCAAAATATCATCACAACATTAAAAACCAAAAACACGGAGTCAGGCATAGTGATTCACAGTTGTCACTCTAGGACTTGGGAGGCAGAGGCAAAGGATCTCTGCAAGTTCAAAGTCCCAGGCTAGCCAGAGCTGCATACCTGAGACCCCATGTCAGAAAAACAAAAATCAGAAACCATCAGGAACAAACAAATAAGCAAACAGCAAACCCAAATATATCCCCAACTTTAGGGCCATCACAGATATTTCATGGTCTCGTCACGCCATCTTTTTATCTGTCTGAAAACTTAGAAACATGACAGGTAGTAATAGTCATCGGTTCTGAAGCTCTGTCAGCTGCCAGCAGTATCAAGTGCTTCGTGATGCTCCTCCATTGGCTCTTGTTGAACATTTCTACTCATTCCCAGCAGAATTAGGTAAGTGCAGATAAGGTAAATGAGAGATTAATTTGAATTACTCTTTTCTCTGCCCCCTCCTTTTCAGATGTGACGATGAACAGATGTGCAGTGACAAAGAGCGGTTTGCCAGGTAATGCAGAGGATTTTTGTCCTGGTTATGGGGTCAAGCTGTCTAAATGTGGGATTTAAATTTTATCTAGGTGAGAGTGAATTTCTCTGTGTAGTATCTTCCTCTTCTGAAAAGTGTTGAAACAGCCTGTCATTGATGCAGGTGACCTGACTTGAAGCTTGTGGTGGATTTTTCACAAAATGCTTTTCTCATGTATGCAAGGTATGCTAGTGTGTTTATTGTATCTACAGGAACACACATTATGGACTTCTTGGGGTTGTTTGTTTGTTTGTTTGTTTGTTTATTTATGAGACAGGGTTTCTCTGTCTAGCTCTGACTGTCCTGGAACTTGCCTGTAGACTAGACTGACCTCAAATTCAGAGATCTGCCTGCCTCTGCCTCCCGAGTGCTGGAATTAAAGGCCTGCACCACCTCTGTCCGGCTGGATATAATTATTATATTGGTACAAATAATGGAAGAATTTTTATAGAAAATGGTTTTTACTCATTTAAATGAGTTTTTTCTAGATAATAAACTTAAATTCGTTTAAATAAGTGTTAGATTATGAAATACACTTATTTTGCTTTTTATTAAAGAGTAATCTTTCTCAACCCAGAAACTGGCTTTTAGAAAATTCTTGCTATGAGTAACTCTTAAAAAAAAAAGAGGAGAGACGGCTCTGTCAGTAAAAATGCTTGTTGCTCCTGCAGAGGACCTGAGTTTGGTTTCCAGCATGCACATCGGGGCCCACAACCACCTGTAACTCCAGCTCCAGGGAGCTTGACATCGTCTTGGCTTCTGGAGACTTCCACATGCACACGATCATACATACATACGGATGCACACATAAACACATAAATACTTGGGGGAGCCATGATCCCAGCTTCCAAGTCTAAGCCTGTGCCCCTGTCCACTCTCCCAGTACCTTGGCTCCGCTTAAACAGGAGTGTCTGCTTCATTACAATGACCCCAAATGCTAAACGCACATCAAAAATCCTATCTTGACTGACTGGACCTAAGCAAGATCAGTAAATGTTAGCATAATTTCAGACACACTCCGAGGAACTCACTTTTAGGAGCTGAGGCAGCATTTGGGCCCCTTATCTTCTGATATTATGTTTTCAAAACAGACAAGGAGAGAAAGGAAAGACTGAGCTGGGAAGAAAAATTGCACCGGACATTTATACTAAGTTTGGCACAGATGACTTTTATTCTTGTATAAGTTTCTACTAATCACTGAAAATAGATAAATAAATACTTTAAGCTCAATCCCTAAATCCAACAGTGAAAGGAAAGGACTTATTCCCAAAAGTTGCACTGTGTCACACACACTGTGACACTCAGGTGCCTGTACTTATACATGTACATCCTATTGACACACATAATGATAATAAATACAAATTTAGAAAATACTAATTTTTGGCTGAAATTCCATCAAGCCATAAAAACACAACCTGGAATATTTTAATCTACCTATGTCCTATTTTGTTCAGAAACATTGGGAATAGAAAAGAGATTATGACTCTACTAATAATACTAAAAAGAATTTTAAAACAAAAATTCATTTCTTTCTTTTTTTTTTAATTGGTTTTTCAAGACAGGGTTTCTCTGTGTAGCCTTGGAGCTTTGGAATTCTCTCTGTAGACCACGCTGGCCTCAAACTCTGAACTCAGAGATTGCCTACCTCTACTTCCTGAGTGCTGGGATTTAAGGCATGCACCACACCACCAGGCTATGGAAGGTTTTGTAAATTTTTTTTTTTTTTTTTTTTTTTGGTTTTTCGAGACAGGGTTTCTCTGTGTAGCTTTGCGCCTTTCCTGGGACTCACTTGGAAGCCCAGGCTGGCCTCGAACTCACAGAGATCCACCTGGCTCTGCCTCCCGAGTGCTGGGATTAAAGGCGTGCGCCACCACCGCCCAGCTTGGTTTTGTAAATAATTTTAAAACATGACCTATTAAGATTCTGTCTTTAACATTAGTTGAGTGTGTATATGTTTATGTCCATGTGCATGTGGATATGTGCCTATGAGAGCATGTGCCCATGGAAACCACAGGATTCGCTGGAGTTGGATTTGTAGGCAGTTGTGAACTGTCCAACACAGGTGCTAGGAGCCCAACTCAAGTCGTCCTCCAGAACAGTGTGTGCTCTTAACCTCTGGGCCGTATTTCCAGTCTTGTTTGTTTGTTAAGGTCTCACCAGCCCTGGCTTTCCTGGAACCTGCAGGCATAATTTTGCCTTTGTTTTCCAAGTGCTAGGATTAAAGTTGAACTCCACCACCACAGCCAGCTCTTCTTGTCTACTGACATTTTTGAGTATGTATGTGTGTATGGAGAGGCCAGAGGAAAGCTTCAGGTGCCATTCATCAGGAGCCTTCCTCTTTTTTTCTCCACCCCCCAGACAGGGTCTCATTTCTCTTTCTTGGAATGCACAAAGTTGGCTAGGCTGTTGTTGGATAAGCCCCTGGGATCCTCCTATCTCTGCCTTCCCCGTGCCAAGATTCCAAGGCTTTTACGTTTCTATTTTATTGGAATTTTCCCATATACTGCAAAAAAAAAAAAAAAACACTATTATTATTATTAAGCTCAATATTATTATTAATAAAGCTCAAGTTTTACTCTTTTGCAAATTCCTAGGCACAAGCAGTTCTTCTATTTTATCTTCCTTAGTAGCTGGGACTACAAGGCCCCTGCTTTCTGCTGTGTCCATCATCTTAAGGCAGAGTCTTAGGAAGTTATTTTATTTGCATGGCTCTCTTTATTGTCTTGGTTTATATGAGACAGTCTCTCAGGCCTGTTGCTCAGTTCTCATGTTTATATGTGATCTACCATTGAGATACATACTCCTTGTCATTATCTTAAAATTTTTTTAAATTTACTTATATCTGTTTTTCCTATTGCATGCATGTATGCCTCTGCAGCCCGCATATGCATGCCTGGTGTCCATAGAGGACAGAAGAGGGCATCAGATCTTCTAGAACTGGAACAAGAGACTGTCATGAATTGTCATGTTGAACTCAGGACCTCTGGAAGAGCAGCCAGTACTCTTAACCACTGACCCATCTCTCCAGCCCCATTGTCATTTTTAATAGCCAGACTTTTTGATCTCTTAATATACTTTACTTAGATAATTTATTTGAGGCTTCTCTCTCTTAAAGTAAATATTGATGCAGTAAATTAGCTAATACCTTGTTTTTTCAGTTGCTACGCCCACTCCTTTTTTGGGGGTGAGGTTTTTAAGATGGTCTTTCTGCATAGTCCTGGTTATGATGGAACTGACTATGTAGACCAGGCTGGCCCTGAACTCCTCAAGGGCTGAAATTAAAGGCATATACCACCACACCTGGCCCCTGCCCCCTGCTACCCATTCTTAACAGAATCTTGATTTTCTGGAAGAATTTAGTGATAACTTTTGTCTTTCTCCAAGAGAGAAGGAACTGATACTGGTTAAACTATAGAAAAAGTGCTTAGGTGACTAAACCAGAATTAATTAGATTAGGAATGTGTCAATTATAGAGGATATGTATGCAAGAAATGTAGCTCTTGGTTTAAGGCTATAAACGTTATAGCCTTAACTTCCATGAGTAACATCTGGTCATGGTCCAGCTAGATGGCTCAGCATATAACTCTTACCATCAGGCCTGAGGACACAAGTTCTAGACCCAAGATGAGATGATGAAAGGCGAGAACAGACCCCGCAAGTTGTCCTCTAACTTGTATACATACTCTCTGGCACACATGTGCACACATGTAGACACACTTAATATTGCAATGGGGAAAAATCTGGTCATAATTTTGTGTGTGTGTGTGTATTTATGTTAGCGACTTATATTTCTGGTCAGTGTAGTGGTATTTTCTCTGCCCATGACATTGGGCTATATGGCCCAAAGGAGGCGGTGCTTCCTGCCATTGTATGTGACTTCTTACAAGGGGTTGGAGAAGGGTCCCATGCTCTGCTCCCTGCTCCTGCTTGCGGGGTGGACTCACTTGGACTCACTCCTGGTCAGGTCAGAGGACGACTTGTGCTGTCCACTCCGTTCTGTAACCATGAGTGTATTTCCTCAATCTATATCTCAATATAGTAGACTCATGGGGATTGATAGTAAAAAGTGGCGCCCAATGTGGGGAAGAGAGATGGCTCAGTGGTTAAGAGCACTGACTGATGATCTAGAGGACTTGAGTTCATTTCCCAGGCTGTCCGGTGTCTGGTCACACCAGGATAAAAATGGAAAAAAAAAAAAAAAGAATCGGGAAGCAGGAAAGGAAACCTGTGACCCCTCTCTCCTCTCCTTTTAAGAGGTCATGCACAGCAGTAGGAAGCACCTCCTCCTTCTGGCCCTATAGCCCAAGGTCATGGGTGGAGCAAATTCCACTACAGGTCAGTTGTTTGAAACTGCCTAATTTAGACGCTACAGAGTATCTTTGTGAGCATGCTTTTCTTCCCAAGGTGGCAGCAACTTTTAAGAATGATCATCCTGAGTTCCCTGGCTGGCTCTTGTTCAAACTCTGTATCTTTGGTCTCTGTAGAGACAAAATGTGTTTTGTGTTGAGATCATGTTAGTTTCTTACTGGCCTTGACTTTTGTCTTATAAGTTACTTTTTAAAAAAACATGGTTCTGTAGATTATGAGCAAGGTTCCTGCTTGTATTGCCATTTCCCCCTTTTCTCTGTATCTATTTTATTTCTTTTCTTCCCATTTGTGTTTCATTTCTCCTCCTTCCCTTTCATCCAAACTTTCTCTCTTCTCCTTTCTTCCTTTTTATTTTAATTTTCGCTTAGTTCATCAATTCTGTTTTTAGGTCGGATGATGAGCAGAGCTCTGCGGATAAAGAGAGACTTGCCAGGTAGGAACTGTGTTTAGCATGAAGCAGATGCTGTTGCTTTTCTTACCCTTTGTCTTACCCATCTTTTCTTCCTGTAATTTTTCTTATCTGTGGCAAAAAAAAAAAAAAAGACAAATTTTTACAAGTTTGGGTGTAACAGGAACTTTGCCTACCTCATCAGAAAGTGGTTGTGTTAAGCCAGGAAGTGGTGGCGGACTCTTTTAATTTCAGGTGTGGTGGTGCACACCTTTAATACCAACACTTGGGAACCAGAGGCAGGTGGATCTCTGTGAGTTTGAGACTGTGTGGATCATAGAGTGAGTTCTAGGACAGCCAGAGCTGTTACACAGAGAAACTCTGTCTTGAAAAACCTAAAAGAAGCAAAAACAAACAAAAAAACAAAGAAATTGCTGTGTTCATTATTTTAAATTTTTTATATTCTCTTTATCTCATCACTAAATTCACAGAATGAAAAGGTTTTAGAAATAATGTGGTAGGGCTGGAGAGATGGCTCAGAGGTTGAGAGCACTGGCTGTTCTTCCAGAGGTCCTGAGTTCAATTCCCAGCAACCACATGGTGGCTCACAACCATCTGTAATGAGATCTGATGCCCTCTGCTGGCCGGCAGACATACATGCAAGCAGAACACTGCATATAATAAATAAGTAAATCTTTAAAAAAAGAGAAAGAAATAATGAGGCTGTGTCCATTGGTGCTTTAACAGGAAAAGACTCCATCAGAATACCTATAACTGCCATACTTCCCAGCATTAAGGACATAGCACTTACTCTGCACTTCCTGTGTAGACTTGCAGACTCGATTACTCCGTCAGTTCTATTCATCCTTATCATTTCTGCGGAACGTTCCCTGCCTTGGTAACCGCTGTTTAAAACATGGACTTGGGGCTGGAGAGATGGCTCAGTTTGTAAAGTGCTTCCTGTGCCAGCGGGGTTACCAGAGTTTATCCTCAGGACCCCTGGAGAGGAGGGTGTGGGTTTATGACCCTCATCTGTTTGTAATTCTAGCACAGTGGGGAAGCAGAGGCTCACTGGACAGCTGCGCTAGCTTAGTAGTCAAGTCCTGAGTCCCAGTGAAGAGATGATGTCTCAGAAAACAAGGTGGGAGGCGGCTGTCTTAAGAACTAACACCTGAGATTTCCTTTGCTTTTTACATATATGCACATGCATGCTCACACATGCCATGCAGTGTGCACATGCACACACATTACTTTGTGGACGTCAGTCTCAAATTTATCAGATACAAAGAAAATGAGTGCTTTAAATTTGAGAGTAGATTTTTTTTCTATGTCTTGGGTAAAGTAACTAAATATGAACCTATGAAGTGGAACCTTTTTGTGCTTTGGAAAGAGACTCCAGAATCAGTTCTTCTTTCCTCTTTCAAGACAGGGTCTCATGTACTTATGCTGGCCTTAAACTCACGATTCTCTTGTCTCTGCCTCCCAAGAACTAGGATTACAGGTACGCGCCATCATGTTCAGATAAATACTCTCTAGTCAGATTTTCTTCTGAGGGAGTGCTAGGGATTGAAGTCGGAGCTTTGTGTGCTGTGGGTGAGCACCATGCCAGTCCCACGTTAGGAGTGTAGGCAACTGTCCATGGTACAGAAATACTGCGTGATGCCCAAACTTTCCTGTTCTGGTCTGTGAGTTGGCATGCCTTATTAGTAACTGGATCATAAATACAAATGTTTTTACTATTTTCTCCTGTATTACTTCTTTAAGCTGGGCCACAAATTAATTCTGTGGCTGTTAAACCCATGCCTGCTACTGCTGCTGCTGCTGCTGCTGCTTCTTCCACCCTGCAGAGACCTGACCGGCATGTTGGTGCTGAGGGAGGTATTGCACCGGGGAGGGCCAGCTCTGGGAAAGCCATCTAACCCTTGACTTCATTTGGCTCATTGTATAACAAGGACGTTTGTGTTAGATTAGTATGTTTGTTGTTTTTCTCGACGGAATAGATATGAAAGTGGTAGAAGAAGTACATAAAGATGATATAGCCAAGCTGCCCAGCTAGGAGCCAAAATGCAGCCTGTTCGGTCTTCTTCTTGAGGCATCCTCGTGGAAGCCCCTGAGTAGCCTTTTAGCTTTCTAGAATTCCTGATTGTCAACTCTAGATGATTCCTCTTACAGTTACATCATAATTCTGCCTCAGTTTTAAGATCTTTGTTATCTTGCCAGGCGGTGGTGGTGCACACCTTTAATCCCAGCACTCGGGAGGCAGAGGCAGGCGGATCTCTGTGAGTTAGAGGCCAGCCTGGTCTCCAAAGCGAGTTCCAGGAAAGGTGCAAAGCTTCACAGAAAAACCCTGTCTCGAAAAACCAAAAAGAAAAAAAAAAAAAAAGATCTTTGTTATCTCAGTTGAAATCTTTGTTTCCCTACTGAGATCCAAGTTCCCAGTTATCCACTCCCTGTTCTACCCCTATTCCCGCTGTGCATTTGCCCAGTCTGAGGACCACCTGATAACTGTACTCTCTTCAGTTCAGTGCACTGCCAAACCCAGATAAGAAGGTAGGACTTGTGTGCATTAGTGTAGCAAATAAAATCCCAGAATCTCCCAGTTCTGCATTTTAATGTCATAAGAAATGTAAGACAAAGCAGCATTTAATATACTAAGAGAATTTATACTATCTTGTCTCATTTTTTCTTTCTTTTTTTTCTTTCTGGGACAAGGGCTCACAGTGTTGCTGTGGGTGTCCTGGAACTCAGAGATCCACCTCTACCTCTTGAGTACTGGGATTCAGCAGACACCACCATGCATGGCTTCCCTTTTTTTCCCTTTACCTTTTCCACTTTTTTTTTTTTTTTTTTTTTGATAGTCTTATGTATTCCAGGCTGGCCCCAGACTTGATATATAGCTGAAAATGAACTTTTGATCCACTCAGGTGCTGGGATTACAGAGTTACACAATTATACATGTTTTATGGGCTGTTGGAGATCAAACCCAGAGCTTTGTGCATGCTAGACAAGCACTCTACCAACTGAACTACATTCACAGTCTGAGGTGGTGGTTGCTGCTGCTTTTTCTTCTTAAAAAAAAGGGGGGTGGGTGGGGCAGGGGTAGTTTTGAGACTGATACTGCTGTGTAGCCCAGACTGATCTTAAACTCACTTTGAAGTTTGTGATGGTCTCTTGCCTTAGCCTCCCAGTTGCTGGGATTATAGACAGGCATGTGCCACCATGCCTGGCCCCATTGGGTTCTTTAGAACAAGATATCACTATGTAGTTCAAGTTATAGCCCAGATTAGCCTCGAACTTAAAATTCTTGTGCCTTAGAATTTTTTTTGAGACAAGGTTTCTCTCTGTAGTTTGGAGCCTGTCCTGGGACGCGCTCTGTAGACCAGGCTGGCCTCGAATTCACAGAGTTCTGCCTGCCTCTGTGAGTGCTAGGATTAAAGGCGAGCACCACCACCGCCCAGCTATGTCTTGGTCTTTTAAAGTGCAGGAATTGTAAGCATGTACTATTCATGCCTGTCCTCTGTACTAGTATTTTTTCATAAGCTATTGATCCACTTACTTAAATTGGCAAAAGTTGGTCATTTTATTTTCTAGCCTCCAAGTGTTTTAATGCAGTTAGTGAAGCTGAGATTTGCCCCCTTAGTAACTTAGGTAAATGAAATTAACATAAAAAAAACTATTATTTCTTCTTTGTTTGTTTGTTTGTTGTTGTTTGAGGCAGGGTTTCTCTGTGTAGCCCTGGCTGTCCTGGAAGTCACTCTGCAGACCAGGCTGGCCTTGAACTCAGAGATCTGCCTATGTCTGCCTGGAGTTCTGGGATTAAAGGCATCCACCAGCACGCCCATCTCTAACTGTTATTTTTTAAAACATTTCTTTCCTCTGAAGAGATGGTGATGTAGAGGAAGTGGTCTCCTGGAGGGACATTACGGACTTGTTCTCTGTCTAGACTTGGTTAGTTTGTTTCATGCCTACTGTGCATGAGGTCGACCTGCTTGGCTTCTGAGACTTGAACTTCATCAGACCTAAGTCCTACAGCTCTGAGCAGCTGACCTGGTGTCCATACCACTCCCCTCATGCCAAAGGACCAGACGCTCCCCTAGAACGGAGCCTCTCTCTCTTTCTCTGTGCAGGGAGAACCATAGTGAGATAGAACGGCGACGACGGAACAAGATGACGGCGTACATCACAGAACTGTCGGACATGGTACCCACCTGTAGTGCCCTGGCTCGCAAACCGGACAAGCTGACCATCCTACGCATGGCCGTCTCTCACATGAAGTCCTTGAGGGGGACCGGGAACACCGCAGCTGACGGCTCCTACAAGCCGTCCTTCCTCACTGACCAGGTCTGTGCGCGTGTGCGGAGGGTTTCGCACGATCGAGGGGTTGTGGGTTCGGGTTTGAGGAAGGTCTCACATAGCCTCCAACTTACCACACTGCTGGCAGTGACGCTGAACTGTCTCTTCCTCCACCTCCCTCGGGCCACCGTGACCAGCTTCAGGAGCGAGACAGCAGACGACATGGAGAAATGAGTTTGAGTCCTTGGCAATAACTAAGTGTTGGAGTAGTGGAAGTAGACAGGAGCTGTGAGAACTGTTTAGAAGACTTTAGGTGTTTTAGAACCTGGCTCGTAAATGCAGCCTGTAAAGGAAAGAAGGGTGCGATTCCAGAGGGAGTACCACATTCATGGAACCAGGATTCCTGGGGTTGGAATTCTAGAAGATGGAAGAAATCTGTCTCACCCCTAAAGCAACTTCCAGTCTTAAGGGGAGTCTCATAGGCAGTCCCTGTTGCTCCGTGATACGTTTTGTTACATTTGATATACACATGAAAACAGATGGCAGAAATTCTTCTCATCATTCAGGAACTGCATCTGAGAGCTATGGCTGTAGCTCATTGATAGAGCACTCACCTCCTGTGCTGGAGACCCTAGGTTCAGTCTCCACTTCTGCCAGAAGAAAGACCTAAATTTGAGCATAATAAATATATGAGTGGTAAGATCCGTAAATGGAAAATGATGAAAAGAAGCATATGGAGAGTAGGTGGCTTTTATTGTTAATATTTTGTGTGTGATCAATATATAATGGTGGTGAGATGTCTAAATTTATTTAGTCTCTCTAGACTTGATTGAGAGTGACTGGGGAAGACAAGTTACATTTCAATTAAAATTCCATGATTGGGCAGGGCATGGTGGCACATGCCTTGAATCCCAGCACTAAGGAAGGAAGCCAAGGCCAGCCTAGTCTACATAAAGAATTCTAGGCCAGCCAGAGCTATGTAGTATTGGTGAAATTATTAAGGCCACTCCACGTAGTTAAAAGGAGATTTATTTAATGGTGCAACTTACAAATGAAGGAATAGGTAGGTTGAGGATTCTGGGAAAGACGTAGCAGTAGTCCGGTGATGTTCTCTGGAGAACTCTCCTCCATCTACCTCTAGCGTCCGGGCTCCCAGCAGCAAGAGGGCAAGGTACTTCCCAATCTTGGGTCTTCAGGCCCTCCCTTGGCCCCGCCTTGTGGGCGTGATAGTTACCAAAACCTCAATGGGGGTTGGAACTTCCAGACCAAAGCTGGAATGGCTACCCACTACATCTCCCCCTTTTTGTCTAAATAAGAAGGTTCTAACTTAATACAAGACTATATACAAAGGAATGGTTATTAAATATTGCCCAGGAATAATGAAGGATAATGACCTAGATAAGATGGAACTACAACCAATGCGAACAATATCAAGCAAAAAAACACATACTAATATCCAGAGAAGTCTAGAGCGTAGGTAAATGGTATGTTACAAAGATCATTCCAAAGGGTGTCCTATCCTAAAGAACCTGAATTTAATACTTAATATGTTCTAAGATATTTATATATATATATATATATATATATATATATATATATATATATATGTTGTAACTATAACTGCTAATCTTCAATACCATCAAAGACCTGGGAAGGAATATAATGGTACCTGAGAAATGGTACATGGATGCAAGCAACTTTTGGGAATCTTGCAAGAGTAGACCGAGACAGCTCGCAGCCTGGACAGTCACCTAATGTTTCTCAGCATTGTTGGTGACTAGATAGTTGTAATTTCCTCAGTTATGATAAAAGATAAGTTAGATATAAAACCTTAAACTCACAAATATAAGATAGGACATCTTCTTTAATATTGTAACTGTAATTCTTGCTTGGTAATTGTTTTGTTATATGTAATTTTACTGTGTTAAAGTTAAAACCTTCCTTTTTAAAAAAAGAAAAAAAGGGGAAGTGCTGTGGATATCACTCTATATAAATAAAACACTGATGGCCAGTGACCAGACAGGAAGTATAGGTGGGACAAGGAGAGAGGAGAATTGGGGAAACAGGAAGAAGAGGAGAGACACTGCAGCCACCGCCAGGATAAGCAGCATGTAAAGACGCCGGTAAGCCACGAGCCACGTGGCAAGGTATAGATTTATAGAAATGGATTAATTTAAGATATAAGAACAGTTAACAAGAAGCCTGCCATGGCCATACAGTTTATAAGTGATATAAGTGTCTGTGTGATTATTTTATTGTGGATTGGAGGACTGCGGAGGTTTGGCGAAACCTGGAGAGAAGCCCTCCAGCAACAATGTAGCAAGACCTTGTTTCAAAAAATAAAAAAGATACATGATTGTTCATACCTCAAAAGCACAAACCCTGAGTTTGATCCCCAACACCATATACAACTGGATGTGGTAGCTCATAACTGTAATTTCAGCAGTAGGGTAGGAGTAAAGAGAAGTTGAAGTCATCCTCCTAAGGGCCAGCCTGGTCTACATAAGGCCTTAACTAAAATAAATATATGTGCACATGTAATGTGTGATTACTGTGGAAAGTTTTAGAAAATACAGGCATTATAAAGAATAAGACAAAGGACATTTAATGTAATGTCACCATATTCATCTAAGAATTATAGGAGTATGGCTTGAGAGAAAGGAATAAGTTCTCCAAATAGGATGGCCTATTTGCTAGCTATGTATGTACATAGAAATACTCAGTTTACTTCCTCAGAATACATGCAGGTATTGATTAAACAAATCCCAGGTATGCTCTTTTTGTGACGAATCAGGTACTTTGTGCTATGAGAAATACAAAGAATGGTAAAAGATAGGTCAATGGTAGAAACAGATATGCAGATTGATAACTAATAACACAAAACTAGTGTTACAACAGAGGAACAGTAATGAGGCTTATAGGAGTATAGATAAAGAAAGAGAGGAGGGCTGGAGAGATAGCTCAGCGGTTAAGAGCACCAGCAGCTCTTCCAGAGGTCCTGAGTTCAATTCCCAGTAGCCACATGGTGGCTCACAACCATCTGTAATGAGATCTGGTGCCCTCTTGGGACCTGCAGGCATACATGCAGAACACTGAACATAATAAATAAATTTAAAAAAGATAAAGAAAGAGAAGAATTAAATACTGGGCATGGTGGCACTGCTTTAATCCCAGCAGTCAAGATAAAGGCCATTTCTGTAAGTTACTTTCGATTAAATGATTTCAGGAAATCAGGAAATTGGTGGGGGAGGGGTGTGGTGGCCTGGTGGGAAGATTCAGAGGTATGGACTTGGGTTTTATGTCATGGTTTGGAAGCATGTGTTTGGATGCTGAAAAGAGAAGATGAACAGAGAACAGGACGTAGGAAATGTCTACATGTAACATCTGAACAAAGGGAAGAGACCCTGGAACAGAAATGGAGTTTCAGAAAACCAAAAAAAAAAAAAAGAAATTTATAGAGTTCAGTGGGTAGTAGTATCAGATTGTGGAGAGAGATTGAATTAAAAAACAAAAACGATGAGGATCCAGGAGAGGGACCTGAATTGGCAATTAGGAGGACACAAGTAAACTACTTACAACACCAGCAACAAAACATGGATAGTGGTTGAGAGTGAAGATTGAGGGGTAATTGAAAAGCAAGAGAGAATAGGACCGTTGCGTGTAACGTGACCTCTCTGCTTTAATCTACCCTCAAAATGACAGTGATCTATTTATGTTTTTATGGTTGCTTACTGCCTAAAAATTAAAACCTAATTTTTTTAATATAATAATAACAGCATAGGCTGGGCAAGTTGAGGGAAGATTTGCATAGAATTAGGAAGTTCTGTGTTTATAAGCTTGAATGGAAAGAGGGGAGGAGAAGTGATCCTAAGAGCACAGAGGATGGATCAGCAAGTCAACCGTTAGAGACTTGCTTATATTCAGTTGACAGTGCTGCTGGCGTGCACAAAGCCCTGGGTTTAGTGACATCACAAAATCAGGGTGGTACTGCATCCCTAGGATCCCAGTACCTGGGGGTGGAGGCAGGATGATCAGAAATTCAAGGTCATCCTTCACTGTGTAGGAAGTTGGAGTTCAGACTGATCTCTGTGAGACGTTTTTTTTTAAAGCCTGTTATTAGCTATATGTGTTAGTTCTAATTCCAGTACTTGAGAGGCTGAAGTTAGAAGATTGCCATGAATCCAAGGCCAAAAGACCCCTGCCCCCCCCAAAGTCTCATCATTGTAAGCCTTTTTATTCCCCCTTGAGTATTAAGAGAAAGGCCGGGCGGTAGGCAGAGCCAGGCGGATCTCTGTGAGTTCGAGGCCAGCCTGGGCTACCAAGTGAGTTCCAGGAAAGGCATAAAGCTACACAGAGAAACCCTGTCTCGAAAAACCAAAAAACAAACAAAAAAAAAAAAAAAAAAAAAAAAGACAGAGAGCTGGCTAGCAACTTAGGGAAATAGAATAAATACTTATTGTAAAAAACTTTGCCAGTGGATATTTAGAATGAACCCATGGCTTGGCTGAGGTATATCCTGCAGTACTTAATGGAGCAGTGTATATATACCAAAGACTCTTGCTGCTTACCATGACTAGAAATACATGGTTTTTCAAAGTTCACTCTTAACTTTGACTGATTTTCTTGACCAGGAACTGAAGCATTTGATCTTGGAGGCAGCAGACGGCTTTCTGTTTATTGTTTCATGTGAGACTGGCCGGGTGGTCTATGTGTCTGATTCAGTGACGCCTGTTTTGAACCAACCACAGTCTGAATGGTTCGGGAGTACACTCTATGATCAGGTGCATCCAGATGATGTGGATAAACTTCGAGAGCAGCTTTCTACTTCAGAAAATGCCCTGACAGGTGAGAGTTGGGTAGATAGCAAATGAGTTGGGGGGAAATGCCTTTATTTTGCTGAGGCGATAGAGATATTTGAGCCCTTAAATTGGTTTGTTGAATCTGGCAGAGCTTATAAATGTTACCTTAATGTTAAATTTTATTCACATGCAAATATCTACTCATTCTTAGAAAATGTTTCATCAGTGGTTGTGTTCTTAAGTTAACTTGTACCTTAATTATACTGTAACTAAAACAGGGAAATTAAAATGTACAGTAGTTTCTTTCCTGTCTCCACATAATAAGAGAATTATCTATTCTTGCATTACCTGGCATTTTCCGTCCACACTTGTGCCTAACTCTCTGCTATGACAGTAGATTCGCTGTTGTAGGAGAGTGGTGATTGGCCAGTGTCTAAGGTGCCTGCCTGTTGTCACTGTATCTCTACTGTGTCGTTGCCCCCTACCCACTTCAGTGAGATTCAGTCCTTTGCCAACATTTGGGGAGTGGAAAAGTGACATCTGTTCTAGGCAACTGTGTAGGAAGTTACAAAATAGAAACTAAAATAACTGTTGGTTAAAATACAAGAAGTTCTGATATCTCTGGAGTGGACATATTCTTATTAACTTTGTTTTTTTAGTTTTTCCCTTCTTTCGTGATTTTGTACATTTCATTTCTCTAATTTTCCATGTCCCCAGAGGTTACTGATTTTTTTTTTTAATAAAGGAGAAAAACAGTTTTGTTTTCAGACAGATAAGTTTCTTAGCATATAAAATTTCTCATACCCCACCCCCCAAGCTTGAAGATAATTCTTCACACGAACTCAGCAACCTAAGCCTGATCTGCAGAACCTGTGTGAAAGTAGAGGGAGACCAACTCCACAGAGTTGTCCTCTGACCTCCATGCATGTGAATGGACACGTGCACGCCACAACAGAAATAATTCAGTTTTGTAAAAAATCAAGCGTAATAATATACCTTGCTTGGACAGGCAGTGGTGGCGCACACCATAAATGCCAGTACTTGGGAGGCAAAGGCAGGCAGATTTCTGGGTTTAAAGCCATCCTGGTCTACATAGTGAGTTACAGGACACACAGGTCTACACAGAAAAACCCTGTTTCCAAAAAAAAAAAAAAAAAAAAAAGTGCGCTTTGCCTCTTGTTCCCTCCCAGTACTTTCCCCCTGCCTTACTCAGAGACATTTCCAGTGCCGTCTTAGAACTAAGAGTGAGAGCCCCAGGTGAGGACAGTAGCAGTCAAGGCTTAAACAGAAGCATCCCTGTCATAAACAAGGCAGGAGGGCAGGGGTTCCCTTTCCCACCCACAAGAATTAACTTCAGGTGCTCTCCATCCTTCTGCAGGGCGAATCCTGGATCTAAAGACTGGGACAGTGAAAAAGGAAGGCCAGCAGTCCTCCATGAGGATGTGCATGGGCTCCAGAAGGTCCTTTATTTGTCGAATGAGGTGAGACATCTGAAGCTGAGGATTGTGTAGGGTAGAGTAACAAGCAGCTGAGGCTTTCCTTTCTGTCCAAGGTATTAACATTTAATTTCTAAAGCTATATTCCTGGTCACAGTTGGATTGCATTTAATTCTCAAGAACCAGATGTTTTATCATAGTTCTAATACAGGACTTAGTAAGAGAAACAACACTTAATGAATTACTCTTACAGCATAGTTGATAGGTCCTTTATTTCTCCTTATTTCTGTCTTCCTACTTTATTTTCACAGCTATCCATAGGGTAAGATTCATAGTTACTACTTTATTGATTATAAAAATGGATTCCGGGGGCTCAGCAGTTAAGAGTACTCTCTGCTCTTCCAGAGGACCCTGGTTTCATTACCAACACCACATGGTAGCTTACAACTATCTGTAACTCCAGTTCCAGGGGACTTGATGCTTTCTTCTGGCTTCTGTGGGCACAGACATGGAAGTGGTGCAGAGGCAGGCTCCAGAGTTACACAGAGAAACCCTGTCTCAAAAAAGCAAAAAAGAAAACTTCTTCCAAAAAAAGAAAAAAGAAAAATGGATTCAGGAGCTGAGGAGATAGCCCAGTACTAAGTGCTTGCTGCATAAGCTTGCAGAACTGAATTCAGTCCCCAGCACCCACAGAAAAAGCTAGATATGATTGCTCTGCTCATCCCATTTCTGGAGAGGCCTAGCCAAATTGTTGAGCCCCAGGTCCTATTGAGAGACCCTGTCTCAAAATCAAGGTTGAAGGGGCTGGAGAGATGGCTCAGCAGTTAAGACTTGACCCCTCCCCCATTTATATGTATTCAGACTTCAAACTCAGTGTCGACATGCTTCAGCATCTGAGTGCTGGGATTTCAGGCATTTTTGTTGTGTTGTTTTTCAGATTAAAAAAACAAACCTTATGTGTGAATGATATATGTGGATGTGGATTCGTGTGTGTGGAGGCAGGAGTACAATTAGTTGGAGGTGGTTCTCGCCTGTGACCATGTGGGTTGAGGTAATCCAGTTCAGGTCATAAGGTTTGTGTGGCAGTCTCTATACCTGATAGCCATCTCACTGCTGAGGGCTGAACCCAGGGCCTTGCGCTTGCTAGGCAAGCACTCTATCATTGAGCTAAATCCCCAACCCACTGGCTGTGTGTGTGTGTGTGTGTGTGTGTGTGTGTGTGTGTGTGTGTGTTTTAAAGATTTAATTATTATATATACAGTGTTCTGCCTGCATGTATCCCTGCAGGCCAGAAGAGGGCACCAGATCTCATTACAGATGGTTGTGAGCCACCATGTGGTTGCTGGGAATTGAACTCTGGACCTCTGAAAGAATAGCCAGTGCTCTCAACCTCTGAGCCATCTCTTCAGCCCTGGCTGTGTTTTTAAGATGTTGGTTTGTTTGTTTTTTTGAGACAGGGTTTCTCTGTGTAACTGGCTGTCCTAGAACTCTATCCATAGACCAGATTGGCCTTGAACTTACAGAAATCCTCCTGCCTCTGCCTCCCCAATTATGGGATCAGAGGTGTGCGCCACTAGGCCTGGTGTTTTTTGTTTTGTTTTCAGATTTTGGAATTTCATGTAGCCCAGCTGGCTTGGAACTTCAGCTCCTCTTGCCTATACCTCCCAAACTTTGGTGCTATGATGTCTGGCTCAGAAAAACCATTTATGAAAGTCAAAAAAAGTTTAGGCTGCATAATGGAGATAGACTACATCCTACTTAGAGAATGTTTAGGAGAATGAAATTAAAAAAAAAATTTCCTGGCAAAGATACAAAATTTCATATTATATAGTTTAATGGTTTAGCATTCAGATTACTATAGTTCATTTTAAATGGGGTTATATTATGTTGTCCAGGCTCATTTCAAACTCCTGGACTCAAGTTTTCCTTCCATTTGAGTTTTTAAAGTAGCTTTGGTCTAGAAAAGGTGTACCACTATTCTTGACGGAATGTTGGTATTTATTTAGAGACGGTCTCACTATGTTGTAGCCCTGGCTGGTCTGGAATTGGCTGTATAGACTGGTCTCAAACAGAGATCTGCTTGCGTATACCTCCCACATGCATTGTTCTAATCCATAGTATTTCATGGATTTGAATTCTAGTTTTGATATTATAATACGTGGTGTTTGATTTCATCATCTAATACTGGAGGTAATACTGTAATAAAATTTAAAACATTGTTATAAAGATTAGCTGGATTGATAACAGGATATTTAAGTCTGTCTAAAATTTACTCATTCATTTCTTTATCCTTTGGTTCCTTTTTTTTTTTTTATTTGAGTCTCTCTCTCTTTTTTTTCTCCCTTGGTTTTTTGAGACAGGGTTTCTCTGTGTAGTTTTGGTGCCTGTCCTGGATCTCGCTCTGTAGACCAGGCTGACCTCAAACTCACAGAGATCCGCCTGCCTCTGCCGCCCAAGTGCTGGGATTAAAGGCATGTGCTACTACTGCCCGGCTACATAAAAGTCTTACTACTCTAAAATACTCTTCTTTTAAGTGGTCTACTAAATCATTGTTGGTGTGGGTGCTTCTGTGTAATCTCATCCCTTGGGAGTTACAGGCAGGCAGCTAAGGAGTGGGAGGTCCTTCTGTGCTGCATGACATCTGTCTCAAAAAGTGGTCTAGGTTGGCAGCCACAGAGCTAGCGTGGTTTGATTATTGGAACCCACATAATGGAGAGAGAACCAACTCCCCTAAGTTGTCTTCTGTTCTTCACATGTACACAGTGACACACACACACACCAAATAAATAAATTACATATACAGACATATGTGTGTATATATGTTTTTAAATGGTCTGGGAATATGGCGGTTTTGGTAGAGTGCTTGTCTAAAATGCATGGAGCTGTGGCTTCAGTACCCAATACCATACAAAACTGGTGTGTTGGTACCTGGTTGTAATACCATCCCTCAGGTACTGGTGGCTCAAGGGTCAGTTCAAGGTACTCCCTGACTACTGAGATAGTTCCAGGCCAGCCTAGGCCTGAAGGTGCTGTCTCAAATTAAACAACACGAAGCAACAAACAAAAATAATGGAAGGTTTCACAAGCTCAGCCAGTTTTCTGTATGTAATTGGATCCTCTTGTCCTGCTGTTACTATTTATCAGAGCCCTGCAACTTTTATTTTCTGTTTGTTAAACAGGTGTGGCAGTAGCTCCGTGGACCCCGTTTCCATGAACAGACTGAGCTTGTTGAGGAATAGATGCAGGTAAATCATAAGCAGTGACAATCGAGGGATGGAGTGTTTTCCTCGTCTAGCAGCAGACTCTTCCTCTTCCTCACTCTCACTTCCCTAGCAATCTCTCTACACTCTGCTTATTTACTTTGGTTTTCAAGACAGGATCTCTGTGTAGCCCAGGCTGGCCTGGAACTCAGAGACCCACCTGCCTCTGCCTCCCCAGTGCTGGGATTAAAGGCGTGCACCACTGGTGGTTTCCGAACTTGGAAAACATCTCTTGCCCATTCTGTTTAAGAAAGTTGCTTCTACTTTCCTATTTTCTTGTGTGTGTTGGTTTTCTTGTGTGTTTTACTTCAACAGGGGCTAGAAACTTGGTTATTTGGGGCGGGAAGGGCAAGCACTGATTAGATAGTTTGTGAATATCCAAGAAGCTAAAGTCAAAGGTACTTAGACTTTGTTTCTCTTTAAAATTTCCTTTGTGCGGGATTCTGGGATGGGTCATCGGATAAAGGTGATTGCTGACAGGCCTGAGAGCTCCAGGGGGAGCTCACGTGATAGAAGGAGAAACTGGCTCACACACACACACACACACACACACACACACACACACACACACACACACACACAGATACTTACATAAACAAATGTAGGAAAAAAATTAAAGGGGAAAACAAAACAAAATAGTTTGGGGCCAGCAAGATGGCTTAGCAGACAAAGTCACTTGCTCTGAACTGAGTTCAGTCCCCACAACCCACAAAAGGGTGGATGGAGAGAACCGATCCACCGAGTTGTTCTCTGACTGGCAGCCTCCACAGGTTTGAGGTGGCACACGCAACCTACACATAGCAGCAGCAGTAATAAATGGATAAACAAGTGAATGAACGAACGCTTTGAAAAGATAGGTTTATTTGCGTAGAATTTCCCCTGATTGCTATAACTCTTGCAGGAATGGACTTGGCTCTGTGAAGGAAGGAGAACCTCACTTTGTGGTGGTCCACTGCACGGGCTACATCAAGGCCTGGCCTCCAGCAGGTAGGGAAGTGATGTAGTGATTTTCGCTCCTGATGCACTTGGTTACAGTTAGAAAATTGTCAATAAAAAATTTCTTTTTTGGGTTTTTTGAGACAGGGTTTCTCTGTGTAACAGGTCTAGCTGTCCTGGAACTCACTTTGTAGATCAGGCTGGCCTTGAACTCACAGATCATTGGGGGCTAGAAAGAGGGCTCAGCAGTTAAAAGCATTTACTACTTTTGCAGAAAACCTGGATTCATTTCTCAGCACCCACATGTTGGGTTATAACCACCTACAACTCCTTGGGATCTGACATCCTCTTCTGGCCTCTGTAGGTTCCTGTACACACGTGGTGCCCCTAAACTCACACAGGCAAATATACACAAATAAATCTTTTAAAGTATGTTGCTGATACTTACTGCTATATACTTATAGTATGTAATATCATATATAAAATAGATACTTATTTTTTGCTGGTCTGGAACTTCTGAGTTCAAGCAGTTTCCCCACCTCAACCTCCCCCTGGAATTTCCAAACATGAACTAACATCGGTGGCTTAGAATTCAGTCTTTAGGGCCAAGAATATAGCTCAGGAGTGGAGTGCATGGTATACATAAGGACTAAAAAAACAGAACCAAGTGAATAAGCAAGTAACAATTATAGTTTTAAAAATATTCAAATTCCTAATAATAGTTTACACTGAGTACTATGTCTTTAAGCCGTTGTGGCAAAGACACACTGGAGATTTATTTTATTTTATTTTATTATTTTATTTTATTTTATTTGAGACAGGGTCTCTCTGTGTAGCCCTGGCTGTCCTGGAACTCTTTATACAGACCAAAGTGGCCTTAGACTTGCAGTGATCCACCTGTCTTTGCCTGCTGAATGCTAGGATTAAAGGTGTGCCACCACTATACGCAGCGTGAAACATTAGAATTTAATGCAATTAATTTGAGCAAATTGAAATGGGAGCAAGACAATGAGGGATAAATGGAAAATGACTTGATTACAGTAACTTTAAAAGGGGGCTTTCCTCTGGAAAGTCTAGATGTGAGGAGTAGTTTTGTTTGAGTTTGAGATTAAATAAGGGATGTAGCAAAGGCGGCAGGGTGTGCGAATCAAGAGTTTTGTTTTGCTGGGCGGTGGTGGCACACGCCTTTAATCCCAGCACTTGGGAGGCAGAGCCAGGTGGATCAAGGTGAGTTCAAGGCCAGGCTGGTCTCCAAAGCGAGTTCTAGGAAAGGCGCAAAGCTACACAGAGAAAAAACCCTGTCTCGAAAACAAACAAACAAAAAAACAAAAAAAAAAAAAAAAAAAAAAAGGAGTTTTGTTTTGTTTTAAGACCTTGAACTCAAGGTAGTCTCCTACCTCAGCCTCACAAGTGCCAGGATTACAGGCTTGATTCTCCATGCCTAGCAAGAGTTTCCAAATCTTACCTTCTTTATAACTTCCCTACTGAAGAGTATTATTGGGAAATGGGGATTTTTAGAAGCCAGAAATGCAAAGAAAAGAGAGACAGGTTTTCATTATTATTTATTTTATGTGTATGGTGTTTTGTTTGTATGTATTTCTGAGCACCACTTGTTTGCCTGGTGCCCACAGAGGCAAGAAGAGGGTTCTTCTTGGAACCCCTAGGACTGGAGTTACAGATGGTTGTGAGCTGCCATGTGCATGCTGGGAACTGAACCTGGGTCTCTGGAAGAGCATTTAGTGACCTTAACCATGGAGGCTTTTCTCAGTCGCTGTTGATATATTTTTTTAAAAGATTCATTTATTATGTGTACAGTGTTCTGTCTGCTTGTATATTTGCATGCCAGAAGAGAGCACCAAATCTCATTACAGATGGCTGTGAGCCACCTAGTGGGTGCTGGGAATTGAACTCAGGACCTCTAGAAGAGCAGCTAGTGCTCTTAACCACTGAGCCATCTCTCCAGCCCATCTGTTGATATATTTTAAGAAGAAATTAATATTGATTTGGGAAAACCTACATTTGCTTTCTGACATTATATTAATAGTTTAACCTATGGTAAGTTACTTGACCTTTACATCAGTTTTCTCATCTATAATATAACATATCTTGTATATCATTATTGTGAGAATTAGATTTAATGTAAGAAAAGCAGACAGCCCAGTTCCTGGCACATGCCATGTAGCCAGTAAATGGGAACTAATATAATTTAGGAAAGTTAATTTGAACTATTATACACATAAATCATATAGTTAAAGTATATATGATCTTCATACTTATGTATAGCTATCAAGAAACTGTCTTTTCCTGGATAAAAATGAGAGATTGAAGTTAGGAAGGATGCATTTTTCTTCCCTTTTTCTACAAATACGAATACCTTTTTGTGTTTGGGATAATTAATTTTTGTTTATTTTAAAAATCTCTGACTGGGCGGTGGAATTAATTTTTGTTTATTTTAAAAAATCTCTGGCTGGGCGGTGGTGGCGCACACCTTTAATCCCAGAACTTGGGAGGCAGAGGCAGGCGGATCTCTGTGAGTTCGAGGCCAGCCTGGGCTACAGAGTGAGTTCCAGGACAGGCTCCAAAGCTACACAGAGAAACCCTGTCTCAAAAACAAACAAACAAACAAACAAAAAAAAAACCCTCTGATTAGGCAGGAATATTTACATCTCTATGTATGATATAATTGCATAGCATATATAAAGTTTGTTTTTAGACAACTTTCAATGGGACTTGTATTTTCCAGTTTGTTACAATTAAAATACTGAAGCTAGGTAAGCTGGTACATGCATGTAATCCCAGCATTGGGAGGCAGGTGAAGAGTCAAGGTCACAGCTACAAAAGTTCCATTTAAGACAGTTATACTCCATCTTAAAAATATAAAACACACAAACATGAAACAATGTCTGATGTATTAATAAATTCTGTATAATTGATTAGCTTTTTAAAAATCATTTTATACTTAGCACTTTCGTACTGAAATGTATCAGTGAGTCTTTAGTCATTTGCCTTTAAAGGATTTGAGTTTGAGATCTGAGTCATTCTTCTTTTCCTTCAATGAAGGTGTCTCCCTCCCAGATGATGACCCAGAGGCTGGCCAGGGGAGCAAATTCTGCCTAGTGGCCATTGGCAGGCTGCAGGCAAGTATGAGTCTTCACATGTGTGTCCCTTTCAGATTAGGAAAAAATCTTTTCAGGACTTATTTGTGTTATTTTTTATTTTATTTTATTTTATTTTCTCTGTGAATACATAGAAAAATTCCATAAATCTAAAAATCTGAAAAAATATTTATAGTAAACATTGCTATTATCAGATTTGGCAAAAATCAAGAGCATGAAAGAAGGTGGTAATCTTTTTGTTGTTGATATTGCTGATGACACTTCCCTGTGTTGCCTAGGCTTCCAGCTCGTTGATTCAAGGGGTTCTCCCACTTTAGCCTTCTGAGTCCTGGGAGTTTAGGCAGGCAACACCATGACAGGCTCCCCTTAACTCTGTTATTTTTAGCTTTTGTTTTTTTTTTTTTTTTTTTTTTTTTTTTTTTTGGTTTTTCGAGACAGGGTTTCTTTGTGTAGTTTGCTTTCTGAATCACTCTGTACAGCTGCTGAACAGAGATACTGCTCTGTCTGATGCTGATTAAGCGTGCGCACCAGCGTTTCCAGTTAATTTCTTTTGTCCCTATGTAAAATAAGAGCAATATTTTTCTTTTGTTATTACATGCTTTATGATAGATTTTTTTAAAAAAATATTTTAAAGTTTATTTTTATTTTATTTTTATGAGTATTTTGCTTGCATGTGTGTCTGTGCACCATTTACATGCCTGGTGCCTGAGGAGGCCAGAAGAAGACATTGGATCCCCTCGAACTGAAGTAACAGAAAATTGTGACCTACTATGAAGGTGCTAGGACTTGTGTAGGTGGACTTTTCTGTCCTACCAGCCAGTTCCCAAATAATCACACAGAGACTTAATAATAATTATAAATGCTCAGCTGATAGCTCAGGCTCTTTTTTTTTTTTTTTTTTTTTTTTTTTTTGCTAGCTCTTGCAGCTTAAATTAACCCATTTCTATTAATCTATGTGCTTCCCTGAGGCTCATTTACTTCATGTATATACTTCCCATCCTGCTCACTCTGCATCTCATGGCGTCTCCTCTGACTCCGCCCTTCTTCCTGGCATCCTAGTCTGGGTTTCCCACCCAATCTTTCCTGCCTAGCTATAGGCCAGTCAGCTCTTTATTAACCAGTCAGAGTAATACATATTTACAGTATACAAAGATTGTTTCACAGCATTTCCCCCTTTTTGTCTAATTAAAAAGGAAAGTTTTAACTCCCCCCTCCCAAAGACAGGGTTTCTCTGTGTAGTTTTGGTGCCTGTCCTGGATCTCACTCTGTAGACCAGGCTGGCCTCCAACTCACAGAGATCCACCTGGCTCTGCCTCCTGAGTGCTGAGATTAAAGGCGTGTTGCGCCACCACCTGGCCAGGTTTCAACTTTAACCTAGTGAATTATATACAACAAAACCAGTTACCAAGTAAGAATTACAGTTACAATATCCAGTCCATTTGTACTTGGCAAAATTAGTGAAAGTACTCTATTATCTATCTTATATTTGTGAGTCTAAAGATTTATACCTGATTTGTCTTTTATCATAACTAAGAAAAACTTATTATTTAAAGTCTAATTATTTAGTCTTTGACTCCATCAAAGACCCCAGAAGGGTGTAATGTTACCAAATGACAGGGACATCTGGCTGCCAGTCACCCAAAGTTCTTCTGTAGTGTTGAGGCACCACCTTTGGCCTACAAGCCTAGTATAATCTGATAGATATTTCTGAGAAGCAGGGAATTTTGAAGGACTGGCCTACCCTGTCTTGGCAAAGTTTGGCAGGCTCCTTTTTTACATCCTGCTCGTACAGTTTGGACAGTATAGTGTCAGCAATTGAGGCAAGGGCAGTCTCTTGCCCAAACAGCTAGCTTTTTGCTATAAGGAAAGCAAACTCCATATGGAGTTTCTTTGATGCCCATCTTCTTTTGAAATAAATTGGTGCTACCAGGAGCCAATGTGTCTTACTGTCAAGAAAAGTCTTACATTATTAAAACATTGTAAACACCATATTCTGTAGGTCTTTGAAGTGTTTGAAGACCATCAATCTAAATATATCTGTTTAACTTTGAAAACATAGCTAATATGACTACAAGTTTGATTATTATAGATGATCAACTGCTAACCTGTCTTTGTTTATTATCTTAAATAGCTTTCAAGGACTAAAACTTTACATTTTCAAATGAGCTGCATAGGTACAATGCTTTAAACAAGAGTAGTAACATATATACAATATAACGAAAATAACCTTAAATTTTTGTTTTGTTTTGTTTTTGTTTTTGTTTTTGTTTTTTTGTTTTCTTTTTTTTTTTATTATACAAGATCCCTCTCTTTCTGAACTAAACTCAACGCTTAAATTTTTATCAGTATATAAAAATCCATGCCAATGTAAAATATTTGAGACTAGTGGTTGTTCAAAAGTAGACTCAAGACTGAAATCTAGAAAGCACTGATTCTTCAGAACTAGTCAATTCCACCACATGTGCTCACAACATCTGTAATGAGATCTGCGCCTCTTCTGTTGCAGTTATAATGCTGTGTACATAAAAAAAATCAAAAAAAAAAAGTAGACTCAACAATCCACTGTACTATACTGTATTCCTCTTTTTCCCTTCAGAAAGAGATTTCTGAATCTAATCTAATTCCTGAATCTAATCCTAATCTCCTTGGTTTAGCTTTTTTCCTGACCATGACCAATAACAACTTGTAATCAACTCCCTTAAATAAGGACAAATATCCATAACCCACCAATGACCAAAAACCATCCGCTACACCTATGGGAATGTGGGCATTGTGTTCTCAAGACTGCTTCCTGTTGTGGGGGCGATGAATCTTGAGGAGACCCTGAGAAAATAAGGATAATCGTCACGTCCTGGGAGAACTAGCTGTATTATTAATTTTTGTTGTTGTTTGTTTTTGTTTTTTCGAGACAGGGTTTCTCTGTGTAGCTTTGCACCTTTCCTGGAACTCTGTAGCCCAGGCTGGCCTCAAACTCACAGAGATCTGCCTGGCTCTGCCTCCCGAGTGCTGGGATTAAAGGCGTGCTCCACTACTGCTGTATTAGTTTTTGTTTAGTCTATGTGTGATGGTAAGTGTAGAGCTTATCTGACATCTTGGCTGGAGTAGTCTTTGAAGCTGGACCATCTTAGCTAGCAGCTTTGAAGTTGTTCTGGATGCAGAATTTTGAGGAAACTGCAACAGAGGCATTCAGAGAGGCTAGATCACCTGAGCTACTTCTCTTCATTGGTGTCTGGTCCTTTTTTTCTGAAAACACATAAACTTTTAAAGGCAACATACATCTGCATTAACACAAGTATGGAATGTGCAATGTGTACAAGTCAGCTAAAGATGATTTTTTGTCCTATATGTGAGCAGGTAAAAGGCATCTGTCAACTTTATATTTGGACTACATAACCAAACCTCTATCCTTGCCATATGAAAGGTGGCATGTAATGATAAGTCATGAGAACTCTGTAGCCAACAAGATTTATCATGACTCATCCAGTCTCAGAGCTGTTCCCACAGTAGAGGGATCAGCATATACGTCACCTGTCCTGTAGTCTTTCTTGGTTTCTTTCTTCATATCTGTAGCCAAGATTTTCAGGAGGTTTCCCCCAAGCAAATTTGATCCTTTGAAGAGAACCACAACTTTTTGTTTTCTGTGGAAATAAAGGCATAACCTCTCCCCCAGTGCAGCAAATTTCCCAACTTCCTTTCTGAAGCCAAGACTTCTCTAAAGTATATAGGCTAGTTTAATCCAGTAACCCCTTACATAATCCATTGTCTCTCAGCAGCTGCCATTTGCTCATCAGCATTTACAGAATTCAAAGTGAACAAAGTACCATACAGGATCCAGATGCCCTGTGTATTTCCCATCTTTACGTGGCTTTTCTTCTTTTATTACTTTACACTCTCTTTAAAGACTTTATTATTTTTAAACTATTTTTTTCCATGACTATCTGTACCCAGTTTTTACTGTATCTGTTTAAAGGTTTTATCAATCTGAACTGCGTTACTGCACCTGCAGCCTTCTCTGACCACGTGAGCCAAACCTTAAACCCACCACGTGGCTCTGTACATGGAGCTGGTTGGCTCAAACTCACAAGCAGCTGTTAGATGCACGTCTCTGTACGCTACAGCCCGCCTGAGAGACTGTCCACTAGGAAACCCTATCTGGCTCCATGTTTGTGTGTTTGGAACCTTTCTTTCTGAGACAGGGTTTCTCTGTCTAGTTTTGGTACCTGTGCTGGAACTCCCTCTATAGACCAGGCTGGCCTTGAACTCACAGAGATCTGCCTGGCTCTGCCTCCCTAGTGCTGGGATTAAAGGTGCGCACCACCACTGTCTGGCTGGAACTTTTCTTTTTAAGCTTTTTCATGTCCTGTGTGGAAATAGGTACCCCAAATGTTGGACACCATATGTAATGAGTCTTTCTCTGTCCCACCAGCCAGCTCTTAAATAATGACACAGAGACTTATTGATTATGAAAGCTCAGCTGGTAGCTTAGGCTCATTTTTAGGTAGCCTTTATAAATTAATCCATTTCTATTAATGTGAGCTGCTGGGTGGGTGCTGGGAACTGAACCCAGGTCCTCTGGAATAGTAGCCTGTGCTCTTAACCACTGAGCCATTTCCAGCCTCTTGGTTTTTATTCTTTTCCTGAACACAGTTAAGTTTCTCAGAAAATTGAACCATGCTAAAGAATGAACACATACTAACCAAAAGAAAAAGTAGGTGGTTTAGGGTTGCATTCATTATTTTCTTCCTTTACTAACTTGGTAAGGAGAACATGTGTGGGGTAGAGCTAGACTTTATGCCTCTCACTGGGATTGCCATTATTGCATTTCTGGTGAAACACTTAAAAATTTCTAAATCTGATAATCTACGCTGATACTCATAGAGAAATTGAAAATGTTTCTGTAAGTAATGGTTTTATTTTGGCTCATTTTTATCTCTCCACTCTTAGGTAACTAGTTCTCCCAACTGTACAGACATGAGTAACATTTGTCAACCGACAGAGTTCATCTCCCGACACAACATTGAAGGGATATTCACTTTTGTGGATCATCGTTGTGTGGCTACTGTTGGCTACCAGCCACAGGTGAGAGAGGAGCTACTACATGGTTGGTATTTAGGCCTCTGTTCTGTTGCTCGTGTTGAGGTTACATGACAGTCTAATAATCCCAGGGATGACCAAAATATAGATGTCCAGTTCAGAAAAAGAGATGCTCTTATTTTGCTAGTAGCAAAATATAGTCTCAACTTCCTACCGAGGCTATCATCCCATATAGAGATAGGTAAACATAGAAATAGTTATGAATGTCGCACCCTAATCAGCATAGCAAGATATCTCTGTAGTTCGAACTTACGATGATTCAAAAAAAGTAACAAAAATTCAAAAAAAAAAAAAAAAAAAAAAAAAGAAATAGTAGTTATAAATTTATACTTACTTTTTATTTCTGACGTTAATACAGATAATCCAAAACTAATTATTTTGATTATTCTAGTGTAACTACCCTTATTTGGGTAATTTATATAATTCCCAGTGGAATAGTAGCTTGTAATAAATGTAAATGTAGCACTAGTTATTATAATGTTCTCATACAGTAGGTTAGTTAACTATCCGTGACTTACATGACCTCTGCGGTCTGTTAGAGCTGGCTATAAGTATATGAAATGGTCAGTGAAAAAGTAGTCTTGAAAATGAAGAACTAAGTTGGAGAATCCAACACATTCTGTAAAACTGTTACCAAGGCAGTGTGGCATTAATGTAGGAGGCATTAATTTACTGATCTATTCTGATGAGTAGGCCGAAGAGAGCCTTTTTTTACATTCATGGTCATTGGATTTTCAACAAAGGTGCTAAGACATTTCAAGGGGAAAAAGATCTAACAAATGGTAGTATAGATATCAGATTCCATATGTACCACCACCACTCCCCCTAAAAGTCATTATACCATAGACAAAAATCAACTCAAAGCCCTAAATGTGTAAGTATTAAAGTTGGAAATAATCTTTTAAAAGAAAATCTTTGTGTGTGCACAAAGGTAAGAAGGCCAGGGTACAACCTTGTGGGATTCACCGGGTACTATTTGTCTTTTCATTTTGAGGCAAGATCTCTCATTAGCTTGGAACTTGAGACGCAGTCTAGGCTTGCTGGCCACTGAACTCCCATAATCCATCGGTCTTTGGTTCTTCTGGGATTGTGAGAATGTACCACACTTGATTTTATTTCTTATTTTTATTTTTGAAACAGTGTCTCACTGTGTAGGCTTGGCTGTATTGTAACTCTCTATGATACCAGGCTGGCCTCAAACTCGGGAGCTTGCCTCTGCCTCCCAGATGCTCAGATTAAAGATACATACTACCATGCCTAGCTATTTTTTTATTTTATATCTATGTGTGAATGCCTGGTATGTGGACCATGTGTTTACCTGGTATCCCGGAGACCAGAAGAATGCATTGGAGTCCCTGGAACTGGGTTCTACCTGGCTAGAACAGTCTTGATAGCATCTGCTTTATAGGAAGTGTTGGATCAGGGATTGTAAATCCTACCGCTTGGTTCTTCATTTTTGATTGCCTGGTCTCTCATCTTTTCAAGAGCAGGAAGTGCTCTTAAGGGATGAGCTGTTTCTCCCGCCTCCTCTGCATTCCCCACTTTTTTGAAAACATATATTCTAACGACCAAACTCAGGTCCTCACGCTTGCAAGATATGAATGTTATCTACAAGGTTAGCTTTCTTTTCCTGAGATATGTTCTCTCCCTAGGTTAGCCTCAAACTGGAAATCTTTCTGTCCCAGCCTCCTGAGATGCTGAGATTATAGAGTATGCCTGGCAAAACTTTTTCCTGTAAACTGATATCATTAAGAAAGTTAGTAAGATGGCTTTGTGAGAAAAGCTCTTTATTTTTAATTGTTCTGTTACAGTCTACAAAGATAAGTATATATGCATGCCCCTTAGAATGCAGCTGGAGTTAAGAGGACAGCTTACAGGAGTCAGTTCTCTCACCATGTGGGTTCCAGGTCATAGGCTGGGTAGCAAGTACTCATTGCACTGTCCTCTGGCTTGGTTCTGTCTCCTTAGTTTGTGTTTACAGAAGCATGAAGAGAAGAAATAACATTCACATCTCTAGCTGACAGAAACGTTAGGTGGCCATAAGAAGTACATGTTTTACTTCTCTCTCTCCTAGGAGCTCTTGGGAAAGAATATTGTAGAATTCTGTCACCCTGAAGATCAGCAACTTCTAAGAGACAGTTTTCAACAGGTGATGTGTTTCCTGTTTGGGTCTGAGTACATATTTTGATCAATTCCTTACGTTTATTCTAGATACTTACTGATTAGTGTTCATTTGAATACTGTGTTGGGTACTATACTTTTCTTTATACTGAACTTATAGTTTAAGAAATAGAAAATGATAATACTTTGAACTAGATAAAGTTCAAGCAGGGCTTTAGCTAGTTAGTGTCTTCTAGTCAACTAACTGTATCCAAAAAATTGTCTTCACTGACCTTAGATCATAGCAGGAAAGTTTCCTCAGAACTCTTTTATAGATAAGTTTAAGTTAACTCACTTGTAAAGAAGGGTTTTTTTTTTTTTTTTTTTTTTTTTTGTTTTTCGAGACAGGGTTTCTCTGTGTAGCTTTGCACCTTTCCTGGATCTCACTCTGTAGCCCAGGCTGGCCTCAAACTCACAGAGATCCACCTGCCTCTGCCTCCCGAGTGCTGGGATTAAAGGCGTGCGCCACCACTGCCTGGCTAACTATTCTTTATATTTTACAAGTTAGTTATCTTACTCATACAGTGGGTAGAAGAATACTTAAAGGTAGAAGCTTGTGGGAAGGTTAAATAAGGTAATGCCATAAGGCACACATAGCCCAGCATTTGACACCTAATAAAATAACAGTTGCTAGTATTCTCTGTTATTAGAAATGGTGAACTAGAAGATTGTCTTCTGTTCTATCTGAGCAGGATAGATAAAACATTAACAAAACTCAGGCTTCCTGTAGGGCTTTTGTGGAAACCAGAATTCTCAAGTTTTGGGTAGAATAGCTGGGATTGATAAATACTGTGTAAAATGTATTTGGTGTCACCACACTGGAGTTCCTGGTGCAGACTTGCAAGGCCAGTTCATCCGTGTGTCTGCAGTGTGAAGGGAAACACGGAGACGTCTCTTCAGTGCTCCCCTTGACTGTGCAGTCAACAGTCTGCAGCTGTGGGAAGATACCTGACACCTCTGTCCCCTTCCTTTCCTCCCCCCTTGTTGGACGTTGAAAGCCTGGTGCTTCCGGGGCAGCAGACGAGGGTCCTGAGGGTGCAGTTGGAAGGTTACTGCTTCACTTGCTCTTCCAAGTCCACTGATGGATGGCAACCCTTGCAGGTGGTGAAATTAAAAGGCCAGGTGCTCTCTGTCATGTTCCGATTCCGATCCAAGAACCGGGAATGGCTCTGGATGAGAACCAGCTCCTTCACTTTCCAAAACCCTTACTCAGATGAGATTGAGTACATCATCTGTACCAACACCAATGTGAAGTATGTACTCCTCTCTCTTTTTCTCATATTGGGGTATTTCTCATGTGGCCACGCCTGTGCTGGGGTGGGGCGTGGGACAGGGCAAGTCTTAGCCTTATCAAGCTATCTCTTTCTCTTCAATTTTGACTTATAAAATACCATCAGTTTGAGATTCCTCGTTTAACAGCTTTCTATAGGATTTGGTATAGTTGAGGTAGAAGGTAAGGTCAATTGTGTTTGCTGTTGACATCTACTTACTAATTTGTGTATATCACTCTGGCATGTAACAGAACATGTACGAACATCAGAGGTCCTCTCCTTTTACCAAGTGGGTCCCAGGCTTGGAACTCAGGTTGTCAGCCTGGGGAAAAGCACCTTTTCGCACCAAGCCATCTCCCTAAAAAAAAAAAAAAACCAAAAAAAAGGCCGGGCGGTGGTGGCGCACGCCTTTAGTCAGCACTCGGAGCAGAGCAGGTGATCTCTGTGAGTTTGAGCCAGCCTGGCTACCATGGTCCAGGAAAGGCGCAAAGCTACAAGAAAACCTGTTCGAAAAAAAAAAAAAAAAAAAAAAAAAAAAAAAAAAAAACCAAGCCATCTCCCTGGCTCACAGCAGAGTAAGTTTTAGTAAGCAGCAGAGTTTATGCTGTGGGCAGTGCCTATACCTGCTGCCTGCTGCAGTGTACTCAGTGACTGCTTTCTTTCTGTGAGAGACTGCAAATAAAAATAAACAGCACTTTACAGATTAGTGCTTGAGATAGACGTATTCTCATTTCAATTATCCAAATTTTATTCACTTTTTCTTATTTAGTGAATTGACTTAGTGTGCTGCTGATGGTCAAACCAGGGGATTTGCAGAAAGTAGGCAAAGTCCTGTACCACTGAACTGTTTCCAACCTCAGGATTTTGGGAAGGGTTTTGTATTTGTTTGTTTTTGAGGCAGGGTCTTGGTATGTAGTCCTGGCTGATCTGGAACTCTGTTTGCAGTCCAGGCTGGCCTTGAATTCGCAGATACCCACCCACCTCCCTGAGTTCTGGGGTTAAAGGTGTGCTCCACTTGGCCCCAGGATTTTGTTATCCACCAATGTTGTGCCCTAGTCTAGGAGGATTTTCATCTAGAGGAAAGTTTGGCAAACTTTTCTATGAAGGACAGGATAGTAAATATTTCAGCCTTGTCTTGACCATATGGTCTTCATAGCAACTCCTCAACTCTGCTGTTGTGGTATGAAAACAGGTACATGGCTGTGTTCCTGTAATTTTTATATAAAATAGGTGATGGATTAAAGTTGATCTATGGATCAAGGCTTACTGCAGAGCATAGTCACATCACACTCTTTTATTTCTGTTTAATTAATCTTTGAGCTTGCTTTTTGTTATTAGTCCGGCTTGGTTTGAGTTTTTTGAGACAAGGCCTCTAGGTAGTCCTGAATGATCTTAAACTCATTAGGTAGACCAGGCTGGACTTGAACTCACAGCTGTCATTATTCTTTTGCCTCATGAGTCTAGGATTACAGGTATGCACCACCATCCCAAGCTTTTGGCTTTATTATGAGTGTTTTGCCTACATCTATTTCTGTGCACTACATATGTGTCTGATGTTCTCAGAGATCAGAAGAAGGAGATCAAATTTCTTGGAACTAAGAGTTGGAGACAGTTGTGAGAAGCCACATAGGTACTGGGAACTGAACCTGGGTCATTTGCAAGAACAGGAAGTGCTCTTAACCACTGAGCCATCTCTCTAGCCTCTAGCTCTCAGCTTTTTAAAAAGTTGTATTGAAATACATTGCACAGGCCATATATCCCACCCATTACTCAGGCACTGTTTGTAGTCTATTACACAGTTGTGCAACTCTTAGAACCATCTATTTTCAGAACATTTTCATCCCTACTCAAACCCTGAGCCCACTCTCCCCTTTCCTGTGAAGTCTTAAACATCTAATTTACTATCTCTATAAATCTGCTTATTTTAGAGACATGTCAATCACATAATGGTTCCTTTGTGAGTGGTCTCACTAGTTCCTGGGGGGAGCTATGTGGTAGTATATATTAGTACCTCATTTTATTGTTGGTGCTGAAATTAATACTCCATTTTATGGACATTGCTTTTTTTTTGTTTTAAATTTTTATATATTATATTCTGATCACCCCCCAGCTCCTTCCAGATTCTCCCCACCTACCCAACTCCATGCCCTTTCTTTCTCTCTCTCAACACAACACACACACACACACACACACACACACACACACAAATCAAAATATATAGCAAAAGATGAATAAGACAAAAAATGGTCAGAACAATATGAGACAAAAAGTCTACAAAATACCACTGAGTACACTTTATGTTGGCCAGCTACTCATAGACGGGGGTCCTACTTTGAAGTGAAGTGTGGTTAATACACCTAGTGAGACTTCATTGGAGAAAACTGATTTTTCTTTTCCAAGTGAATATCTGTTACAGATAGCTTCTTGGTTGGGGTGATGTATACTATACAGAGAGCCCATTCTACTTATCAGTTGATGGACATTGGATTATTTCTACTGTCTAGCTGTTCAGAATGAAGCATAAATATTCCTATACTCGTTTTATATAGCATAAGAATGCTGCATAGGCCTGGTTGTTTTTGAACTCACTATGCAGACCAGGCTGGCCTCAAACTCACAGAAATCCCCCTGCCTCTGCAGACCTCCAAGTGCTAGGATTAAAGATGAGCACCACCATGCCTGGCTTGAACTTATTTTTTAAAGATCAAATTTTTAGCAGGGTATAATGGTGCACAAGTGGTTCTCTGTGAGTTTGAGGCTAACCTAGTCTACTTAGAGCAGTGGTTTACAACCTGTGGGTCATGACCCCTGGGGGTCAAATGACCCTTTCACAGGGGTTACATATCAGATATTTACATTACAATGTATAACAGTCACAAAATTACAGTTATGAAGTAACAACAAAAATAATTTTATGGTTGAGGTCACCACAACATGAGGAACTGTAATAAAGGGTCATAACATTAGAAAGTTTGAGAACCACTGACCTAGAGAGTTCCAGGATGGTCAGGGATACATAGAGATACCCTGTATCAAATTGTTTTAATGTTTACATTCGTTTCAGTTTTTACTTACAAATTTAAAAACACAGTAAGCTGGGCAGTGGTGGCACACAACTTTAATCCCAGCCCTTGGAAGGCAGAGCCAGGCGGATCTCTGTGAGTTCCAGGCTAGCCTGGTCTACAAAGGAAGTTCCAGGACAGACTCCAAAGCTACACAACAAATAAAATAAAATAAAACAGTGCGTGGGCACACACGTCTTTACAGTACCTAGGTGTCCAGTACTTGAGAGTTAGAAAGCATGTGATGCTGGGCTGTCACTCAGCTGGTGGAGTGCCCGTCTGCATGCATGTGACCCTCATAGACTGAATGTGGGGGCGGGGGTGCGTGTTTGGAATCTCAGTGCTTGGAGTTGGAAGCAGGTGATCACCGTACTCTGAGTTTAAACTAGCCTGGGCTACGTGAAACCCTGTTTCAAAACAACAACAAATAAAAAAAAAAAAAAAAAAAACCAGAATGAGCCTGTGTTTTTTAGGGCATAGTTTTAGTTAGTACTATGTTGTTCATAGCATAATTGGTTTTGCTGAACCCAAGGTCATTGCCTTGCACCTATGGGACTGCACTTTGTAACGATCCGTTGGTGATTGCCTTCCCTCACAGGTCGATACATGGAATTTATTGTATTGAGTCATTCCTTGTTTCTCCTTTCTGTGTTTGTGTCCACTTTATTTTCCTAGGAACTCTAGCCAGGAACCACGGCCTACACTGTCTAACACAATCCAGAGGTCACAGCTCGGTCCTACAAGCAATTTATCCCTAGAGATGGGTACAGGGCAGCTGGCATCCAGGTAAGAAATGGTGAAGTAATTAGGTTTTAAGCAATCACCAGCCAGAATGTGGTGATGTGCAGTCACAGTTTTATTGTTGCTACATGTGGTTTATGTTTTTCAAGGCCTTTTCTCCAGATTCTTTGTTAAAAATCTGTTTTCCCTATTGCTTTCCACACTGACTTTTGACATACAGGCAGCAGCAGCCGCAGCAGCCGCAGCAGCCGCAGCAAACAGAATTGGACATGGTACCAGGAAGAGATGGGCTGGCCAGCTATAACCCTTCCCAGGTGGGTGTGTGTCTTTTTCTGTAAGAGGACAGTGAACATTTCTTTAAAATGTGTCTTGAAGCTGGCGGCTGGCTTAGTGGTTAAGGGCGCACTGCTTTTGCAGAAGACCCAAGTTCCGTTCCTATTACCACAGAGGGTGGCTCACAACCACCTGTAACTTGAGTTCCAGGTCTGATGCCTCTGACCTCTGGAGGCACTGTATTCATGTATATATACATACACATAAATAAAAATAAAGCCCGCCAGTGGTAGTGCATGCCTTTAATCCCAGCATTTGGGAGGCAGAGGCAGGCGGATCTCTGTGAGTTTGAGGCCAGCCTGGTCTACAGAGAGAGATCCAGGACAGGCACCAAAACTACACAGAGAAACCCTGTCTTGAAAAAACCAACCAACCAACCAACCAACCAACCAACCAACCAACCAATCTTAAAAACTCCCAGGGGGGCTGGAGAGATGCTCAGAGGTTAAGAGCACCGACTGCTCTTCCAGAGGTCCTGAGTTCAATTCCCGGCAACCACATGGTGGCTCACAACCATCTGTAATGAGATCTGGCGCCCTCTTCTGTATACACAATAAATAAATAAATCTTTAAAAAAAAAAAAAACTCCCAGTACCAGTGAGAATGTGTTTTATATGAAATTGAATGTTATTGAATTGCCACAGTAACCATTTATTGATTGATTTCGTTATTTTATTCCCTAGGTTTCTGTCCAGGCTGTGGCAACTCCAGGAGCAGAACACAGCAAGCCCCTAGAGAAGTCAGATGGTCTTTTTGCCCAGGACAGAGACCCAAGGTTTTCAGAGATCTATCCTACCATCAGTGCAGGTACAGCTTTCTCCTGCAGACCCTTTACAGTCTGACTTGATTATCATGATGGACTGCTGCTGCCCAGTCAGTGGTCGTCCAGCATCCTTCCACTTACATTACGTGCTTCATGAGTAAATAGGAATTCTAAACTATATACTACAGCCCCTTGATGGCCCCCCGCAACTCCTTTTGGTCCACAGATCAGAGTAAAGGCATCTCCTCCAGCACTGTCCCTGCCACCCAACAGCTATTCTCCCAGGGCAGCTCATTCCCTCCTAACCCCCGGCCGGCAGAGAATTTCAGGTGAGCCCATATGTGTGTGCTGCTTGACAGGGCTCTGCGGATTCAGCTGCTGAATCCACCTGCCATTCTTCCCTTGCCTTCTCTGGTCATGTCAGACAAAGCAGTAGAACTTATGGACCTAGGGGGAGACAGAGAAGCTGCTTTTTCCTCCTGGGTTTTGCACCTATTCTGTTGCCTTGTTGTAGGTTCCATCTCTGTGTGGTCAGTGTCTGACTGTCAGTCTCTCTTATGTTTTTCAAATTTATCAGGTTTTCCTTAACTCCAAGGAAATCAAAGGGATCTAGGGATAGAATTTGGTTGTCCTTTGATTCATAGCTTCTTTGATAGTCACCTTTTAATCCTTTACCTCTCTATTTATTCCTCCTAGGAATAGTGGTCTGACCCCTCCTGTAACCATTGTCCAGCCACCGTCGTCTGCAGGGCAGATGTTGGCCCAGATTTCTCGTCACTCCAACCCTCCCCAGGGATCAGCTCCAACTTGGACCCCTAGTACCCGTCCAGGCTTCTCTGCCCAGGTGAAGCCTCTGACCTGTCTGACCTGTATGTTGTTTTTTGTTTGTAGGGGTCTTTTTCCCTACAGGTAAATTTATTATTATCATCTTAGATGCCTTCTCTCCAATTCCTGTTCTTGATCTTACTCACAATTTACATGTTTGTTGAGAGCAGCCAGAAAATTAAAATACTAGAGATACTTACAAAAATCTTCTTAGTGCCTATGGTCTTCACATACTCACCTTAAGGCAGAACTGCTCATTCAAGAACAGTTTGAACAGCTTTGATCTTGGGCTTGTTTAGAGTAAATTCAATGAGTTTGTCTTTGTTTAGGACTGTGTAATACAATACCAAAGTAGAAAATCAGTAATTATATTCATTGAGTGTTTATTTGTGAAAAATCTTGGTATAGTATCCATGCATATAATATATAGTGAATATGTTAGACTTATTTCTGTTGTGTAAATAACGTTTTAGAAAAGAAAAAAATGAAAACTCAAACCAGACTCCACAATTATTCCATTATATATATATTTTTTTTTTTTTTGGTTTTTCGAGACAGGGTTTCTCTGTGTCCATATTTATATCTTAATTGTGTAAAAAATACACAGAAGGTCATTCATTTCTCCATTGGCCAGGATGAGCATTGATGTTGAAGACAGTTACTACCATAGTTTCCAGTGACTTGATATGATCAAGGATGCATATATTGTCTCCCTAGGAGTTACTTTAAAAATTGTGGTGTTTACATATAATTCCGTGCAGGTGGTGGTGGCACACACCTTTAATCACAGGAGGCAGAGGCAGGCAGATTTCTTTGAGTTCAAGGCCAGCTTGGTCTACAGAAGGAGAGATCCTGTCTCAAAAAACAGAGGGAAAAAAAAAAAGAAATTATGATTCCATAAAAAATGTTGAGGCGATGACTAGTTTCTTAGTCAATAAACAGTACAACTGAGTGAGACAGTATACAGCTTTAATCCCAACACAGAAGAGGTTGAGGCAGGAGGATGGTACATTTAAGACCTGCCTGGGCCACATAGTGAGATAAACCTTCTCCCAAAAAGGAAGGACAGAATGAGAACTGAAAAAACCACAATGGAGAATAAAAGCAGGAAGACATTGTCCAAGTGTTAGCCATGAGTCTCTCCTGGTGAGGTTATTATGAGGCATCTTTCCAGTTTCTTTTTTTCTAATTGTTTTTGTTTCTTTTTGAAGCAGATCTAGAGTTTTTATTAAAAGACACTTTAAATACAGATTTAGCCGGGCTGTGGTGGTGCACGCCTTTAATCCCAGCACTCGGGAGGCAGAGCCAGGCTGATCTCTGTGAGTTCGAAGCCAGCCTGGGCTACAGAGTGAATTCTAGGATAGGCTTAAAGCTACAGAGAGAAACCCTGTCTCGAAGAAAAAAAAAAAAGACATTTAAAAAAAAATACAGATTTAAACTGAAATTCAAGAGCAAAGGAGAAGCCCTCAAAAAGACATGACTGAGGACGGTGTGAACTTCCCAAAGAGAGTTGTCGCCAAGTTCTTCTGTAATACACATACATTTCAATGAAAAGAAAAGTGGCTGCTCTTTTAGGAAAAGAGTCTTGGAACAGATGGAGTGCAGACTGAGTAGAATGATGCAGTGGTCTTTCTTTTCTACAACTCTACTTTGAGACTGGGGAGAAGACTCTGTTGGAGAGTGCTTGTCCCGCAAGTCTGATCGCCTACGTTTAATCCCCAAGACCCACACAGTGGGAAGAGAACTCACTCCTACATGTTATTTTCTGACACCATGCTGGTGCATGCATGTGTTCACATGTGTGTGCATACCCATGCACACTAAGTAAATGTTAAAATAAATAAATAAATCACGTGTGATAGAACAGACCTATCTTCCCAGCACTGGGAAAGTGGAAACAGATGGATCCCTAGAGCTTGCTAGCTAATTAGTCTAGCCAGATGGGTGAGCTCCAGGGTCAGTGAGAGACCCAGTCTCATAAAATAAGGTGGAAGCCTGGTGGTGACACACACACCTTTAATCCCAGCACTCGAGAGGCAGAGGCGGGTGGGTCTCTGAGTTCTAGGCCAGCCTGGTCTACACAGAGGAACCCTGCCTCAAAAGACAAAATGAAAGATAAGGTAGAGAGTAATAAAAGAAGACCCCCAACATTGACATCTGGCTTCTCTACATGAGTGTATGTGGCACCCCTTACCCACCAACATACACGAGGTGGAGAACAACGGAGGAAGACACATTGATCTCTGACTGCTACGTTTGTGCACATGTACTTGCCCATGCATGTTAGATATGCACACACATGCAATTTATAACATGCTGCCTGTTGATACTTAAAAACGTATGAGTTCATTATAGATAAGAATGGTTTTGATACAATGTTTTCGTGTATTTTGGGTCTGCTCTAGCCCTACTGATACTTCTTATCAACCAGGCCCTGTTCCTCTTTAATGTCTTTTTTTCCTTGTTTCATGACCTAGTGAGCTTAATTAACTAATTATTATGATTTTTATTAAACTGTATAGTTCTTTGCTTTTTGTATTTTTAGTTGCCTGAAAAAATAGTTTGAAGAGGACTTGGGAGTTAATCAGAAGTACAGTTAGGGACAGGTGATGAGTTGTGTTCAGAAGAAAACAGCGGTTGATGAGTATTGTCTTCTAGAAATGAAGTACACAATTAATATTTCCCTTATTCTGTATCCCATTTTCGTTATCAGGTGCCCACCCAGGCTCCAGCCAAGACTCGTTCTTCCCAATTTGGTGTGAGCAACTTCCAGACTTCCTCCTCCTTCAGTGCTATGCCGCTCCCGGGCGCTCCCACTGGGTCACAGGGTACTGCTGCCTACCCTGCTCTCACCAGCCGTGGATCCAGCTTTCGTAAGTTCAGATGAGAAGGATAGCAGGAAAATCAACTGCTAAAGAAAGAGGATTTGGTAGTTACAATTGTTTCCCTGTGTCCTTTATGTGCTGACCTAATTATAAGGAAATGCAAGCTCCCAGTCTGTTTGAAATTAAAAGTTTTGCACAGGGGATGTTGAAATGGCCCACTGGGCAAAGTGCTTTACTCAGAAGCCTAGATACCTGAGTTCAGTCTCCAGAACCCATGTACAGGAGCGAGCTGACTCCACCAAGCTGTCTTCTGACCATCATGAGCCACAGCCCATACGCTCACATGCACCATACACAGAACAGTAATCAAACTTGCTGCAGGAAAACTGTTTCAACACCTGTAATAAAAACCACATAAATTATTGTAATATTTAGCAACAACAGTACTACAAAACCACATATACTTAATGAAATGCATATTTAAATGAGCAAAGAATTCTTTAGAAATGCTATTTAGGGAATGAAAATTTGAGACTGGGCTTTGAAATTGAGGCATTAGTTAGCAGATAGAAGAGCAGAAGGTATTGTAGATGTAACGGTCTTATTAAATAAGAAACACAGAGCCAGCCGGGCATTGGTGGCACACGCCTTTAACCCCAGCACTCGGGAGGCAGAGCCAGGCAAATCTCTGTGAGTTTGAGGCCAGCCTGGGCTACCAAATGAGTTCCAAGAAAGGCGCAAATCTACACAGAGAAACCCTGTCTTGAAAAACCAAAAAGAAAGAAAGAAAAAGAAAAAGAAACACAGAGCCAAATGCAGAGTTAAAAGCCCAAGAGGTCAGAGCAGTAGCTAAGAGCTGAGACTTAAAACGCCTTTCTTACCTCTCACTGCTGTCCTTCCCCCTCACTGCTGTCCTTCCCCTTCAAAAGAGACCTACTTCCTGTGTGTCTTTTTATTGACTTTCTGTTCTGCCTTCTCATTGGTTGTAAACCCAACCACATGACCTCCTCGACACTGCCTGTCTGTACAGACCTCCAGGTCTTTATGGTTGGTATTGAGATTAAAGGCGTGTGTCTCCATTCTGGCTGTATCCTTGACCATACAGACTCTGCCTGTCATGTGATCGGGATTAAGGGCATGTGCTACCACTGCCAGACTTCTGCTAAATGGCTTGCTATGAGCTCTGACCCCCAGGCAACTTTATTTATTAACATACAAATAAAATCACATTTCAGCACAAATAAAATATCACCAAGGTATCATGTGTAAAATGACTGACTTATGTAGCTGTGTGTTGGTTTCTCCCCTCCATTGAAATTAATAAATTCAAGCTGTTTATCTTTACTGTATTTCTAGCTCCTGAGACTGGACAGACTGCAGGACAGTTCCAGACCCGGACAGCAGAGGGTGTGAGTGTCTGGCCACAGTGGCAGGGCCAACAGCCCCACCATCGGTCCAGTTCCAGTGAGCAACATGTCCAGCAGACGTCAACACAGCCACCTAGCCAGCCTGAGGTCTTTCAGGTGAGCACATAAAGACTTCAGAAGGAGAGAGAGGGGGAAGCATTCGTGGTATTGGTTGGGGTGGTGTGAGATGAGATATCAGGGCAGACGGGACACATAGGGATGAATGTCAGTAATTGGCATTACTAATTATAAACATACCTGTTAATCAGACCAAAGTTACTGGTATGAAGCCATGTAAAGATGCTGAAGAAAGTTATTTTAGCTCATGTACAGAGATCCACATCTCAAAGCACCTTTGGATTTAAATAGGATAATTAAAAAATATATAAAATAGAACATACTGATTATAGCTATAAATATCTGTTTTCCCCTGAGGGGACTGCAAGATTGAATGGGATAATCTTAGACCGGATAAGCTAGTCAAAAACAGACTGAAAAGAAGGCAAGACGGGGTTTGGTTGGAGACAAATGTGATTAGATAAATTTCAGATATGACTGTAGGGGTTAGGTGAAATGTTGGCATGCGTATTTCCTTCCTTTGAAAATATCAAGAGGGGCTGGAGAGATGGTTCAGGTGTTGAGAGTACTGGCTGATTTTTCCAGAGGACCCAGCACCCACATAGCAGCTCACCCCCGTCTGTAACTCCAGCCCCAGGAGTTCCAACACCCTCACACAGACACACATACAGGCAAACACCCTCACACCAACACACATGCAGGCAAACACCCTCACACAGACACACATGCAGGCAAACACCCTCACACAGACACACATGCAGGCAAACACCCTCACACAGACACACATTCAGGCAAACACCCTCACACTGACACACATGCAGGCAAACACCCTCACACAGACACACATGCAGGCAAACACCCTCACACCGACACACATGCAGGCAAACACCCTCACACAGACACACATGCAGGCAAACACCAGTGCACAGAATACTGAGACTCTCCGGACACAAACAAGGAAGCAGAGGAGCTCTAGGAGGAGGACGGGAGGAGACCAGGCAGAGGCTGTGAGAGCGGGGACAGGAAGGGAGGGTGTGACCCGGAGCTAACCGTTGTCTCTCCTCAGGAGATGCTGTCCATGCTGGGCGAGCAGAGCAACAGCTACAACAATGAAGAGTTTCCTGACCTGACTATGTTTCCCCCCTTTTCAGAATAGAACTGTTGGGGTGAGGATAAGGGTGGGGGAAATCGCTGTTTGTTTTTAAAAGCAAATCTTTTGTAAACAGAATAAAAGTTCCTCTCCCTTCCCTTCCCTCACCCCGATATGTACCCCTTCATCCCTTGACTCTGAAGTAACATGTATAGAAAGAAGAAATGAAATGAATTCCAGGCGTTTAGGGTCCTCTGAAAATCTGAGGACAGGTGAGGTTAGCGGTCCTGTCCTTGTGTCTTCTTCCTAGAAGTGGCACAGAAATGATCTGTGCTGGAGTCAAGGGGCAGAGTGGAAGCACCTGGCAGCCACTAATGGCCTTGGATACTGTGGCAGGCTTCGGGAAGAAATTCTGAATAGAGTGGAAGAGAAGAGAAATGTCCTCGTAACTGAGGATCCTGAAATATGATAGCTATATGTAGAGCTTTAGGAAGTGAGCAGTCCCCTGGAAAGAAGCATGGAAGAGCATCAGTGTGTGTGTGTGTGTGTGGTGTGTGTGTGTGTGTGTGTGTGTGTGTGTGTGTGTGTCCGTGTCCGTGTCCGTGTCTCCGTCCATGTGTTTGAGCGTCTCTGTTCTGTCTTTCTCCCTATTAGGGAGTATATGCAGAGTTTGTCCCAGATTTTCTTGTCTTTCTCCTTGCTCTTCAAAGAGTCCTAAGAAGTCAATTTTTCCAGGTATTTTTGTATTTCGTGTTGCAGCCAAAGAGTATTTAAATTAAGTCTTTGCTGCACTTAAACCCATGCCGGCCAAAATGGAACTATAGACCAACATACACTCTTCTGTTGACAGGGTTGGTCTCTTAGGAAACACATTCAGTGATCAAGCTGGATTACTCCTGCTCTTTGGTGCTCTCAACTTACGTGGAAGATCTGCAGATACTACCAAAATAGGCTGGCCAGATAAAACACTGTCCGAAACCCCAGACTTGCCCATAGGATAATGCTGCATTTCCTGTCAGAGTCACACATGTGTTCTGGAGAGGTTATTTCTGCGTGGAAACTCAACTTCTTGGATTAGCTGTCTGAGTGAAAGTCCTCACTGACAGGGTGTAAACCAGATAGAAAGCCCATCTGCACTGGCCCCTGCGTCCCGTTGTCAAAACGACGCTTTGGTCTTCCTGAAGTCTGCCGTTCTGGGCTCCCTCTCCGAACTTGGATTTGGGTTTTGCTTTGGAGCATAAATGTTAGTTGGGTCCTGGACTCAAATCCCCACAGGGTCACTTGATAATCACAGCCATAGAAATGCAGATACAAGCTACTGCTTTCACCCTTTACCGTCCTCAGGTGCGTCTCATATATCAGCAGTCTTTTTTTTTTTTTTTAAACTGGCTCCTGTCCATATCTGAGTGAAAGATTATACTAATATGGAAAAGATCTATTAAGTGTATTCATAGGGGATAAGGAGCCCAGATGGAGAGGCCGAGGGAATGTTACGTACTAAATTTCCCTCCGTCTGTCTCCAGGCTGGTGCTAGGCAGTAGAGGGGGAAAGGAGGCTATTTTTTTATTCTATGTGCACACATACAGTATACATATATATTTATATCACAAGTACAGAACCAAAAAGTTGAGTTTCCAATGAAATATTTGTTTTTTAATAATCAACTTGTTTTTCAATGTGATCGGAACTATAATGTACAGTTGTTACAGGGCTTTTGAAGAAGGGGTGGGGGGGAGAAGCTACTCTGAGGGGTGTGTTCTGCTTTTCCTTCAGGGTTTTATTTTTGATTGTTGTTTTCTTGTTGGCCATCTGTGCTAAGCCTTACAGTGGCAGAAATAATGACATGTAGCAAAGATTTTAAAACAAAGTATTTTTTCTTTTATAAAGTTTATCGTGTTGTGTGATCTTGATTGCGGCTTCCTCATCCCATTCCAGTCCATAAGTAACAGACATGCAACTCAAAGACTCCATAGTTGGGCTCCAAACACACAAGGGTAAAGCGTAGTTGAGTCTTGGTTTTGGGAATTAGAGGTCATGGGCCCCGATCACTCAGAACCCTGTTCCTCACTCTCCTCCCCTCCTGACCCTGACACATGGTGAGTAAAGTCTACAGTAGACACTCTGGGGGTGGGAGTTGTCTAAGCTCTTACAAGTGCCTGGGAAGAACTGGATATTGAAGCCACTAGGGGACATCTGGATGTCTTTCCCCAGTACATTTTCCCTATTAAAAGGAGATACGGGGATTGTGAACTTTAACCTGTTCAAATGTGGATCTGGGCTCCCTCTCCATGCATGACTCATTGGTACCTCTTGAAATCCAAAGGCAAGCCTGGGCTCTAGAATTGGGGGTCTGTGTGAGGAATACAGCTAGAAACTGAATCTAGATTTGTGGTAATATCCTTTCTATTCCGGGATCCTTCATTCCTCACATCTGTTTATGGGGAAAAAATGAGTTTAGGGTTGTGGTTGGCTGAGCTAGAATCTTGTGATCTGCCACAAGCATGGATTTTGGGGAAGCATTTGAGATGATCTTGTGACTGGACCTCATTGGGGATTTCAATGATGGAGATGCACTACTCATCATATCCTACCATCTGAGAGTTTAGCAGTGGGGTCACGTGTGTCCTCCAGCCCACTAATGTTGATTCATTGTCAGTGACTAGGTGCTATATTGGGTCGCTTGCTTTCTTTCCTTAATGCTATGTTGGGCATTGAGCCTCAGGCTTCATAATATTAGGCAAGTACACCACCACTGAGTTATGTTCTCAATCCTCTTTTTTTAACTTTTTAGTTTTAGACAGGATCTCACTAAATTACGTAGGCTAGGCTTGAACTTGTGAATCTACTCTTATTTATCTAGAGACAGCGTATCAATGTATAACCCTGGCTGGCTTCAGACTCACTCTGTAGACTGGTCTGGCCTAGACCTCACAGAGAACACCTGCCCCTGCTGCCCTGTGCCAGGGCTAAAGGTGTGCCTACAGCCAGCTGTGATTTTTCCTTTAGCTTCCTGAGTGCCTACACCACCACATACCCTCAATTTTCTGGCCATTTTTAAACCATTTCACCCTGACTTTCTGCACAGCCATAATGGGTTAGGACAGCTGTTCCCTGCCCAGAAGCAGTAGCACTAGCCAGTAGTCACAAAAACTTTTAAAATGTTTAAATTGGAGCTCTAGATGCCATATATTACTCTTTTCTAGCCTTTGGTTTCCCCCCCCCCCCCATGTGCACACAGACCCACAGACCGCTCTGTGCCCCCTGTCATCTCAGAAGAGGATCTGACAAAGTTGAACATGGTTCCGGGTAAAGGGGCGGGCCATGGCTGAAAGGATAAAAAAAGATGGAGTTCTCCAATTAGACATTTTGAGAAAGGGTAGAGACAGCTAGGGCTCTGTCCTTTCATATCCTCACCAAAGCCTCAATTTGAATAATGCGCTGTCTTATTTTTTACCCCCAAGATGAAACTAAACACTTATCAGCTCTCGGGAACGTGGTGCAGATGTAAATGTTGTTCATCCTTCCTCCCTAACCCCCCTTCTCATCCTATCCCCGCCTCCCTCCCTTATCCAAATTTTCCAGCCACCGCTGGAGTTGACTTCCGCAATCCTGATGGAATAAATCTAGCACCCTTAGTCTTCTGCTCACAGTAACTACACTTCCCGTCTGAAAGGAGCCTAGACATCAGATTCTCAACAGCAGGTAACGTTTTTTTAATTTGTGGATCTTTTAGCATCTCATTCCTACCAGTTGCCTTATTTTAAGAAGAGAAAGGATATAGTGAGTTAGGGATTAAGTAACTCCAGTTCCCTGAATAAAAACAGAATCTTTAGTTCATTTTCTGCCTAAATAAAGTCTGTCTGGAAATCTTAAAGATTCTGTGTATGATTGTGTATGTGAATGAGTATGTGGTTGTTGGTAAAAGCAAAGGAGGATTCTGTGAGCCTGCTTCAGAAGTGGATTCTTTCTGGATTCTGCTTAACTACAGGGTTAACTGACTCCTGAGGAAGAGGACTAGTTAACGGCCACCTCCAAGCCTGCAGCACTCCAGTTATTAAATACCTGCTGGATATTTGTTGCTTTGCAAAAAGTACATAAAAGTGTCATCAGTGTTGTACAGGTCATATGATGTGCTGGAGACAGGAAATGGTTTTTAAACTTAAGAATTTGTGATTCAGCCAGTGCAAGAAATGAATGAAACCAGAGCAAATTCCTGCAAAGCTGTGAACTGTAAGCTTGGTCAGTACAGAATAGTGTCCTTCTGTCCTGCAGTTTCCTCTTGTGCATCTGACGCTTTTGTCCTGGGAAACAGCCACGTCAGTGTTTGGGGAAGAAAAAAATAAACATGGCATCTGGTTAGGATTAGAGCCGTTTCCTGCCTAAAGGGGGAGAGGGTGAGAAAGAAGAAATGGATAAGGCAAATGAAGACACCGTGAATGCATCATGGATAAATACTGTCAGATTAGTCCTGTTCTCTGCTGGCAAGATCTGGGTGTAGGCAAAGAAGGAAGGGTGCCACGAAGAACGCTAGACCTCAAACCACCTTCCCACTGTGCTCGGTGTGCACCCTTCCTGGGGACACGGGATAGTGGTGCCGAGCCTTTCCCAGTTGCCCACTCTGGCTGTCTGCAGTGTGTGATGTTGGTGGAACAGCCTTGAGTTGCAGTAATTGAAATCAGATGTTCCAGCAACCCCCCCTCCCCAGCTTCTGCCCATTATTGCTTTATGAAAATCGCCTGCAATTCCTTGTCCACTTTCCACGTACAGCCAAGTTTGCCAGCCTCATAGTTTAAAAGAAGGGATTCTTGGGCTGGGCATAGTAGCTCATGCCTCTAATCCCAGCATGGGGTGGAAGGGGGTGGGAGGGGCACAGATCTTTGAATTCAAAGCCATTCTGGTCAACATAGTGAGCTCAAGGCTAGCCAAGACTAAAGACTTACAAAGCAAGACCATGTCTCTAAAATCAAGAAAAGTGTGTGTGTTGTGTGTGTGTGTGTGTGTGTGTGTGTAGTTCTTTTGGGTTTATGGATCCCTTAGGATTAGTGCATCTATGTGTAATTTTCTGGTAGAAGGAACTTATTTTTATAGCTCCTAAAAGGTTAAAAGTCACCTTCCTGGTAATGTGTCTGCCGTCATTTCCACATCCACAGGCTGGCTTAGCCTATGAACATCCTGCTGTAGAAGTCTCCCCTAATTATTCCCTTCACAGGATGTGGGTGTTCAAGTTTCTGCTGCTACCTGTGTTGAGCTTTGCTCTCTACCCCGAGGAAATGCTGGATACCCAGTGGGAGCTATGGAAGAAGACCCACAGGAAGCAGTATAACAGCAAGGTGCCGGGGACCTGCAAGGACACACAGGAGGGCTGGGACCTGAGGCCTCTGCTTTAGCGTCTAGATTCCCTTCCATCAAAACACAGTGCTTTACCCCGAGCAAGCAGACGCTGTCTCCTAACTCTCCAGCTGGCTTTTGTCTTATGCTTCAGTCTCTCTGTCTGCTTTACAGATGCGTTAGCTGGAAGGGTGGCTCGGGAATAGCACTGAGCCCAGGACCCAGTCGTGGCTGTGCAGTGGGAATGTGGGAACACTCTTCTGGGGTACTTCTCACATAATGTTGCTCTATGCTCTCTCTAGACCTTCGTGTGTGTTTTTGTGTGTGCACTCTTAAGATTCTCCAGCTAGATTGTAAGCTTTTCTGGTTACGGTGCATCTTTTCTCCTAAAGCCTACCTGTCTAACTGCACAGTCTACGAATTTATTGACTATTCTATTTAGGTGGATGAAGTCTCACGGCGTTTAATTTGGGAAAAAAACTTGAAGCATATTTCCATCCATAATCTTGAGGCTTCTCTCGGTGTCCATACATATGAACTGGCCATGAATCACTTGGGAGACATGGTGAGTTGCCTCTCAGATCCAGGTCCACCCACTCTATCCTGGTCCCTGCTAATGCTTGGCCTCCTCTTTTGTCTCAGACCAGTGAAGAAGTGGTTCAGAAGATGACTGGACTCAAGTTACCACCCTCTCACTCCCGCAGTAATGACACTCTCTACATCCCAGAGTGGGAAGGCAGAGCCCCAGACTCCATCGACTATAGAAAAAAAGGATATGTTACTCCGGTCAAAAATCAGGTGCTTCCTTGTGTGTGTAGGTAGTCTGGCCTGAATGTGGTGTATCTCATATTACAGGAATATAGCATATCCTATTATTTAACTCCTCACTTATTTTGTACATTCAGGGTTTTACTACTTTTAAAAACTTACAGTGTTACCACAAGCACCTTACGCATACATTTTTGTGCTCATGTAGAAATATTTGTGCAAAATAAATTCTGAAATTGTAATTACTAGGACAGAGAATCTTTCCCCCCAAAAGGTTTTTACAATATTAGATTATTTTCTGCAGGAGAATCTCAGTTTCTCTAGGAACTTAACAGCATAGGGTTGTGTCGTCAGTAAGATGAACAGTTGATGAACATTAATTCAACAAATACCACCCCTCCCCTAGAACCAAGCAATACCAACGCTAGCTAGCTACCTGGTAAAGACTCAAGACTGCTTCCTCAAGAAATACTCATTCTTAAAAAATAGTAAATCTTGGGAAAAGAAAACCTACAATCCAGGAGAGCAAACGTTAACAACAGCTGACAGTTTCTGAGAGATGACTGTGCACAAGGAGCTTCTGCGGTTTACATGTAAATGAAGGCTCCCAGTGCTCACGAGAGTCAGTCCATTAACTATCGTATCACTCCCTCACTCCCTTTCCTGTTCTTGTTTGTTTGTTTTTTGTTTTGTTTTGTTTTTCGAGACAGGGTTTCTCTGTGTAGTTTTGGTGCCTGTCCTGGATCTCGCTCTTGTAGACCAGGCTGGCCTTAAATTTAGAGATCCGCCTGTCTCTGCCTCCTGAGTGCTGGGATTAAAGTGTGTGCCACCACCGCCCAGCATCCTTTTTCTGTTCTTTTGAAATGAGACAAGCTCTCATGTTGCCCAGGCTGGCCTCCAACTCAATATATGGCTGAGCCTGGCCTTGAACTCCTGTTCCTCCTGCCTCTGGCTCTCAAGTGATGGACTTACAGGTATGTCCCAGCAACCCCAACTTATTCTCATTTTTAAAGGTAAGGAAACAGGCACAGAGAAGTTCAGTAACAAATTTAGGAGAACTGTCTCCAAAGCCATAAAGTTCTGTACTTGACTTCAGTTAAAGGAAACAGTGATTGCGATTGTTATCAATGGGAATGATAGCAAGGCCTCACAACAAAGGTAGTGTTGAATTCATAAACTGCATGGGATGTTTTTAAGCTGGTAGAGAGATGCCCCACCCCCACATGAACCGTGATGACTGACCATTTTCTGTGTCTCTCAGGGTGATTGTGGTTCCTGTTGGGCCTTTAGCTCTGCGGGTGCCCTGGAGGGCCAGCTCAAGAAGAAGACTGGCAAACTCCTGACTCTGAGTCCTCAGAATCTGGTGGATTGTGTGTCTGAGAATTACGGCTGTGGAGGAGGCTATATGACCACTGCCTTCCGATATGTGCAGACGAATGGGGGTATTGACTCTGAGGATGCTTATCCCTATGTGGGCCAGGTGAGACTGCGCCCACCGCGGTGTGGAGCCCTGTACTGGCTCCTCAGCATCACTTTGTTTTCTGTTACTCTGTCCTGCTTTCTTTTCTTTCCTTCTTCTTTTCTCCTCCCTCTCCCCTCCTCTCCCTTTCCTTCCTTCCCTCCCTCCCTCCCTCCTTCCTTCCTTTCTTTCTTCCTCCCTCCCTTCTTCCTCTCCCTCCCTCTTTCTTTCCTTTCCCTTTTTTTTTTTTAAATTTTGAGACAATATCTTACTGTGTAACCCAAGCTAGTCACAACTAGGTATCCTAGCCCCCCCCCTCATTTTTGTTGAGACAAGATCTCATGTAGTCCATGTTGGCCTTGAACTTACTATGTAGCTGAGGATGACCCTGAACTCCTTTGGCCTCTACCTTCCAAGTGCTGAGATCACAGGCCTGGGTTCCACACATGGCTATCCTACTTTCTTAATAGAACTGCCATAGAAAGGCAAATTTTCCATAGTGTAGGAAAACTTTGAGCCATCTCTCTAGCTCGTGGAATTTTTAATGTAGTTGGAGTTGATAGGCAATAGTATTCTTTGTGATATGGACCTCTGAAAGAGGAACCACGAGTTTCAGTGTGATCAAAATGTTGGCAACTATCTGCTAAGGTGTGTTCTCAGTGTATTTTCTTAAAAGGTTGGCTTATCCTTGATATTTAAAGAGATATCACAACATACTCAAATTCATATTTCAATCTGTAGCAAAACTAAGATTTTTTTAAAATGTATTACTGTGTGTATTTGTGTACACGGTGCATGTTCGTATGTGCAGATGGGCTGTGCTATCTTACGCATGTGAAGGCCACAGAAAAGCTTCCTGGATTCTCTCTCTCCTTCCACCATGGGCCCTGGGGATCAAATTCTAATTGTCAGGCTTATTTGGCAAGAGTTTCCCATGTGCTCATGTGAGACTTTTATAATATGGAATGTTACTTTGGAACAGAATCACCTGGGTTTAAAGGCACTTGTGTCTTGAAATTTACTATATAATGTCAAACTGTTTGCCAAAAATTATACTCCCACCTGCAGTATGTAAGAAACCCCACTGATTCAGTCACATCGTCACCAGTAGATTTCCCTGGTGGGTACGCCTGTAATTTCAGCACATGGGAGGCGGAGGCAGGAGGATGAGGAGTTCTAGGTCATCCTACATGGTGACTCTGTAGCTGGCCTGAGCTACATGAGCTCCTCTATCAGGAGGATGGGACAAAACACCAAAAACCAAAATAAAATAGTAAAGAAGAAGGGACACTCTAGAGAGTCTAGTCTGTTGCCTGTTAATTTACTGACATTACTTAACATACTTCCCACTCACCAATTAAAGGATATATTTGAGAACAGTATAAACTAAAAAACTAATAATTAAGTCACTTAACAGTTGACAACTTGCATCTTTTTAGAAGATGCAAGTTTTTATTTTATGTGTATGAGTGTTTTGCCTGCATGTATATATATCATGTGTGTGCCTGGTGCCCTGAGGTTAGAAGGACATTGGATCCTCTGGAACCTCTGGAGTTACAGATGCTGTGAACCACCACGTGGCTGCTGGGAACCAAACCTGAGTCCTCTCCTTCCAGCCTGGCTTGCGTGATTTGTCCAGCACTACATTAATCAATTTGTTGAGTTTTTTTTTTCTGTTTTTTTTTTTTTTTTTTTTTTTTGAGATTGTATCCATGCCTGCACACGATCCGCTCTGTCCTGAGTGGTGGTCAGTTTGTCCAGCACCCTGATTCTTAGTCATTCACATCATTTTTGAGGTATTTTCACTTGCCTTCTTCTCTTTTTTCTTTTTTTTTTTTTTTTTTGCTCAGGCAGGCTTACTGGATTTGTCTCTTGTACATGCTGAGATCGCGATGTGACTGTGTCTGACCTGAGAAATTGAACACTGGAATGACAGGACAGAGAGCAAACAGGTTTTGAGAAATTCAGGCAACAAGTCACTGTGACCGTAGACTAGCCCTCCAAATGCTGGCAGGACTTTTGGTGTAAGATATGTGTTCTCATAGATACAACCTGGGGGTGTTAAAGCTTTAGTATGTAGGAGAAACGTTGCCATAAAGAGCATCTCACCTTAACAAGACCTTATATCATTGGTGAGGCTGGCAAAGCATGCTTGCCCTTGGAAGTTCACAGGCCAAATTACTTAGTTTTTAATTTATTCTCATGTCATGTTACGTACTTACTTCTGTCTCCAGCTAAAACTCTTTATCTCATGCTAGCATCCCTGAGTTGTGTACAGAGGGTCAAGGCCCTCTTTTGAGCTGGGCTTGGTGTTGGCAAACTCCCCACAGAGCAGTGGGTCCTGTCCTGCTCCCTGAGGCTTACGTAAACTACACAGGCAGAAGATAATTTGCATTGAAAAAAAAAAAACAAAAAAACCTCTTATTTGAAGAATCTTTCTATATCCTGCATTAGTACAGTCTTCAATTGGAAGAATGCTTCTGTTCCCCTGAGTGAGAAGTCAATTTAGGTCATTGCTTATACTGTGCAGTAGTTAACAGCCTGATACATGTAATCTAAAAAAAAAAGTGTGATAACTGAGAAATGCTCAGTGATAAGAAAATGTCTTGTTTTGAGTTTTTTGTAGCGTAGAAGCAGACACTTGACCTCCCCCCCCCCCTTCCTCCCCAATTTTTGTTTTTAGACAGTCTCTTCCCCTTTGCTTCCTTCTTCTTGTTGCTTTTCGTTCCCTGCTTCTTTTGTTTTCTAACTGTCACCCTCTCCCTTTCTTTCCTTGCTACACCTTTTTTCTGTTCCTCTTCCACTTTTTCCCCCAGGATCAAAGTTGTATGTACAACCCAACAGCAAAGGCAGCTAAATGCAGAGGGTACAGAGAGATCCCTGTGGGGGACGAGAAGGCCCTGAAGAGAGCAGTAGCTCGGGTGGGCCCCATCTCTGTGTCCATCGACGCCAGCTTGCCGTCTTTCCAGTTTTACAGCAGAGGTGAGACCCTCTTCCTGTAGAGCCCCTCTCCTAGGGTGTGGGCGTGGCCCCGGGATGCTTGAGTACTCAGTTTTCACGGTTACCGCAGGGTGCCTCAGCTGTAAACCCTGACTGAGACAGGGACCACACAGGGCCGGCCCCTCAGGTTGCAGAGAGCCTCATCCATAGTTTGTTTTGTAGGTGTGTACTATGATGAGAATTGCAACAGTGATAATGTGAACCACGCAGTGTTGGTGGTGGGCTATGGCGTCCAGAAGGGAAGCAAGCATTGGATAATCAAAAACAGGTAACAGTCAGAGCGCTGTGTCTGCCATTTAATCCCCTTTGTGATCACAAGCCGCACCTCCAGCTTCCCAGTCTTTCTATCTGGCTCAGAATCACAAAACTAACGTGATGGACGGACAAGAGCGTCACACAGTCCATGCTGGTCTCTCCTGCACAGGGAAAGCCCTTAGATTTCCAGTAGAGAGCGCTCAGCCTGATGTCTCTGGTTGGTTGATTGGTTTTGATTTCTTGAGACGGGATCTCCTGTAGCTCAGGTTAGCCTTGAGCTCTGCACTTTTCAACCTTATCTTTTTTTTTTTTTTTTTTAAAGATTTATTTATTTATTATGTATACAGCATGTATGACTGCAGGCCAGAAGAGGGCGCCAGATCTCATTACAGATGGTTGTGAACCACCATGTGGTTGCTGGGAATTGAACTCAGGACCACTTGAAGAGCAGTCAGTGCTCTTAACCTCTGAGCCATCTCTCCAGCCCCTCAACCGTATCTTAACCCACCTCTCCAGATCGGTGTCCCACTTCAGTTTGTCTTATACCCTGGTTTTTAGCCACATTGTCATAACACATCTTGCTTCCCCATCTGTCATCAAGTTCATACCCTTCCAACTTCTTCCCATTCCCACAGATGCAAAGTCTACTCATCCTTCAGGTCCAGCCTCAAATACCCTCTCGTACATCATGTTTTCCTCTTCACCTCTCCTCCTCTTCTGGAAACAGGGTCTTATTGCATAGGCCCTGTTGGATGGAAACTCACAGAGGTCCTCCTGCCTCTGCCACCGCACCCAGCAATCTCTAGTATCTTTAAGACCTGTCTTAGCTTCTTCTGTTGCTGTGATAAAATATTCTGACAAAGTGACCCAAGGACGAAAAGGCGTATTTCACAGTTCCAGGGCACCGTCCATCAGGGCAGGGGAGTCTCAGCAGCAGGGCCTGAAGCCGCAGTCGGGGACAGAGAGCTGAGGATGGTGGACGCATGCTAGTGTTTGGCTCCATCTCTCCATCTTATACAGACCAGGACCTGTCCAGGGAATAGTTCTCCCACATCGATGAACATAATCGGGATACTTCCGGAGGTCCATCTCCCGACTGATTCTAGATTCTGTTGAGTTGACAGTTAACACTAACCTGGGCAGCATGCCCAACTTACTCTTTTTATTATTATTATTATTATTATTATTATCAGTGCCTAGGACAGTACAGCAGGTGTTTAAGGCTGTATAGATTATGACGCTGAGCATTTTTCTCACTTGGTTCTGCAGCTGGGGAGAAAGCTGGGGAAACAAAGGATATGTTCTCTTGGCTCGGAATAAAAACAACGCCTGTGGCGTCACCAGCCTGGCCAGCTTTCCCAAGATGTGATGCCAGCCAGCCGCCCATTATGCTCTCTCAGGCCTTCTTCGATGGTGCCCTACGGCGGTGTGCTTTGGAAGGGAGTTGCCAAAGCACTCCTGAAGTGGACGTGTTGACACGAAGATTGTTTAGTTTCTCCTTGTTGCTGCTCCCAGGGACACCTCTAACTTTCCTTCTTTCCGCCCCAGGCCCTTTTCTTTGTGGACACAAAAGGAAGTTCTCTGAGAGTTGTAGACTCTTAGGCTAAGATATCTGGTCACAGACTCACCTGATGTTGCTGTTAGGGGACTGGTACTGTGCACATAAACACTGGAGGTCTCCCGCAGGCTGGAGTGACCTTCCCAAGTCCCTGTCTTCCATATTCTCCAGTGCAGATTTCTTCTGTTTTCCTCCGAGATTCACAACCTATTCATAACTCTTTGACAAATTTACACTCTACAAGAAATGCATGTTCTTTTCCTTCTTTGCATTTTAAATAAAATCTCATTTACGATTTCACAAACAACATTGCATCCGCACTCATGTTGGGTATGGTGCTAGCCAGCATCCATGATAATTAGATCAAGAGAACTGTAAATTTCTGAGATTAAGTGGACCTAAGAAGATCTCTCAATATTTAAAACTGCTGTGAAGCCGGACACAGTGGTCTGTGCCGATGGTCCCAGCACTTGAGAGGCAGAGGCAGGAGGATCACAGCAATAAGTGACATGCATACCTAAACCGTCAAAAATCAGGTTTCCTGATGTTATTTTGTTTTCTTTTTGAGGCCGAGTCTCAACTAGACAAGGCTATCCTTAAACTCACTGTGAACCTGAGATTGACTATGAACTGAACTCCTGATCAAAGATTTTTTTTTTCTTTTTCTTTTTCTTTTTTTAAGAAAAACAAACCAGTCTTATGTGTAGCATATGCTGGCCTCAAACTCAAGATCGTGTCTCTCCCTCCCAGAGATGGGATGATAGTCTTGTGCACCACCGTGCCAGGCTGAAGACGCTTTAGTAATAGTCTTCAGGCTGTATTGCTGCGTAGAGCAGCGGTTCTCAGCCTTCCTAGTGCCGTGACCCTTTAATACAGTTCCCCATGTTATGGTGACCCCCAACCATAACATTACTTTGTTGCTACTACATAACTGTAATTTTGCTGCTGTTATGAAACAAATATCTGTGTTTTCCAGTGGTCTTAGGTGACCCCTGTGAAAGGGTCTTTCAACCTCCAAAGGGGTTACGACCCACAGGTTGAGAACCACTGTGCTAGACGAATCAATTAGCACAACCCATGTTTCCATTTTCCACAAAGTACTATTATACCATGACAAAGAGTTCACAGTTATTGAATATTCATTGTCATGCACTCTTGTTTAAAATATTTTTAAATTTAGTCAGTTGGTGGTGGCGCATGCCTTTAATCCCAGCAGTCAGGAGGCAGAGGCAGGTAGATCTCTTGAGTTCAGGCCAGCCTGGGCTACAGAGCAAGTTCCAGGACAGCCAGGGCTACACAGAGAAGCCCTGCCCCCCACCTAAAAAAAAACCAAGGAAAAAATTTAGTATGCATTTTGAATTTTTTATTTTATATATATGGGTGTTCTGTCTGCATGTATGTCTGTGTGCTGTGTGCATGCCTGGTGCCCACACAGGCCAGAAGAGGGCTTCAGATCTGGGGCTGAAGTGTGGATGCTGAGAGGCAAGCCTGTGTCCTTTGGAAGAGTAGCTGGTGTTCTCAACCCCAGCCCTCTCTCCAGCCCCCATGTCAGACAGTCTTATTTCAGTCTTGGTAACCCCTCCTCTACTTTCTTGGCCTGGAGGACATGCCAGTTACGTATGGGGAGGCATATGCCTTTAATCCATGGACCTCTTGAGTTTGAGGCCAGCCTGTTCTACATAGTGAGTCCCAAGACAACCAGGCTACATAGTGAGATCCTGGCTGAAACCTTATCTACCCAGTATGTGGACATGGAACAAGCTATATTTAAGCCTAAAGGGATAGAAAAAAAATTGGTTCTGACTTCAAGAACATCATAGACTGTTACGTGTGGTCATGCCATGTGTCTGCAGCAGGAGAATCATTTAAGCCCAAGAATTCAGAGCTTGATTAGATACCATAGCAAGACTCTGTCTCAAAAAAATAAAAAGTTTCAGATGTAAAAGATATTGAAATGCTGAACTAGTTTGTAGTGACATACACCATTTATCTCAGTTCTCAGGAGGCAGAAGCAGGTGATCTCTGTGACTTTGAAGCCAGCCTGATTTATATAGTAGTTCCAGGACAGCCAGGCCTATGTAGAGAAGAGAGCATTTCACAAAACTAAAAAAAGAAAGTTTGAAAACAGGAATGTAGTAGGACATTAATGAATACAGATGGTGTAATAAATACAACCAGTGACAGCGAGAACAAGAATGAGATACTGCTCGTGTCAGCAGCAGAAGTCACTAGTGTGCTGGGTTTTAGATGGAGGCTTTAGTGACGGCACAAAGAAAGTGTGGCAGGGTGAAAGGTCACGTGAAGCTGTGTTCTGGGGGAACCGCTAAGGCTGCCCTGACTCACATGCGGTGCAGAGCACATAGTGGATCTATGATGAGATCAGAGGAGGTGACTCCGGGAGCCTCGCATGCTCAGTGTGCACCCAGAGGTTCACTGGCAGTCAGTACGTATCAAACAGTTTTGAGCAAAATAATCATGATCAGAGCTGTACTTTAGTGTTATTCTCTGTGTAAACAAGAGATGAACAGAATGAAGAAGCAAGAGACTAGAGGAAGGTCTTAGTGTGGTACTGTATTCCTGGAGACACGGAAACATATACTCACCTCAGACTGGGAGCCTACAGCAGACACAAGTGCTGATACCCAAGTCCAGCTTGATGAACCGTTTTATGCGATTTTTATTTATTTGGAGGATTCTATTTTTTTTTTTTTTGATTTTCTGAGAGCAGTCAGTGCTCTTAACCTCTGAGCCTTCTCTCCAGCCCTTCAATTGAGGATCGAGGCGCCTCTTGCTAGGCAAGCGCTCTACCACTGAGCTAAATCCTAACCCATTGGGGATTCTTAAAGAACAATGGGTTAATTACAGGAACAATGACTCAAAGACAGCTGTTCTAATGGGTGACAGCTCATGAAAGTTGAAAACCCAGAGCTCACTGCACAGCAGTGAGAGTGCTTTCCAGGTGGCTCAGCTTGTCTGAGTGTCTCCCATCTCAGAGTAAACTGCTACATGAGCCTACATTTCATCGGTCTTTACATTTGCAAAGATACAGAAGAACAGATCGAAAACCTTTTCTAAGTTTAAGTTTAGTAGACAGGGAAGATACAAAATTGCATCCCAGATGAAGCAGTTAACATCCCCAAGTGTGTAGGTGTGAAAGCATGCACATTTAACAATGTACAAGGTTTTTGCAGTGTTGGGGATCAAATCTAGGGCCTCACTGTGCAAGGTAAGTGTTCTCCTGATGAGCTGTATCCTCAGGCCAGCAAACTTAACACACACCACACACACACACACACACAACTGAATACTCATTAAATGTTGAAAGGATCAAAGACAAGTTAATAGAATGTCTGATTCCCTATTGTACAAGTTTGTACAGAATTCTCTTGCTTTGTTGTAGAATTTACTTCCCCACTTTTGCCTAAAGAATATCCTTTAGATTTACTGTTTTTAAATTATGTGTATGTCTGTATGTGATTATGTTTTAGGAATCAAACTCAGGTCTTTTGACTTGGTAGCAGGTGGTGCTGGGCCATCTTGCAGACTTCTTGCTAGTTTCTTGATAAGTGTTTTTCAGGGAATTTTGTTTTTTATTACGTTTTGGTGGGCTAAACTGGGGTTACTTCCAATACATCTTGTAATTTGGTATATTTGTATATTTGAAAAATACCAATTTCTGTCTCATTTTCATCTACTTTATCTTGAACTTTTTTCTTTGAGTTTTTTAATTGATTCTCTTTAATTTTTTTTTGAGTATATAAGTGTATAATACACTGACATAAGTCTTACCTTTTTCTTTCCAATTTGCCTCGAGTTTCTCTCTTGTGTATATGTGTTCCTCCAAAATGATATTAAGTAATGGCAGTAAAAAAAATCTTGATCCAGAAACATAATTATTTTTGTAGGCGCAGTGAATTCTACTGTGGAGACGTGCAGGGGCTGGTCAGGTGGCTTCAGTCAGAGCTCTTGCCACCGCGCCTCATGATTCAAGCCCCACATGATGGAGTAAGAGCACTGACCCCTGCCAGTTGTCTGACTCACACATATACACAATGAATTGATAAATGTGAAAAAGCGTAAGGATGTACATATTTATTTAGCTCCCATTGAACAAACGTTACTTTCAGTGTTCTAGGTTATAAATAACACTGCAACTAATAGTTGGTATTTTGACACAGACAGTTTAAAATAGTGTTTTGTGGGAGTGCATACGTTTGGATGTGCATTCACTTGTGTATATGGAGGTCAGAGGTCAACCTTGGGTGTTATTCCTCAGATGCTGTCCTTCCTTTTACGGTCACTCACGGCCAGGGACTCTCTAAGTAGGCGAGCCTGGCTGGCCAGTGGCGCTCGGGAATCTTCTGTTCTGCTTCCTTAGCCCTGGAATGACAATCACTCATCACTCATGGACCTAGCTATTTTTTTAAAACATTGTTTTATCTTACTGGTTTTTTTTCCCATGTATGTATGTGCTCTACTTGAATGTTTGGTACCCAGGGAGGCCGGAAGAAGGCATTGGATCCTTTGGAACTGGAGTTAGACAGTTGTGAGCTGCCATGTGGGTGCTGGGAACTGAATCCAGGTTCTCCGCAAGAGCTGCCAGGGCTCAGCCACTGAGCCATCTCTCCAGCCCTGACCCTGGTTTAAAAACAAAAACACCGGAACTTTATTTGTATGTGTGTTTGTGCATGTGTGCATGTTTGCAGAGTTCAGAAGGTGTCTGATTCTCAGAGCTGGGGCTGCAGGCAGCCGTGAGCCTCCTGTTGTAGGAGCTGGGAACCGAACTTAGGTCCTCTACAAAACAGCAAGGCTCTCAACTACTGAGCCACCCTCCAGGCTTGACAATTGTTAAAATCATTTACTGTTTAGTCTGTGTCTAAACTTTTCTCCAGTTGATTAAAGTACCTTTTAGTTTCTTCAAGTCATTACCAAAGCAGCTTCACACCCTGGAGTCTACGGCAGGGCCGGCACCATGGTTCAGCAAATAGAGGCAACTGCCGTCCACTGAGTCCGTGAGTTCGAGCCCCAGGACTTCCATGGTGTAGGAGGGCCCCGACTCCTCCACGCCGTCCTCTGACGTCCACACACACGTTGTGGTTTACACACACCTGTGCACATACACACAATAAATGCATGCACATTTGACAAGTCTGCTGCGTTCTTTAACAGGCACTCTTCCTACTTCCATCCTCCTCATAAACATACTGTTTTTCCTCTTCATTGATTGGGAGCACAGAGGTCCTTGTCCTCATAGATAAGCACCAAGGAAACCAGAATGTTAGACTTGCAGGATTGTCTCTTCAACAGGAGGGATGGATAACCTTTGTGTCCACCCCGAAGGCTGGGAATGGGGGTGATTAATAACCTGGTGATCTTTGCTCTCTGTAGTGCCAGGTCACACCAACCTCCCATGAGCAGGACTAGAGATGCTTAGTAACCTAGGTGACATTTGCCTTATCTGTATCGCCAGATTCCCATAGCAGGACCAGAGGTGGCTTCTGCTCTTTGTGTATGACCAAGACTACACCAAATCCACCCCAGGCCCTTAACACATGTAGCCTATCTCTATCTCTTCCATCTTCAAGGAAGAAGTGGCATGTACTTTGAGAAGTGTGCCTCCCTGTGCACAGGATTGTTACACCAAGAAATGTTCCTAATTGCACTGAAATAAGCTTACTATAAACGGCTCGGGTCAGACTCTAGAAGTGTTTACCAACACCAGCTAACTAACCATGTGGTACTGGACATCATTCCTGCCCCCTGTGGATCATTACTCTGCAGCCCTGGTGTCTGCAGTGAGCCCCACATTCATTGATTTAGTGGCCTAACGATATTACTGATCTAGTAAAGTGGTTGGATTACTTGTTTCCCCTCTGTGTTCAAGGTCCTGTAATCTATACTGTTTCTCACAATCCTTCACAGACACGGTGAGAAGGAAGGAATGATAGCCTGTTCTACTTTGGTTTGTTTTTTCAAGACAGAGTTTTTCTGTGTACCTTTGGATCTTGTCCTAGAACTCACTCTGTAGTCCAGGCTGGCCTCGAACTCACAGAGATCCACCTGCCTCTGCCTCCCGAGTGCTGGGGTTAAAGGCATGCACCACCACCGCCCAGCTCCTGAGACTCTTAAAAAAGTTCTGTTTTTATTTTATTTTAGTGGGAGGGTAGGGGAAGTGCAGTGCCCTCGGAGGCCAGAAGAGGGCACCAGAACCCCTGAGGCTAGAATTCAGGGTATTTGTGAGCCACTTGATAGAAGCTGGGATCCAAACTCTGATGGATCAATAAGCTGCTCCTGCTAAATCATGTCTCCAACCCTCTGAAGCAATTTCTGTGGATAGATTTTTTTTTTTAATTTTAACATAGGCTCTCACTCTAGCTCAGACTGACCTGAACTTGCTCTATAACCCAGGCCAACATCAAACTTGCGGTGATCCTTCTGCCTCAGCCTCCCCAGTGCTGTGATTATAGGCATGCACTACCATGTCTGGTCTATGGATTTATAGAATAGAGTCTGGAATGTTAGAGTTCCTAGCCACCCCCCAGCTATACAACCACACATGTGTTATTTAGTACCTAGGCAAGATGCTTAGTCATCTTAGGGCCTTACATCCTCTGTAATCCCTGAGCTGCATCATCACAGAATCTATGCACATGTGTGGTGTAGCTACGTAAGCCCATATGCGCATGTGCAGGGGCAGGATACCTATAAAAGTGGGTTCCACCTACTCTCTTCCTGCACAGTCATTCCATAGGCCTATCCACACCCCCTCTTAATTAAACTCTTATAGTGGGTTTTGTTGTACCTCATGGCTTTTCTCAAATGGTAAACAGCACCACTTAATAAATAACAGTGTGGAGGCAAGAAGTTTATTGTAACTCTACTTTCTATTCCATTTTTTTTTTTGAGAACATAAAACTCTAAAAATTGTCTACTTTTTAAAATGGTCTGGAAATGGTAGCTTTTTAGTTTTTTGAGACAGCTTTGGCTGGCCTCAGACTCAAAATTGCTGTGCTCTCAGCCTCCCAAATGCTTGGAAATCGGAGTACGCCACCATACAATTGGTTACCACATAATTTAAGGTAACATTTATCAAAGAGACTCTCCTCAACTACACACTAAAATTATCCTTTCTATTTATTTATTCTATTTACTCTGTGTGTGTTGCAAAATATTTGTTTACACTGTGACGATGTGCCTTTGCTATGGCACCTTCTGATTGGTTTAATAAAGAGCCTAATGGTCAATAGCTAGGTAGTAAGAGGTTAGGTGGGACTTCCGGGGAGAGAGAGGACTCTGGAAAGAAGAAAGGCAGAGCCACCAGCCATACCCAGAGGAGTAGGATGGGCAATGTGGAAATGAGGTAATGAGCCTTGTGGAAGAATGGAGATTAAAAAATGTGGGTTAAGTTATAAGAACTAGTTAGGAACAAGCCTAAACTAAGGCCAAGCTTTTATAATTAATAATAAGTCTCTGTGTTATTTGTGAACTGGTAGCCCAAAGAAAAATCCAACAATATATGTGTTTCATGCCTGTGATTGTAACATGTAGGGACGTGTATCCGTGCACACGCAGAGGATGACACCAAGTGACTTCCTCTAGCTTCATCTTCCATATCACTTTAGTACAGGTTATCTCATTGAACCAGAAGCCAGGCCAGCTGGCCAGCAAGCTCTTGATCTGCCTGCCCCCACCCTGAAACGCCAGGGTTACAAAGACATACAGCCACCCCTGGGTTGACACATGGTGCAGGGATTGAGACTTGGGACCTCATTGTCACAGAACAAATGCTCTTCCCTACTGTGCAGCTCCTGACCCCCTACACACACACACTGCCCTCCCCCCACACACACACACTGCCCTCCCCACACACACACACACACTGCCCTCCTCAGTCCTCCAGGCTAAGCCCACACACTTCCACCTCCTAAGTGCTCAGGGAGGAAGAGTAGTGAGTGAGCTGTTTTCCTGTGGAAAGCTCCAGCAAATCATGCAGATTAAGAGACAAAAGCAGCCATTGTGTCATCTTAAAATTCAGAGCCTTTTAAAATTGAGAAAGTTTAAAATTGAGAAAGTTCCTCAGAACCCCTTGAAGCAGCTGTTTCAGAGTCACGAAGCAGAAGAAGATGATTTCAAAAGTCAGAGGGGACAGGCGGGGGCTGAGCGGGTCTTCCCATTCCGCTTTCATTTCCCCCTCCCAGTCACTTGGGGAGGTTTCCCCATCTGCCAGGCGCCAGTGTGCTGGCGGCCTGCATCATTCCGGCTAAATCAATGTGGAGTGGCTGGTGTGCACACCATTTCAGGGGAGATCAGTACAAGATCCATTTTGCTGCCTTGGAATGTTCCAGAACGATCCTTTTCCTTTCTTCTCTGCCCTTACCCATCACACACAGCTTCTCGTCTCCAGTTCCTGAGTGCTGGGATCGTAGCTTTGTGCCACACTAACCACTGTGGTTCTTGGTGTTTTGTTTTGTTTCTCCTTTTATTTTATTTTACAATACCATTCAGTTCTACATATCAGTCACGGGTTCCCCTGTTCTCCCCCCTCCCACCCCCTCCCCTTCTCCCCAGTTCACCCCCATTCCCACCTCCTCCAGGGCAAAGCCTCCCCCAAGGACTGCGATCAACCTGGTAGACTCAGTCCAGGCAGGTCCAGTCCCTTCCTCCCAGACTGAGCCAAGTGTCCCTGCATAAGCTCCAGGTTTCAAACAGCCAACTCATGCAGTGAGCACAGGACTCGGTCCCACTGCCTAGTTGCCTCCCAAACTGATCAAGCACATCAACTGTCTCACCTATTCAGAGGCCTGATCCAGCTAGGGGGATCTTGGTTTTGGTTTTGGTGTTTTTTTGGGTGGGTGGGGGGATTTTCGAGACAGGGTTTCTCTGTGAAACAGTCCTGGCTGTCCTGGAACTCACTCTGTAGCCCAGGCTGGCCTCAAACTCACAGAGATCTGCCTGGCTCTGTCTCCCAAGTGCTGGGATTAAAGGCGTGCGCCACCGCTGCCACCGCCACCACCACCACCCAGGCCATCTGGTAATTTTTAAGTTATGTGATTGTATGTGACACTGTATGGAATGAAGTCCTAACTTTGAGCTACAATTTGTAGACTCACAACACCACAGCTGAGGAAAGGTGAGTGGGGTCATCGGGGAAGACTGAAGAGGCTTCCTGCAAGCTCTTGAGGTGGCTCTTCCAGATGGAGATGAGGGAATGGAGGAGGGCACTGGGCAGGAAGAGGCAAGAGTGGCTGGCCAGTGAGAGCATGACTCCAGCAAAGATGATTGACGGGAAAGCCTGCTCTAAACTGAGTAAATTGCTCAAGAATGGGCATTTTGTGGGGGAAGAGCCCTAGAAGCAGGAAGAGCGTTTGCTACGCTCACGAGGACCTGAGTTCAAATCATTGGCTCCCACGTGAAAACCCAGGCTGGGAATGTAAGCCCAGAACAACCGAGGCAGAGACAGATTGCAGGGCCTTGCTGGCTCCCAGCCTAGCTCCAGACTCAGAGGCCCTGTCTTAAGAGAATAAGGTGGACTTGGTGTCCTCCTCTGGCCTCCGTAAGTGCAACACACACACACACACACACACACACACACACACACACACACACACACGCATGGTGTTCTCATGCCTGTAATCTCAACACTTCAGAGACTGAGACAGGAAGCCCAGGCTGGGATACAGAGTGAGACCCTGTCTCAAATAAGTAACAAATGAAAAAAGATTTCCTGCTGGTGCTGGGAAGATGGCTGAGCACTGAAGGCCTTGATGTACACGTTGGAGGGTCAGAGTTTAGAGCCACACACCGCATGACAAACCAGCTGTAGAAGCCTGTGCCTTCAGCTCTCAGGGACCCCACGTCCCTTCCGGCCTCCACACAGGCACAGGTGTGCTGAGCATCTATCTAAACCACACTTAAAGAAAGAAAATAATTTTCATCACGGGGAAAGCATGATCAAAATAGCATACGGAAAAAAAAATGATCCGATGTTCTTTCTCTTCCTTCTTCAGCAGGGTCTCATGTGGCCCAAGCTGGTCTTAAACAAGAATGATCTTGAATTCCTAACCTCCCAAGAGGTAAAGTTATTAGACACATGTCACCAAACCCTAGTTTACCTTTTTTTAAAATCTTGGTAGAATTTATTTAGTTATTTAGTTATTTATTTATTTTTGAGACAGGGTTTCCCTGTGTATCCCTGGCTGTCCTGGAACTCACTCCGTAGACCAGACTGGTCTCGAACTCACAGAGATCCGCCTGCCCCTGCCTCCCGAGTGCTGGGAGGCACCACTGTCCAACAGGAATAATTTTTTTTTAATCCTTGTTTAGATTTTTGTCACCTGATGCAGGCTGGAGTCCTTCTGGAAGAGGGAACCTCACCTGAGAAAACACCTCCACCAGACTGGCCTACGGGCAGGTCTGTGGCGCATCCTCTTGATGGACAGTTGACGTGGGAGGGTATAGACCAGTGTGGGCAGTGCCACCCCTGAGTCGGTGGTCCCCAGAACTGTAGGAAGGCAGGCTAAGCAAGCCAGGAAGCAGCGTTCCTCCACGGCCTTGTGTGGCGCCTGCTTGCAGCTCCTCCCGTGGCATCCTCGGTGATGATGGACTGTGCTGTGGAGCCGTAAGCTGAATAAACCATCCCTCCCCAGCTGCTTTTGCTCCTAGTGTTTTACCACAGCAGTGGAAACCCTAGGGCAATGCTCCTTTCCCACTGAGGAAACAGCCATATATGTTTGGGGTGCAAGTACATAAAGAGGGAATCAAAGCTAACAGGCTTCCTGCCTCCCCCCCCCAAAAAAGAGGTGTGTGTGTGTGTGTGTGTGTGTGTGTGTGTGTGTGTGTGTGTGTAAAATCAGATATGTAGAGTCGGCCGGTGAAGTGCGGACCTCACAAGCACTAGGCACTGGGGGAGGGGGACAGAAGCCAAGCGCAGACCCCAGGCATGGTGGCATGCCCTGGGAATCCCGGTGCTGAGGGACAGAGACATTAGTATTCCCGGGGCTCACTGGCCAGCAGTTTAGCCTTATTGGTGAGGACGAGCCAATGGGGGCGAACTCAGAGGACAGTGTTTCTGTGGATGCCATTGGAGGTTGTGCTTAGGTCTCCAGGCACACACTCAGGCGTGCACCCCTGCACACCCATGAACACACACACATTAGAGCACAGCCATCAGACCTACAGCAGAAGAACAGAAAAGGCAGCGGTCTGTGGCTATTGTGGATTTCACAATTGTTTTCTCCTCATCCTTCCTGTTTGTAGCCCGAGAGCAGCTGCTTCCCAATCTGCCTCTGGGGCCCAGGTCTTGTTTTGCTGATGTCAACACGTCTGTGGATGTCATTACTGGATCTATCTATTGAGGGTACTACAGTTTCTGTTAAAATAGCAGAAAGAGGGCCGGAGAGATGAGTCAGCACTTCCGAACATCGGCTGCTCTTCCAGAGAACCCAGGTTCGATTCCCAGTATCCACGTGGCAGCTCACAGAGGACTGGTACTCCAGTTCTGGGAGATCTGATGCCCTCTTCTGGCCTTTTGGGGCATTGCACATACGTGGTTCACCTACACACATGCACACAAAATACCCATATGCATAAAATAAAAATAAAGCTTTATTTTTAAAAAATTGCAGCTGGGCAGTGGTGGTGCACGCCTTTAATCCCAGCACTCGGGAGGCAGAGGTAGGTGGATCTCTGTGAGTTCAAGGCCAACCTGGGCTACAGAGTAGTTCCAGGAAAGGCACAACAGAGAAACCCTGTCTCAGAAAACCAAAAAAATAACAAATAAAAAAAGTTGCAGGAGGCTTCCAGAATCTCTGAGAGTCCAGGGTCTGTCAAACATAGAGCATATTATGTAACTGTGAACTTGTTATCACACTAGGAAGGCTGCTCGAGCCGTGACGTTGACATGGACACTGTGATTTGCAGAGGGCACCAGGAGTCACCACCTGAACCACTGCCGCTGCACCTCCACGGCAGTCCTCACCAGAGAGGAGCTTCCTGGGTCTACTTCCTTACAGGCTGGTTCTGCAAACGAAGTCTCGAACAGGGCAAAGCCTAGGTCATACATCTGAGCCTGAACCTCAGTGGAGCTTTAGACATAAGAGTTTTGACCTCAACATGGAGTAAAATTTGTGATGTAGAGAATTGAATTCTCCAGATGGAGGCAGGAGGGCCAGGAATTTGTGGCCAGACTCTGCTGCACAGCACGGTCAAGCAGTCTAGGCTAGAGGAGATCCTGTTTTCAAGGGGCAGGGAAGACAGCAGTTAGAGGAGCATGCCAGCTCCTTCTCAGCCTCAGGTCAGTTTCCAGGACCCAGGTCAGGCAGATAATAGCCACCTATAACTTCAACTCCGGGGGATCTGATGCCCTCTTCTGGTCTCCAAGGACACCTGGACTCATGTGAGCATAACTCACAGAGACACCCATATATATAATTAAAAGTAAAATAAATCTTTAAAAAAGAAAAAACATACATTCATATTTAGATGTGATGGTCAGTTTAGATATCGTCATGGTTTGTTTTTTATTTCGTTAACATATCTCTTCCAAAAATACGGCATGAGGGTCCTCGAGATGGCTTAGCGGGCAAAGGCACTCACCACCAAGCCTAATTCAGTCTCTAGAGCACACAATGGTTATAGGAGAGGATCTTCAAGTTCTCCTCTGAACGCCATGTGCACACTATGACACAGGTTCACCCACCACACACACACACACACACACACACACACAACACACACACACACACACAAAGGATAAATAAACACTTGAAACATTCTCATATTATAAAGGAAACCATATGATATCCAGGAGTTATTTCAAAATAATCTGGGTAAAGAGAGCATAAATGAAACAACTTGGTCAGTTACTGACAACCGTGGAAACAAAATAATAGTTGCAGAGGGGCTCATTATCTTACTACTTTCTTGTTTTACGTCTTGAGGACAAGGTTTCATGTAACCCAGGCTGGCCTGAGACTAGCAATGTAGTAAAGGCTAGCCTTGAACTCCTTAACTTCTTGCCTCTGCCTCCAAAACGCTGGGATTATAAGCATGCCACACCATCTCTGATCATCTCTCTCCTTTTACACATGCTCGAATCTTTTTGGATAAAAACATTGTTGGCGGCAGGCTGTTCCAAAATGCACTGCAGAGCCCAGGCTGGCCTCAGCCAGTCTCGTGACAGTCCTGCCGCTGAGCCTTCTGTGAGCCTCCACAAACATGGCTTCTTTGTTTCCAGATTTACTTTGTTAAATTGTATGTGTGTGTGTGAGTGCCTGAATGTATGTCTGTGCATCGCGTACATGCCTGGTGCGTGAGGAGACCAGAGAGGGCGTCGGATCCCCGGAACTGGAATTACTGATGGTCGTAAGTCACCGTGTAGGTGCTGGGAACCAGACCTGGGGCCTCTGTGAAATCAGCAAGTGCTCTTAATCACCGACCCCTCTCTCCAACTCTGTTGTTTAGAAACAGTCTCTTATGGCTTGAGTTGCCCTTGAACTCCCGATCTTCCTGCCTCTGGTTCTGGAATTACAGTCATAGACCACTAGACCAGACCTGAATAAAATTTTCTATTTTAAATTTTCAAATAAAAAAATCAGTATAAGCAAAGTTAAAAGACCAGTGGAAAGCTGAGAGGAGTCGGGATTAGCACTGTCAGGGATTACTAGCCAGAACATAGTAAAAACAGTCCCTGCAGATCGCTAAGAAAAGCAACAGGTACACTAGAAAAAGGAGCAAACTAAGTGAAAAGACAATTCTCAGAAAACTAAGTGGTCAAAAATGTGGGAGAGATGCCTATATACTTTAGTGATTAATAAAAGTGCAAATCTAAAAATAATAGTTCATATTGCTCCCACTGCCTAGATGACCACAGCAGCAGTTGAACGTATATTCTGGGGTGGGTGTGTGTGTGTGTGTGTGTGTGTGTGTGTGTGTGTGTGTGTGTTGAGATGCTTTGAAACAATAAAAAGGAATCGCTGAGTGAAAATTAGGTACAATAGGTCATATATGACTTGTGTTAAAGGACTAAGACAGAGTTTCCTAGGAAGTCATGAAAAGAGCTGAGATTTGAGGAGTCCAATCTGAACATCTTTATAACTAAACTTTTCCATTTCAGAACTGACATTGTGAACTAAATGGATCATGAAAATGATGCGGGGCTGAAGGGTAGCCTTGTCCTCCTCTCACTGAGATCAATAGACAGCCTCTCCCCAGGCACCTTCGGGTGGCTCACTGCCCTCACGTGGCTCTGAGGTGAGAAGGAAGGAGCTGGAGGCAGCTGCTCACGTAAGGCTCCACACGAAACCGAAATGAAAGTCCACTTCCTCATTGTGGATGCTTCGTGTGACAAGCTCCGGTTTCTTTTTAAAGTCAGTTCACCCAGCCTCCTGTTGCCCGGGACATCTTTGGAGTGAGTGCCACACTTCAGGGCGACCATGGGGACTCCAGCCCACACCGCCATGTATGTACTGTCTGCTTTTTTATTTGATTTGTTCTGACATTCGGTCTTAAACATTCTCTATCTTTTCATCAGTCAGGCTGCCAGGTTTTTAAATCTTTGCTATCAGGAAGTGATCTGAAAACAAAAATCATGTCGCCCCATTCGCCTCCTGTTTTTCTGACTAGGAGTTTCCTGAAACCGGGGTTACTGTGGAGCCTGATCCAAGGGCCCCCACGGTTAAAATCCCATCTGTTCTGAATTGAAAAGATCCAGGTGACAGCTGAATTTATGTCCAATAGAGCAACATTGTGGGTGCTGGGCGTGGCGTTGTTTGGAGACAGGGTCGCACCTCTTAGATTTGGCTGCCTTGGAACTCGATATGGAGACCGAGCTGGCCTCACATGTGTGGTGCGGTCCCTGCCTTGCCGCTGCCTCCGGAGTCCAGGGGCGGGGGGTCACACGCGCAGGCCTCCACACCTGCTGAGAAAGTGATGTTTTGGGGTACTTCCTTAGAAACAGATCTTTGATTTGTTGCGGAGAAAAGTGAAAAAGGGAAATAACTGAAGGGTGTACGATCTAAAAACTGGGTTGTCTCTTAGCTGTCTCTAAAGGTGTCTGGACATTTATTTTTTACTGGAAGCTTATCTGTTGGGTGTTTGTGTTTACTTCGGTGTTCAGGGTCAGGCCAAGGACCTCACACCATCATGGGGCAAGTGCTCTATAGCAGAGCACTCTTTGTTGATTTTGGAGATTTGATCTATATCTATGTTGGCCAACAGGCCCTGAACACTCTTGCTGAGCAATCCTCCTGCCTCAGCTTCTTCAGAATCCGAGGCTATGGCTGCCTGCCGCTGCACCTGGCTTGTTTTTTAAATTAAATATTAATGAGGTACTAAGTAGTGTTGTAATCCATGCACACACTAAGTTGCGGGGATTTAAATATTTAAATGGCTGCTTTTGACAGAGGCATGTCCTCATAAAGAAGGTTTCTTCGTTTTATTTTTGTTGTTGATTTTAGACACAGGGCTCCCCTGTGTAGCCCTGGCTGTCCTGGAATTTGATCTGTAGACCAGGCTGGCCTCGATCCCACAGATCTGCCTGCCTTTCCCTCTGAGCTAAGGAAGATTTCTTTAAGAAAGAGAAAGGAGACAGGCGGTGGTGGCACATGCCTGTAATCCCAACACTCTGGAGACAGAGGCATGCAGATCTCTGAGTTCGAGGCCAGCCTGATCTACAGAGAGGTCCAGGACAGTTAGGACTACACAGAGAAACCCTGTCTCAAAAAACAAATTAACAGGGCTGGAGAGATGGCTCAGAGGTTAAGAGCACTAGCTGTTCTTCCGGAGGTTCTGAGTTCAATTCCCAGCAACCACATGGTAGCTCACAACCATCTGTAATGAGATCCAGCACCTTCTTCTGGCATGCAGGTATATATGCAGGCAGACCACTCACTGTATACATAATAAATAATTTTAAAAAAAGAAAAAAGAAAGGAAGAATTTCCTTGGCTAGATTTGTTGGCAAATTCTGGAAAGTCTTTGAGCTTAACTCTCTAAGTGTGTTTGTTTGGGAAAATTCTTTTCTTTTCTTTTTAGGTTTTAGTTTATTTTATGTGTGTGGGTATTTTGCCAGTATGTGTGTATGTGCACCAAGTGCATGCAGTACCCATGGAGACCAGAAGAGAGAGACAGGTCTCTCTGGAACTAGAGTCACAGAAGGCTGATTGCTGCGGTGTGGGTGCTGGGAATCAAACCCATGTCCTCTGGAAGAGAGACCTCTTAACCACTGAGCATTTCTCTCCAGCCTGCTTGGGGAATTTCTCAAGATGTTTTCTTTTCCAGACAGAATCTATTTTCATAGCTCTGCCTGTCCTGAAACTCACTATGTAGACCAGACTGGCCCTCGAACTCACAGAGATCCATCTGCCTCTGTCTCCTGAGTTCTGGGATTAAAGGCGTGCGCCACTGCCCAGCTGCATGTCCCTTTTTAAAGCATTAAAAGTATTAATATAGTATGAAAAGTATTCAGAATAGTATTGGGGGCATAATTCCTTCTTCCTCCCGAACATTCTGGTAAGTTACTTGTATTATTCTAATTCCCAGGAGTGCGTTCCTTCGATAGATGTTGCATTGTTCCTTTCTGTAACAATGTAAGGCGGCATTGCCACATCCAGGGCAGTGGTCCACACCTGTATCTGTAATCCCAGCCCTGGGGAGGCAGAGTCAGGCAGAGTGCTACAAATTCAAGGGTAGCCTGGGCTACATGGTGAGGTCCAGGACAGCCTGGGCTATAGAGCAACCTATCTTTTTTTTTCTTTTTTTTTTTATTATTATTATTTTTTCCTTTTCTTTTTTTTTTCTTTTCCTTTTTCTTTTTTTTATATATTTTATTTTACAATACCATTCAGTTCTACTTATCAGCCATGGGTTCCCCTATTCTCCCCCCTCCCACCCCCTCCCCTTACCCCAGCCTACCCTCCATTCCCACCTCCTCCAGGACAAGTCCTCCCCTGAGGACTGCAATCAACCTGGTAGACTCAGTCCAGGGAGGTCCAGTCCCTTCCTCCCAGACTGAGCCAAGTGTCCCTGCATAAGCTCCAGGTTTCAAACAGCCAACTCATGCAATGAGCACAGGACTTGGTCCCACTGCCTAGTTGCCTCCCAAACTGATCAAGCCAATCAACTGTCTCACCTATTCAGAGGCCTGATCCAGCTGGGGGCCCCTTAGCCTTTGGTTCATAGTTCATGTGTTTCCATTAACTTGGCTATTTTTTTTCAATAATTGAGTAAAACTGAAATTTATTATAAGCCACAGTCGTCCTAGGGACCTTCATGCTATATATATAGCCTCTATGGTTCTATGGGTTGTGGTCTGATTGTTCTTTATTTTATATCTAGAATCCACCTATGAGTGAGTACATACCATAACTGTCTTTCTGGGTTTGGGTTACCTCACTCAGGATGATTTTTTCTAGTTCCATCCATTTGCCTGCAAATTTCATGCTTTCATTGTTTTTCTCTGCTGAGTAGTACTCCATTGTGTATATGTACCACATTTTTTTCATCCATTCTTCCGTTGATGGGCATCTAGGTTGTTTCCAGGTTCTGGCTATTACAAATAGTGCTGCTATGAACATAGCTGAGCATGTATCTTTATGGTATGAATCAGCATTCCTTGGGTATATGCCCAAGAGTGGGATGGCTGGGTCTTGAGGTAGTTGGATTCCTAATTTTCTGAGAAACCGCCATACTGATTTCCACAGTGGTTGTACAAGTTTACATTCCCACCAACAGTGGAGGAGTGTTCCCTTTGCTCCACATCCTCTCCAACAATGGTTGTCATTGGTGTTTTTGATTGTAGCCATTCTGACAGGTGTAAGGTGGTATCTCAGAGTCGTTTTGATTTGCATTTCTCTGATGATTAAGGATGTTGAGCATTTCTTTAAATGTCTTTCAGCCATTTGTAGTTCTTGTTTTGTGAATTCTCTGTTTAGCTCTTTAGCCCATTTTTTAATTGGACTGTTCAGTACTTTGATGTCTAGTTTCTTGAGTTCTTTATATATTGTGGAGATCAATCCTCTGTCAGATGTGGGGTTGGTGAAGATCTTTTCCCATTCTGTTGGCTGTCTTTTTGTCTTATTGACTGTGTCTTTTGCCCTGCAAAAACTTCTCAATTTCAAGAGGTCCCATTTATTAGTTGTGCTCAGGGTCTGTGCTGTTAGTGTTTTATTTAGGAAATGGTCTCCAGTGCCAATGCGTTCAAGAGTGCTTCCTACTTTCATTTCTATTAAGTTTAGTGTAACTGGATTTATGTTCAGGTCTTTAATCCACATGGACTTGAGTTTTGTGCATGGTGACAGATATGGATCTATTTGTAATCTTTTACATATTGACATCCAGTTATGCCAGTACCATTTGTTGAAGATACTTTCTTTGTTCCATTGTATAGTTTTGGCTCCTTTGTCAAAAACCAGGTGTTCATATGTGCATGGATTAATGTCAGGGTCTTCAATTCGATTCCATTGGTCCGTATGTCAGTTTTTATACCAGTACCAAGCTGTTTTTATTACTATAGCTCTATAGTAGAGTTTGAGGTCAGGGATGGTGATGCCTCCAAAGGTTGCTTTATTGTACAGGATTCTTTTAGCTATCCTGGGTCTTTTGTTTTTCCATATAAAGTTGAGTATTTTTCTTTCCAAGTCTGTGAAGAATTGTGTTGGGATTTTGATGGGATTGCATTGAATCTGTAGATTGCTTTTGGTAAGATTGCCATTTTTACTATGTTAATCCTACCTATCCATGAGCATGGGAGATCCTTCCATTTTCTGATATCTTCTTCAATTTCTTTCTTTAGAGATTTAAAGTTCTTATCAAAAAGGTCCTTCCCTTTTTTAGTTAGTGTTATCCCAAGGTATTTTATATTATTTGTGGCTATTGTAAAGGGTGATGTTTCTCTGACTTCTTTCTCAGCCCTTTTATCATTTGTGTATAGGAGGGCTACTGATTTTTTTGAGTTGATCTTGTATCCTGCCACTTTACTGAAGGAGTTTATCAGCTGTAGGAGTTTCCTGGTAGAGTTTTTGGGGTCACTTATGTATACTATCATATCATCTGCAAATAGTGAAAGTTTGACTTCTTCCTTGCCAATTTGTATCCCTTTGATCTCCTTTTGTTGTCTTATTGCTCTAGCTAGAACTTCTAGTACTATATTGAATAAATATGGGGAGAGTGGACAGCCTTGTCTTGTTCCTGAATTTAGTGGTATCGCTTTGAGTTTCTCTCCATTTAATTTGATGTTGAGCAACCTATCTTTATAAATAAAGACAAACAGAAGGAAACTCCATGATCAAATCCAGGCATCTAACCACTGTGCTTCCTCTGCTCTCTTCCCTTGAACAGAAGGCGATGGCTGTTCTGTGTGTCCCTGGTGTGTTCCCTGGCAACGGAGCAGCTGCAGAGAGACCCTGCCCTGGACCACCACTGGCTCCTCTGGAAGAAAGTCCATGGCAAACACTACGAGGAGAAGGTAGCTGGGCTTGCTGCCGGAGCAGGGTGCTTACGCACAGTGCTGTCTCCTCCGTCCCAAATGATGTCCGGGCAAGCGGTGTTTTCTAGGAGTACCGTATGCTTATTGCTGACCAGACACGGCCTGGGGTAGAAACAAAGCACACTCTGGTTGCTATGGAGCTCAAGTTGCAGTGTGAGAAACAGGACACCAGGCAGTAAGCAGACCCAGTGTCGACGGTGACGGACAAGGAAAAGACACAGAAAGCAGGGCAGGGAAGACAGGGGGACCTAGGGGACAGCGGCGGCACATCTTCGGGAACGTGGTGGGGAGGTGAAGGCCCAACAGATTATGTGACGCTTGAGCAGAGGGCGGGTAGACCCAGGGCAGCAGACAAAATGGGTGGAAGAGAGGGAAGCTCCTGAGCCAGGAGAACAGGCAGGGGACTCGGAGGCAAGGCCACATTTGGCACATTTGAGGAACAGAAAGTCTTGGCTTTGGAGAGAGCTCAGTGGGAAAAGTGCTTGTCATCCATATGAGGAACTGAGTTCAGACCTCTAGAGCGCAGATAAGACTGGGTGCAGCAGTGTGTCCTAACCTGAGGTGGAGAAATCGAGTGTGAGCCGTCAGCCTGGCACATGCAGGGGCAAGCGAGACCCTGTCTCAAAGGGTACGAGTGGAAGACCTCTGACCTTCAGATGAACACTGTGGCATGCTCACACCAGCACACACACACACACACACACACACACACACACACACACACACCATATACACAAGAGATAAAAATAAACGTTTGAAAAATTTACGTGGCTGAGGTTTTGCTGCATATCCATCTGTGCCCCATGTGTGTAGACAGGAGAGGGCGTCAGATCCTCTTACAGGCAGTTGAGAGGCCAAGAGGGTGCTGGGAATCAAACTGGATCCTCTGTAAGAGCAGCCAGGACTCTTAACTTCTGAGCTATTCCTCCAGCCCGATTTTTTTTCTGATTTATTAACTTTGTTTGATGTGTCTGAGTGTTTTGCCTGCATGTGTGTATGTGCACCACATGTGTGTATTGTGCACTGCATGTGTGTATGTGCACTGCATGCCCTCCTAGAGGCCAGAAGAAGGCGTCAGATCCCCTAGAACTGAAGTTTTGGGTAGTTAAGAACTGCCATGTAGGTGCTGGGAGTCAACCCTGAGTTCTCTGCAAGAGCAGCAAATGACTAGACCTAACCTCTGATCCATCTCTCCACTTGCATAAGGAATATTTTTTAAAGTCCTCATTACAGTCCCTGGCCCACAAAAGTGCTTCAAGATACATCCTTTTGTCCTTTTTAGACGAGATCTTAACACGCAGCCCCAGCTGCCCTGGAACTGGTTATGTAGGTCAGGTTGGCCTCAAACTCACGGAGATTTGCCTCTGCCTTCCTAGGGTTGGGATTGAAGGCGCACACCACTATGCCCAGCTAGATGGGGATCCTGACTCGCACTTCTCACTCTGTTCTTTGGCTTTTGTTTCAAAGCATACTTGTTGATTGTTCTTAAAATGTTAACCATAGCTTCCTGTAACTCTACAATGTTTTTCACAAATTAGCAAATTAAATTGAGGTACACAATGCTTTGTCATCAGTGTGAACTCACATGCTCTACAGTAGGCAGGTCACTACAGCTGACTCCTCCCACCTGAGACTCCATGCCCTTCGGCCCTCATCTTTCAATCACCCTTCCTCCAGCCTCGGCTACCCATCATTCTCCTTCTGGGAGTTTGGCTTTTCTATTTTATTTTATCTGTTTATTTGTTGGGGCTGTGGATGGACTCTTGGGCCCCAGCATGCTAAGCGAGTGCTCTGCCGGTGTGCTACACTCTGGTGACTTAGGTGTTTGCAGATCCCACATACCAGTGAGATCCAGAGGTGAAGTGTCTTTCTGGGCCTGGCTTACCTAGCACAGTGCGCTCAGATTCACCCGTCTCGCTGTGTTTGACAGGATCCCTCCTTTTAAAGGCTAAATAGCATGAGGTTGTGTATATGTACCACATTTTCTTTATCCCTTCACCTGCGATAAGACTCTTAGGTTGATTCTGTGTCTCAGCCATTGTGAATGGGGCTGTAATAAACCCAGGGAGCAGATATCTCTCCAATGTCTTTATTTAGTTTCCTTTAGATACATATCCAGAAATGGGGTTGCTAAGACAAATGGTAGGTCCATTTTTAGTGGACTAAAATATTTATGTTACTTTTGTTTTGTTTTGTTTTTCGAGAGAAACAGGGTTTCTCTGTGTAGCTTTGCGCCTTTACTGAAACTCACTCTGTAGACCAGGCTGGCCTCGAACTCACAGAGATCCACCTGCCTGTCTCTGCCTCCCGAGTGCTGGGATTAAAGGCGTGTGCCATTACACCTGGCTTATGTTTACAATTTTGTTGATTTATTTTCTGTGTGTTCTCATATGCACGTGTGCTACGGCTCCCCCGAGACACTCAGAAAACAACCGGGGGTGGGGTGGGGTGGTTCTCACCTTCCACCACGTGGGTTCTGGCTTGTCACGCTTGGCTGCAGAAGCCTTGGTCCACTGAACCATCTCACCAGTCCTGTTTTTCACTCTTTAATCAGTTGTGAGGGATTCTTGTACACCAGGTTAGGATCCAGTTTCCTACTTCTGTGTGCGAAACCGGTTCCCACGCTGTTAGAGTGATGAGGTTGGTTTTGGCATCTTTGCCAAAAATGGACTGGCCATAAATGTATTTGTTTGTTGCTGGGTTCTCTCTTGTGTTACACTCTCAGCCGGTGTGTGCTTTGCTGGGTTCTCTCTTGTGTTACACTCTCAGCCGGTGTGTGCTTTGGTCACTGTGGTTTATGGTGCCTTCTGAGATTAGGTACTGTGATGCATCCTCTCCTGTTTCTTCTGCTCAAGACTTGTTGAAAGTTTGAGGTTCTGTGGCTCCACATAAAACCTCAGGATTGTTTTCCTGTGTTTGTGAAGAATGTTATTGGAATTTTGACAGGGATTATATTGAGTCTTTAAATCATTTTGAATAGTTTGGATATTTCAGTGACCTAATTCTTCCAATCACTCTGAATTTCTTTCGCCACAGTTTTACACCTTTTAGCATTCAGCTGCCTTTCCAGATCTGCATGTTCTGTATTTATGGATTCAACAAGCTGTGGACTGAAAATATTCTTTTTAGCTGGGTACATTAGCACACACCAGTAATCCTAAGTACTCAGGAGGTTGAGATAGGAGAATCAGGAGTTCCAAGCCATCCTTGGCTATGTAATAAGTTTGATGACAGCCTAGGGGGCATCAGATCACCTCAAAGAAAAAAAAGGGGGGGTTGGGGATTTAGCTCAGTGGTAGAGCGCTTGCCTAGCAAGCACAAGGCCCTGGGTTCGATCCTTAGCTCCAAAAAAAAAAAAAGGACTGACAATTACTAGATCTCATGGTGAAGGAGAAAACCAACTCCGAGTTGTCCTCTGACCTCCCCACATGTGGGATACACACACACACACACACACACACACACACACACACACACACACACCATTAAATGTTGAAGATTAAACAAAAGAAACACATCTAACTTAAACCCTTGCAGACTTTAAAATTTTATGTCCACATGTGTCTGTGTATGTGAATGCAGGTGAGGAGTGGGCATCCAATCCCCTGGAGCTAGAGTTATAGGTGTGTAGAGTTCCAGACCCAACACAGGTGTGGTGACTACATGGATGGCTCTGTACAATGTGAATGTGGTGCCCACAGGTGAAAAGAGGGCATTGGATCCCCTGGAACTGGAGTTACAAATGGTTGTGAGTTGTCATGTGGGTGCTGGGAATAAAACCTGGATCTTCTGGAAGAGTAAGTAGCCAGTGCCCTTAACCACTGAGCCATCTCTCCAGCCTCCTCAGTGTATCTTAAGCTGATCTGAAACTCACTGTGGGGTCCAGGCTGACTGTGAACTCTCAGATATCTTCCTGAGTGTGAGCCATTGTATTTAGCTTACACTTTAGGGATTTGAACGACCAAGGCTGTTTGCATTCTTGGGAAACTGATTCTTCATGGTTCCTCACAGCTGCACTGAGCCTTCACTTCCTTGACTGAATTTATTCTTAAGCAATTTTTTTTGCATGTGTGTGGGCACACATGTATGTACAGGTATGTTATTATACATGTGTGTGTATAGAGGCCCAACCCGGACACTGAGAGTCCTCCTCAATCACTCTCCACTGTTTTCATTGACTCGTGGTCTCTCGGTTACACCCAGAGTTGTCAATACAGCCAGTCTAGATGGGGCACTTCTCTAGATGGGGTGCTTGTCTCAAGAACCCTCCTCTCTGCCTTCAGGGTATTGGAGTTACAGACAGACCAACATTCTCGCCCAGCATTTCCATGGGTATCCGACATCCCAACTCATGTCTGAATGCTTGTAGGGCAAGCACTTTGTCCACTGAGCTGTCCGCTCAGTCCCCTAAGTATATTTTTTTATATAATTATAGATGGGATTATTTTCTTAATCTTTTTTAAAAAAATTGTTTGTTGTTTAAAGATAAAAAATGCTACCAATTTTTGCAGATTGGTTTTGTATCCTGAGACTTCTGAATCTGTTTATCTGTTAAACATTGGTGTGTGTGTGTGTGTGTGTGTGTGTGTGTGTGTGTGTGTGTAGGCCAGAGGTAGACATCAGATTTCTTTCTCACTCTCCACCTAATTTTTGAGGCAGGATCTCTCACTGAACCCTGGAGGCCAACTTCTGGAAGCAAACCCTAGGAATCCCCTTACTTCCCCTTCCCAGTGCTGTGATTACAGGCATGTGACTTGGTTTCCTCATGGATGCTCTGTATATGAAGCCAGGTCCTGTGATTCAGCACAAGCACTTTACTGGCTGAGCTGAGCTATCTCCCCAGCTCATGAACACAACTTTCATGAGTATCCTACCTTAATATCTAACCTCTAAATTAACATCCTTTTTTCCTTCCTACAATTTTTTAGATTTATTTTTACTTATTCTAATTTCCTCCTCTAGAGTCTGGGATGTGTTCATCATCTCTGCCCCTTATGTCTGTCACTAGGATTATTACAAAACTTGTAGTCAGGGAGAGTGCTGTGGCCGGACTAGAGCGGGACAGACATTTCTGAGGGTTCCTCACTGAGGCTGAGGCTGGCTTTGTGGACCTTGAAGGGTTTCAGCTGTCAATGGAGGCACTGTTGTGGAATATTATTTTAACTAGGCAAAGGTGTGTGCATTTGTTCATGCTGCATTTGTTTGATTGTGTAAAGATGTGCTGCATTTGTTTGATTGTGTAAAGATGTGCTGCATTTGTTTGATTGTGTAAAGATGTGCTGCATTTGTTTGATTGTGTAAAGATGTGCTGCATTTGTTTCACCTTGCCTGCCTAAGGCACCTGCTTGGTCTAATAAAGAGCTGAAAGGCCGATAGCTAGGCAGAGGAGGGATAGGCGGGGCTGGCAGGGAGAGAGAATAAGTAGGAGAGGAGAGAGAGGAAAGAACAAGGGAGAAAGAGGGGGGCACACCCGGGGTAGGAAGCCAGGCAGCCTCCAGGCAGCCTCCAGGCAGCCAGACGTGAGAAGCAGTGAAAAACATACAAAAGGGAGGAAAAGTAGAAAGCCCTGAGGCAAAAGGTAGATAAAGAGAAACAGGTTGATTTAAGTTAAAAGAGCTAGCCAGGAATGAGCGTAAGCTAGGCTGAGCATTTAAAACTAATAAGAAGTCTCTGTGTCATGATTTGGAAGCTGGTTGGTGGTCCAGAAGAAAAAACCTGGTACTCTGTGTGTGCAGGAGCCTGTGAAGGTCAGAAGAGACATTGGATCCCAGGAACTAGGATCACAAACACTTGTGAGCTACCATGTGGGTACTGGGAGCCCTACCCAGGTCCTCTGCAGGCACAGTAGGTGTTCTTACACTAAACCACCTCTTCTGCCCCAAATCAATCATCTTGAAAGTAGTTCCGAGCCATCCCCACAGAAAGCCGCATACAGAAGTAAAACGGAGCAGGGTCAATGCAGAACAGAAGCAGGAGACAAGAGAGTCTCCTGAGTGCATCTAAGAGTCAGAGTGTGTGTGTGTGGGTGGGGGGGTAAACGACACAGGAAAAGACGCTGTTGAGAATTTTCAGTTATAAAAATATTCCCAAGTTGTTGCTCGAATTTCTAATAGGTCTTTTAATTAAAAAAAAAAAAAAAAAAAAAAAAAAAAAAAAAAAAACGGATCAGATATTGGGGTGAAAGCTGAAAGATCAGAGAAGCAGAGCAAGCCACAGCCACCACCTCTTACCTCACCAGCTCCTCAACCAGAAAGAGCTTCAGCCCATAGACTAGAATGAACTTCCTCAGCTGAAAAGGCTTTGAGCTGAAAGGGACGCGTCTACCGAAAAGCCTTCTGGTTCCTGTCTCCTCTCGCTTTACATGCCTTTCTCCACCCAGTGATATCACTTCCTTCCTAGAGCTGGGATTAAAGGCGTGCGTGCTTTCCAAGCAAAGCATGAGATTTCAAGTGCTGGGATTAAAGGTGTGGCCATCACTACCTGGCTCTGTGTCTTCCTAGATTGAGCCAATCTCATGTAGTCCAGGGTAGCTTTGAACTCACAGAGATCCAGACAGATCTCTGCCTCCTGAGTGCTAGGATTAAAGGTGTGTGCCACCACTGCCTGGGCTCTGTGTTTAATCTAGTGGTTTAGTCTGTCCTCTGATCTTCAGGCAAATTTTATTAGGGTACGTAATATATCACCACACCAAGTCATCAAACCAAGCTTAAGGGGAGGAAATGTAAAACCCCACACCCGGACACACATGAGGAAACACAAGACTTTAAAGAAAAAAAAAATCACAAAAGCTGGAGCCTAGTTAAGAACATTGGTAGAGCCGGGTGTGGTGAGAATTCGCACAACCCCAGCACCCAGTAGGCAGACATAGGAGGGTCCTGAGAGTGGCCAGCGTGGGCTGCCCAGCAAGGTTGAGGTCAGCCTGGGCAAGAATAAGAACTCTCAGCAGCCGCAGCAGGAGGCTGTGGTGGGGCGGCCTGTCGTACCAGCACTCGGGTGGTGAAAGGAAACGGGTCACAGGTTCAAGGCCAGCCTGAGCTACTTGAGATCCTGTCTCAGAAAAGATTAAGGAAAGGAAAATTAGAAGTACAGTGATTAAACTCCTGATTCGCCGTAGTGGTGTGCTGGCTAGTTTTGTGTCAACTGGACACAAGCTACAGTCGCTGGAGAGGAGGAAGCCTCTGTTGAAAAAAAAAATTGCCTCCATAAGCTCAGGCTTCAGGCCAGCCTGTAAGGCATTTTCTTAATTAGTGATTGATGGGGGAGGCTCAGCCCATGGTGGGTGGGGCCATCCATGGGCTGGTGGTCCTTGGGTTCTATGAGAAAGCATGCTGAGCGAGCCAGGAAGCAGCGCCCCTCCATGGCCTCTGCATCAGCTCCTGCCTCAAGGTTCCTTTCCTGACTTCCTTCAATAATGAAGGATGATGTGGAAATGTAAACCAAATAAATCCTTTCCTCCCCAAGTAGCTTTGGTCATGGTATTTCATCACCTTAGCAATATTAACCTTAACTATGGATACCAGAAAAAAAATGAAGAAACATCTTCAAATAGCTAGAAAAACAGAAATTTATAATCAGGTGAACTGCTTATGAGTGAGAATCTTTTTTTAAGATTTATTTATTTAAAAAAGAATCTTATGATGATCTACAAAACCAGGTGTGGGGGTATGCAGGAGGCCAAGGCAGGAGGATTGCTGTGAGTTTGAGGCCAGCCTGAGCTACAGTGTGAGTTGCTAGGACAGCCAGAGCTACATAACAGGAATATGTCTTTAAAACAACAACAACAACAAAAAGAAAAAAAACTAAAGAGAAAAAAAGAAAAGAAAATCTGGAAGGATTAGAGCTCATTACCTGTAAGGGACATGCATCAAACAAGCTTCTAAATTTTGGAGTGTTAAGAAACAAATTCACAATAAGTAAAGAAGAAAAAGAGAAGGAAATTCATTATGTAGATCATATATTAATAAACATCTAAAAATTAAAAGCAAGAATTTAAATTGGAATGTGGTTTTAGCAGTTGTTCTGGACGTATTCATTTGTTTATATGCTTCTAGATATATCCACACTTAGTAGAATTCTATTTGGGGCACAGGAAAGACGACTCAGCAGTTAAGAGCCCTGATGCTCTTGCAGAGGACTCTGGTTTAGTTCCCAGCACCCGCCTCGGGTGGCTCACGACCACCTGAAACTTCAGCTCCACAGAATCAGATGTCCTTTTCTGGCCTCTGTGGATACCTGAACCCACATGCTCGCTCTCTCTCTCTCTCTCTCTCTCTCTCTCTCTCTCTCTCTCTCTCTCTCTCTCACACACACACACACACACACACACACACACACACACACACAGAGAGAGAGAGAGAGAGAGAGAGAGAGAGAGAGAGAGAGAATATTAAAATTAATAAAATAAATTCCACTCTCATCCATTTTCCTCCTATTTCAGAATGAAGAAGAAGTACGACGTCTCATCTGGGAAAAGAATCTGAAATTTGTGATGCTTCACAATCTGGAACATTCTATGGGAATGCATTCATACGATCTGGGCATGAACCACCTGGGGGACATGGTAGGTAAATCACCCACGGTCCTTCTTTCATGCTGGGCAAGTATGCCTTCCGTATCACCAAGAGTAATTTGAGGGACGCGGGGATGGTAACAACAAAACCAAAGGAGATGACATAAGGCAGGCTGCAGTGTGGCTGAGGTGTGGCTGCGGTGTGACTGCGGTGTGGCTGTGGTGTAGCTGTGGCTGTGGTGTGGCTGCGGTGTGGCTGTGCTGTGACTGCGGTGTGGCTGCGCTGTGTGTGGCTGCGTGTGGCTGTGGTGTGGCTGCGGTGTGGCTGTGCTGTGGCTGCAGTGTGGCTGCGCTGTGGTGTGGCTGCCGTGTGGCTGTGGTGTGGCTGCGGTGTGGCTGTGCTGTGGCTGCAGTGTGGCTGTGCTGTGGCTGTGGTGTAGCTGTGGCTGCGCTGTGGCTGTGCTGTGCTGTGGCTGTGGTGTGGCTGCGGTGTGGCTGTGCTGTGGCTGTGGTGTGGCTGCGGTGTGGCTGTGCTGTGGCTGCGGTGTGGCTGTGGTGTGGCTGCGGTGTGGCTGTGCTGTGGCTGTGCTGTGGCTGTGGTGTGGCTGCGGTGTGGCTGCGCTGTGGCTGTGGCTGTGGTGTGGCTGCGGTGTGGCTGTGGCTGTGGTGGGCGGTGTGGCTGTGCTGTGGTGTGGCTGCGTGTGGCTGTGCTGTGGTGTGGCTGTGGTGTGGCTGTGGTGTGGCTGTGCTGTGGCTGTGCTGTGGCTGTGCTGTGGCTGCGGTGTGGCTCTGGTGTGGTTTCAGTGTGACCAGGTGGCAGAGCACTGTAGATGTAACCAATCATCTTATTAAATAAGAAACACAGAAACAATGTAAAAGAGAAAGCCAAGAGGTCAGAGCTCAGAGCTAAAATCTCACCCTTCCGCCTGCGGTGTCCCAGCTTCCCGAAAGAGAGCTATTTCCTGTCTGTAAGTCGATTTTCCAGTCATTCTGCCTTCTCATTGGTTGTAAACCCAAACACGTGACTGCCTCGTCACTGTCTGAATGTACAGCCCCCCAGGTCTTAAAGGCATATGTCTCCAATGCTGGCTGTATCCCTGAACACACAGAGATCTATGGGATTAAAGGCGTGTGCCACCACCGCCACACTCTTGCTATGGCTCTAATAGCTCTGACCCCTGGGCAACTTTATTTATTAACACACAATCAAAACCACATTTCAGTACAATTAGAATACCACCACATAGCTCCCTTCTCCCGGACACTCAAAGCCCTAGACTTAGTCCCTAGCACCACCATAAGGAAAGAGAGGAGAGCTGGAAAGTGGCAGCACACTAGTTTAATCCCAGCACTGGGGAGGCAGAGGCAGCATCTCTGAGACCAGCCTGGTCTACAGAGTGAGTTCCAGGGCTACATAGAGAAACCCTGTCTTTAAAAACAAAACAGAAAACCAAACAAACAAACAAAGCAAAAAAAAAAAAAAAAAACCACAACCAGCAACAAAATTAAGAATCACAAAACTTAAAGACAAAAGCCAGAGGTGGGGAATTGGCTCAGTGGGTAAAGAGCTGTGTGCAGGGGTGTGGAGACAAGGACATCCTGGCAGCCAGTGTAGATAAAACAGTTCCAAATTTAGTGAGAAACCATGTCTCAAATAATAAGATGGAAAGTGATGGGACACTGAAAGTCAGCGGCTGGCCTACACACACACACACACACACACACACACACACACACACACACACACACGTGCGCGCACGCGCACACACACACTTGCTTTATACATTGCTTGTAAGATTCTGCTTTCTTTCTATCAAAAATCAGTGAAGAAGTGCTCAAGCAGCTCACGCAGAAACATCCTCACAGTTCACAGCTTCACATCAGCTCCACAGACAGTTCTCCTCACAGTCAGCTCCACAGACAGTTCTCCTCATCCTCCACCAGCCCTCACTCCTCCACAGACAGCTCCCTCCTCCCACACCTCACAGTCAGCTCCACAGACAGTTCTCCTCACAGTCAGCTCCACAGACAGTTCTCCTCACAGTCAGCTCCACAGACAGTTCTCCTCACAGTCAGCTCCACAGACAGTTCTCCTCACAGTCAGCTCCCACAGACAGTCTCCTCACAGTCCCCCCCAGCTCCCCCCCCCACAGACAGTTCTCCTCACAGTCAGCTCCCACAGACAGTTCTCCTCACAGTCAGCTCCCACAGACAGTTCTCCTCACAGTCAGCTCCCACAGACAGTTCTCCTCACAGTCAGCTCCCACAGACAGTTCTCCTCACAGTCAGCTCCCCACAGCTCCTCCACAGCCCACAGTCTCCTCCCCTCCCACCCCCAGTCAGCTCCACAGACAGTCCCTCCCCCCCTCCTCACAGTCAGCTCCACAGACAGTTCTCCTCACAGTCAGCTCCACAGCTCCCCTCCTCCACACCCCCCGTCAGCTCCCACAGACAGTTCTCCTCACAGTCAGCTCCACAGACAGTTCTCCTCACAGTCAGCTCCCACAGACAGTTCTCCTCACAGTCAGCTCCACAGACAGTTCTCCTCACAGTCAGCTCCCACAGACAGTTCTCCTCACAGTCAGCTCCACAGACAGTTCTCCTCACAGTCAGCTCCACAGACAGTTCTCCTCACAGTCAGCTCCACAGACAGTTCTCCTCACAGTCAGCTCCACAGACAGTTCTCCTCACAGTCAGCTCCACAGACAGTTCTCCTCACAGTCAGCTCCACAGACAGTTCTCCTCACAGTCAGCTCCACAGACAGTTCTCCTCACAGTCAGCTCCACAGACAGTTCTCCTCACAGCTCCACAGACAGTTCTCCTCACAGTCAGCTCCACAGTCTCCTCACAGCAGCTCCACAGACAGTTCTCACAGTCTCCTCACAGTCAAGCTATATCTATGTGGGTGCCACTACCACTCATTTTTCTTAGTTTTAAAATACATCCACTTTTACAATTCTTAGTATTAAAAAAAAAAAGATGGGAGCCAACCCCACCAGGTAAAACCTGAGTTCAGCCCTGGGGACCCAGACGGTAGAAGGAGCAAACTGATTCCTACAAGTTGTCCCCTGACTTCCACACGTGAGCCATGGGGCATGTGTCACAGCCCCACAAACATATGCACAAGAGAGGGAGGGAGGGAGGGAGGGAGGGAGGGAGGGAGGGAGGGAGGGGAAAAAGAAAGGCTCTAAGTGAAACGTGCTATTTCTTGCTCCGCAGACCAGTGAAGAAGTCACATCTCTGATGAGTTCCCTGAGAGTTCCCAGCCAGTGGCAGACAAACGGCACCTACAAGTCGAACCCCAACCAGAGACTGCCTGATTCTCTGGACTGGCGGGAGAGGGGGTGTGTCACGGAAGTGAAATACCAGGTGAGTGTCACCAGCCCCGGGGCCCGGCCTCAGAGCTCCGTCCTGTGTCTAGCTGCACAGGCTGGTAGTGGGCCTCGCTGTCTCTTTGCTACTTCCTGTCCACCTTTATTATTCCGTCTTCCCAACTAAATTCTAAGGTTTGTTGTTGTTTGGTTTTACTTATTTCTTTATTTTGGCTTATATACATAGCCCAGGCTGGCCTCGAACTCACAACATGACAAAACTAAGTCCCCTCCATATTTTGGATCTTAGCCTCTTATCAAATACGTAATTTGCATGCTCAGCCTGCAAAATACCTTTTGATGAGAAAAAAATTTCTGTTTTTTTTTTCAAGGCAAGGTTTCTCTGTGTAGCCCTGGCTTGCCCTGTAGCCCAGGCTGGCCTCAAACTCACAGAGATCCGCCTGCCTCTGCCTCCTGAGTGCTGGGATTAAAGGCGTGAGCTACTACTGCCCAGGTGATCAAAAAAGTCTGAGCACAGAAACTAGACAGTTGGTCCCGCAGTCGAGAGCACTCACTGCTCTTCCAGACGACTTAGGTTTGGTTCCCAACACCTACAACACACAACCCACAACCTTCTGTAACGCCAGTCTCGGGATCCAGCGCCCTCTTCTGGCCTCTGTGGGTACCTGCACATACATGCACACATACATATACATAAACAAGTAATAAAACAAATCTTTATTTTATATTCTATGATAATAATGTTTGAAAACAGTTACCCCAGGGTTAAAGCCCCTCCTTTTTTTTTGAGGCATCATTTTGTAACAGAACACTGGAGTTTGTGGATGCCTGACATCACAAATGTCAATGAGCAGAAATAGGAACTAAATCTTTTTAAAATTTATTTATTTTATGTATATACATGTTTTGCCTTTGTGTGTGTGTGTGTGTGTGTCTATGTGTGTGCTTGTACCACATGCATGCATGCCTGCAGAGGTCAGAAGGCATCAGATCCCCTGGAACTGGTGTTAGAGAAGGTTGTGAGTCACCATGTGGAAAGTGAACACCAAAACCTGGTCCTCTGTAAGGAAGCGAGTACTCTAACCACTAAGGCATATCTCCAGCCTGAGGTACTGAATATTTAGGCTGCATTTTATTCTGAGAGTTGGTGGCCTGAGAAGGTAGCAGCTGAACCTTCTGGAAATCTGTCTTACATCTCATCATCAGGCAGCAGGCTTCATAGGGAGTGGAAGTGAAGGCAGTCATTCATTCCAAAGCTGAGCCTCTGGTCAGGTGCTCTGCCTCGTCTGTGAGACTCTTGGTGTTAGTTCCCTGTCCCTATCACCTCCTGAGCATGTCTCATCATCACCTCTCTGGGTAGCTGGTTTGCCTGCTTCCCGGGCCACTGAGTGTCCTGGTCCTCACGTGGTGTCACCCGGGTAGTGCCTTGACTCGGAACAGCAAATCATTCACTGTTCTGGCCACACTGTTTACAATGTGTGCTGAAGGCTCCTTTCTTCAGCACGAGGTGCAACAGGCCCTAGAACCCAGACCACAAAAGTGTGTCGTTCTAACTTCAGCACAGCGGCCGCACCTTCACTGCTGCTATTTCATCCGGCAACGACATCCTTGTAGTTACCGGCGGCTTCCCCAGCAGCGGCATGATGGGAGTTTTGTCCAGCAGGGCCGCTGCCTCAAAGGTAGCTTTAACTAAATCTCTATCGTTCTATTTATAAATAAAACTCAAGAATCAAAGGTTAGGGTAAAAAATGTCAGCTCAGAGAGGCTGAGTCGCAACTAGCTTTCTCCTTGCTGACATCTGCGAAAGATCCCCGTTTCCACTTCACCAAACCAGAAAAAGCTGCACTGCTACAAATCCCTCCCTGCTTCTGTCTCTGTCTCTGTCTCTGTCTCTCTCTCCCTCCCTCCCTCCTCTCCTCTCCTCTCCTCTCTCTTTCTCCCCCCACCCCATGCCTATGATTACTTTCTGTCAACTAGTTGCTGATGCAGCCTCCTGACCCAGATTAACTTTTTTTTTAATTAACACAAATGCAAACCCAGGGTTCGTGTGATCGACTATCCCCCAACTAAAGTGCCCCTCTCTGTCCCTTCTGTCCAGCTCAGTTGGACCGAGTTATTCTATCTCCTCTCAAAATCACTTTCCTGTTGTGTGGGAGGAGAAGTATTAAAAAAGGAAGGACATGATTGCTCCTAGGTATGGTAGAGGTTTATTGTAGATAAAAGGGAGAGCATAGGCAGAAGAAGGGTCATCAAGGAGAGTCCAGAGTGAGCAAGACCAGACTGAGCTGGACTAGTGAGGAGAGGGGGGAGGGGAGGAGAGTCAGGAGAGTCAAGGGTGTATGAAGAGGGCCGGGTACCTAAAATAGCTGGATTAGACAAGAAAAGGCGGTTGCGGGAAGAGCAGCCCCGCCCCTGGGCTGGAGAAGTTCAGGGTGGGAATGGGGTATGCCAGCTCCTGTAACAGGTAGGGACTGAGGGATGCTGGGAGAACCTGGCGGCCAGATCTGGTTTGATGCCTTCAACAGGCACCTCAGCCACTTGTCCCCTTAGGTTTGAGACCTAACACCTGTGGCTTCTGTCTTCCTTCGAGGGGAAGACAGTTGGACTTTGCACATGGTTGGTGTGTACGAAACGTGGTGAATGCACATGTCAGTGCGTTCGCAATGCCTGCCGTGACCCCCACCACCACCAGGGTAGGACCTTGTCTGGACAATGTCTTCCTTCACTCTAAGAGAGAAGGCATCAGTGGAGGAGGGAGCTCTTCCTGGCAGGCTGGAGCCATCGCGTGCGGGATGGAAGCTGTCTCGACCGGAGGCTGAGGCTAATTCTCTGTTTCAGGGGTCCTGCGGGTCCTGCTGGGCTTTCAGCGCCGTGGGGGCCCTGGAAGCGCAGCTGAAGCTGATAACGGGGAAGCTGGTGTCTCTCAGCGCACAGAACCTGGTGGATTGCTCAACCGAAGCAAAATACGGGAATAAAGGCTGCCAGGGCGGCTTCATGACCGAGGCCTTCCAGTACATCATCGATAATGGCGGCATCGAATCGGACGCTTCCTACCCCTACAAAGCCATGGTGCGTCTGCCACCTTTGTCCCCTGTGACTCCATTTCCCCCACTGGCTCCACCAACGCAACCGCTCCACCCCCTCTAGAACCCTATCAGCAGCTCCTCAATATCGGAGTTATCTTCCAAATGCAGCGACCTTCCCAATCAACCCGTGGGGTGTGGGTCATTGTTTGTCACAGGGTCTCGTGACACAGTCCAGGCTGGTCTTCAGGTCACGTCCTGGTTGAGGAGGCTCTGAATTTCTGTTCCTTCTGCCTGAGTGCCATCTCTTGGGGTTCCGTTCATTTTGTGCAGTCCCGTACAGCTCCAGCTCAGCCGAGCTTGGCCAGCTTGAGAGTTGTTTAAACAAACAAATGGAAAAACCCAGAACAGAACAAAACAATAAAGAGGGGGTGGGGGGGAGGGAAAGACAGGGAGAGGATCTTAGACAGTTGAAAAGGGTAAAGTGCGTGGGTGGGGGAACCATATTTGAAATCCAGGAAACTGAAATAGACTTTATGCTTTTTTTTTTTTTTTTTTTGTAGGATGGAAAGTGTCACTATGACTCAAAAAACCGAGCTGCCACATGTTCCAGGTACATCCAGCTACCCTTCGGCGACGAGGAGGCACTTAAGGAAGCAGTGGCTACCAAAGGACCCGTGTCTGTGGCCATCGATGCCAGCCATCCTTCCTTCTTCCTCTACAGAAGCGGTAAAATGGAGGCGCTGGCCCCTTGTCCTTTGCTGCGCTTGTGTAGACGGGGCGTCCCACACCTCGTTCTAACTGGTGAATCCCACTGGGTAAAGCTGACCAGGACCGCTCCACTAAGTTCTTCATGTAGCCTCTGTCATCTCATCCACACAGGGACTCTAATTCACACACGGACACTCTTGGCAAGGCTGATCTGCCTCGGGGCTGGAGAGTTGGCTCAGATTTCATTCCTACATCCCACCCCCTCAGGCACCAGGCAGGCACGTGGTGCACGTCCAGACAAAAGGCTCGTACACATAAAATAATAAAAATAAATCTAAAAACGAAATGAAAGCAAAAAGGGTCAGCCCGACTAAGCCACTCAGCCCCAAAGTGGTGGTGCTAGGATTAAAAACTACGCAGATGAAGACCATGTCACGGGCTATGTAATCCATACATGAAAACGAGTGGCCGCTAAGTGTGGTGGGAGTGTCGGTAATTCTAGCATTCGGGAGGCAGAGGCAGAGGGATGACAAGGTTGAGGCCTGGGCTACACAGTGAGACTCTATCAAAAAGCAAAAACAAAGCAACCAAAAACAAAATTTGTTTTTAATCCACCAACAGTGCATTATATGAACTAAAAATCAAGAAAGCACTTCCACAACACGGGGGTAGGGGGGGAAGGGAGCCTAATAATAATAAATTTACCCAGAGAGCAGAAGACGCCATAGTGAGGCTCAAAAGGATTCACACACAGAGGCAAAAGACATATTCTCTGTTTATGAAATGCAGTCAAATATCAACAAATTCTTCACAAAACTAGACAGACTGATCTTTAAGAATGTATGAAACCGTGAGAACCCTCGATAGTCAAAGCTGCTTGAACAAAAGGAGCAAAGCCGAGAGCACATTCCGGAGTCACAGCGGCCAGACAGCAGGTGTCAGCATGACACAGAGTCAGCATGACAACAGACCCCAGACCAGCAGCACAAAACAGCAGGACCATGCCTCAAAAACACAGCCAGGCATGCTGTCACATGCTTATAGTTCTAACACTTGGAAGTCGGAGGCAGGAGGTTTCCTTCAAGTTTGAAGCCGGCCTGGCTGACCTTGTTAGGCTTCTATCTCTGTGTTAAAACACTGACCAAAACCAACTTGGGACAAAGTTTATCTGGCTTACAGTTCACAATCCATCACCAAGGGGATCCAAGGCAGGGACTGAAGCAGAGACCATGGAAGAACGTGGATGGATGGATGGCTCCCTCCCCATGGTTTTCTCAGTTTGCTTCCCCTCCAGATAGGGCTTCGCTGGGTAGTCTGGCTGTCCTGGAACTCGCTCTGTAGACCAGGCTGGCCTCGAACTCACAGTGATCCACCTGCCTCTGCCTCTACCCAGAGGTGGTACCACTCACAGTAAGCTGGATCCTCCCACATCAATCATTTTTTCAAGCAAATGACCTACAGACTTGCCTGCAGGCCAATCTGATGGAAGCATTTTCTCAGTTGAGGTTTCTTTCCCCAAATAAGGTAGCTTGTGTCAAGTCAACAAAAAGTTCACCAGGACACTGACTATATTCTGTGAATTCCAGACCAGCCAGGGCAACACAGCAAGACCATGTCTCAAACAGGCATGTAGATAAAGATAACCGAATGCTGGTGACATGGAGAAAGGGACCTGTGCATACTGACTATAAGAGTATCAATTAGGACAGCGTCTAAGGGAAATGGTGTAGAAATTCCCCAAAAGATAAAAAATGGAACTATCATTTGACCCAGCAGTTCCACCGCCAGGAATAGATCCCAAAGAAATTAAATCAGTATATCGAAAAGACATCTCTCGAGTTCATTGCAGTGCAGTTTTCAACAGCCTAAGTGAACCTCAACTGATGAGTGGATAGAGAACAGTACGTGTACAACATGGAATACAATTCTGCTTTCGAAAAATAGGATGCAGGAATGGAGTGTGGCTCAGATATTAAAATGTTCTCTCACCGTGCATGAAGCCGTGGGTTCAATCCCCAGCACACATACATACTGGACATGCTGGTACAAGCCTGTCATCTCAATTCTTGGGAAGTGGAGGCAGGAGGATCAGAAGTTCGGGTCATCTTTGACTACTTATCAAGTTTGAGGCCAGTTAGGGGGCCTATGTGAAACCCTGGCTGTGATCTTAAGCACTATGGAAACTTAAAGGAGGGCACATAACACTTCTCTAAGGTTGACACTTAGAACTGTATACGCCATCATACAAGGCTCAATGGCACCGTCCCTGAACATCCACGGAATGCAGAACCCTGTATTATACGCAAACATTTTGTCCTATCTCCAAGAACCTTATAAAAAGCAGCCGAATGTCCACGTGTGTTTTGTTACCCCATAGCACTTGCCTCTTTCCCATCTGTGTTTTATTCCCAGGTGTCTATGACGACCCCTCCTGTACTGATAACGTCAATCATGGTGTCCTAGTGGTTGGCTATGGGAACCTCGATGGGAAAGACTACTGGCTTGTGAAAAACAGGTAATGCATTTGCACAGCAGTGTCAGCTCCAGTGTCAGGACGTGGGGGTGGGGGGTGCACATCAGCAAAAGTGCCCTTACTGTTAGGATGCTGGTCACCATAGCAACAAGGATGAGCATTTATAGCCCCAAGAGGAACTACTCACTGCCCCACTCGGGTGGTTTTTAATAAGAATGGCCCTCATAGGCTTAGTCATCAGGGGGTGGCACTATTTGAGAAGGAGTAAAATGGTTAGGAGGTGTGGCTTTGTTGGAGGAAATGTGTCCCTGGGGGTGGGCTTTAAGCTTTCAAAAAGCCAAGCCAGGCCCAGTCTCTGTCCCTCCCCCTCCCTGCTTCCCCTCCCTGCCCCCCCCACTTTTGGATTAGGACCTGGCTCTGTTCTAGCACATGCTGCCACCCTGCTCCCAGCCCTGATGGTGATGGACTGACCCTCTGAAACTGTAACCAGACTCCTAATTCAGTGCTTTCTTTTTTGAGTTGCTGTGGTCATGATATCTCTTCACAGCAATAGGACAGTGGCTAAGATATCCACGTTCATCTTTGTTTTCATGATTTGTCTTCTGTAATACTTTTCATTCTATTTTAGGTCATTTGGTGTTTTGAGATAGGGTCTGGCTATTACTCCTAGATGGCCTGGGATTCACTATGTGTTTCAGGCTGGCCTTGAACTTACAGTGATCCTTTGTCTCTGGCACCCGAGCGTTGGAATTACAGATGCACACTGCTATTCTTGGTTTGCTTTTCTACCATTCTAACTTGTCTGCTCCTTTTATGCTCTGTAGAATATTCATGGCTGTAATTTTTGTTTGGCAGTGTTAGGGCTTCAGCCCACAGTCACACACAGGCTCCTTAAGCTAACCTCTGACCCACACCCCCAGCCCCATCCGCCCCTCTTAGGAACACTGTTCCTCTGCCTAGCCCCTGAACGTTGCTATTCCCCACTCCCCCAGGGGGCCACATGGCTACTTCTACCTTTGTGCATCACTCCACTCAGGGTTTACCATAGCCTATAAGGAGGCTGGAGACCTTCAGCTCTCTTCCACCGAATGTGGCATTGGCCCAGAACTCACACTTACCCAGTCATAGTCACTCACTGACATTTTACTTTCTCCAAACTCAGTGTGGCCAAAGAATTCAGTTCTCTCCTCTCCATGCTGTTCCCTCCAGAATTTCCCAGATCAGTAAATCATAGCACATAACATTGTCATCCAAAAGGTACTGTGGAGTCATTCCAGGCCTCTCCAGGGCCAATCAAGTGACAAATCAAATCAAATTGGCCTCAAGTTGTCTTGGGGTTTGCCTGCCTCTTTTCTGTGATTCTGTCTCTGGTTCAGATGGCTCTTGCCTGGACCGATGCTCTATCTAGGCTGAGAACTGGTGCTCTTCTTTACTCTTTATATTTTGTTTTATTTTTTCTTATAACTGTGCACGTGAAAGTGCATGGTGTGTGTGTATGTGTGTGTGTGTGTGTGTATGTGTGTGTGTGTGTATGTGTGTGTGTGTGTGTGTGTGTGTGTGTATGTGTGTGTGTGTGTGTGTGTGTGTGTGTGTGTGTGTGTGTGTGTGTATGAGTGTATATCTGGATTCTGGGGATTGAACCCAGGTCACCAGACTTCCTGGCAAGTGTTTCACCCACTGTCTTAGTTACTTACCTGTATCTATGATAAAACCCCATGAGAAAGGAAAGGTTTATTTGGGGCTTATGGTTCCAGAAGGAGAAGAGTCCAGACCGTCACAGCAGGGAAGTATGGCAGCAGGCCGAACCCATGGAGGCAGGAACAGCTGAGAGATTACATCTTGAACTGTGTGCAGGAAGCAGTAAGAGCAAATTCAAAATGGTGTATGTCTTTAAGCTCTCAAAACCTGGCGTTTCTTAGTGACACACTTCCTCCAGCAAAGTCACACCTCTTAAACCTGTCAAACAGGGCCATCAACTGGCCAGAGAATATGGGGGGACATGTCGCCCAAACCACCACAGCTGCTGGTCCATCCTGCCGGCCCACCCTCTTTGTTCTTGAATCTATCTTTCATGTGCTGCCACCTAGTGGATGCATCTGAGCAGAACAAGTCTGGGCTTACAACTTCTCTCCTAGTGGAGGAGCCAAGTGATAATGTCTTTCTCTGCCTGCCTTGCCAGCCTCCTGGCATTCAATTTACATTTTTATTTTAGTTAGAGTAAACTATAACACAGTTATGCAGCTACAGACCCCTTCATACAGTGTCATCTGAAATAGCTATTTTTCTTTTTATTTGGTTTATCATTCTTTCAAAAGCAGCTCAGAAGCCTGGTGGCACATTCTCATAATTCCAGCACTTAGGAGATGGAGGCAGGGCATCCTTGGCTACATACCAATTTCTAGGCCAGCCTGAGCTACATGTGACCTATTTCATGCTCCTCATCAATAAAATAAAATATAGACTTAAAAAATCCAAAATATAATTTTTTGTGTTTTTTTTTGAGACAGGGTTTCTCTGTGTAGTTTTAGAGCCTGTCCTGGATCTTGCTCTATAGACCAGTCTGGCCTTGAACTCACAGAGATCCGCCTGCCTCTGCCTCCCGAGTGCTGGGATTAAAAGTGTGCACCATCACTGCTCAGTACCAAAATATAGTTTTTAAAAAAGACCAACAATATGGCTCAGTGGGTAGAGGTTCTTGTTGCCAAGCCTGACAACCTGAGCTCGATCCTGCCTTCTACATGGTGAAAGGAGAAAGAACGCTCCTGCAAGTTGTCCCCTGACCTCCACTCACACATGCCTTCCCCTACAGTAAAAAAATGAATGTAGTTAAAAAAAAATTTAAACCAAAGCAGCTTAATCATTATCTATTCCAGAAAAAAAAAATCTCTGAATGTTTGGGATTAAAAAAAAAGTCTTTTTTTTTTTTTTTTTTTTTTTTTTTTTTTTTTTTTGAGATTGGAACTTACTATGCATACTGAATTAGCTTGGAACTCACAGAGACTTTTCTGCCTCTGCCTTTCTGCTTTGCAGGTGCTAGGATTAAAGGCATGCATCACTTGTATGCCTGGTGCCCTCAGAGGCTAGAAGAGGGCCTCGTCTCAGAGCTGCAGTCACAGATGGTTGTGAGCCGCCATGTGGGTGCTGGGCACCCACCTAAGCCAGGTCCTCTGCCAGAGCAGCCAGTGCTCCTAACCAGTGAGCCATCCCTCCAGCCACTATGCTGCCAAACTATTCTACAGATGCTGAGCCAAAGCGTTTTACACATTGTATTTAAATGTATGTGTAGCTGTGATATTCTGTATGTGACTTCACGGTGGACATGATGACAGACTGGTTTTTCTGTCACCAGCCCCCTTCTAGCACACGGTGACCCCTCATTAACGCACTGAAGTGGCCTCTGTGTAATTCATAAGCCAAATGAGTACAGCTTTTAGAGGGAAAGTGGGAGGAGGGGCTGGGGACGTTAAGAGCCTTGTTGCTCTTGCGGAGGACCTGGCTTCGGTTGCTAGCAACCAAATCAAGAGGCTCACCGCTGTGTGTGTGACCTCAGTTCCTGGGGCTTTGATGCCCGTTTTTAGACTCTGTGAGCACCCATGTGCACCTAAACTCACATAGGCACACGCCATTAGACATAAATTATTTGAAAATATTTTAAAGCTTTATTTTATTTTTTTATTTATTTATTTTTTGAAAGTTTTCTTGTAGCTTTGGTTTAGATACTGTGACTAGAGATTGATCTGTGAGTGTGATAAAGTGTATTTTTTATTTTTAATTGTGTGTATGTGTGTAGATATGTGCACAGGAATGCAGGTGACCAGGGTGGCCAGAGGCGTATAATCCCCTGGAACTAGATTACAGGTGGTTGTAAGCCTCCTAACATGGGTGCTGGGACTCAAACTCAGGTCCTCTGGAAGTACAGTATGTGCTCTTAACCACTGAGCCATCCCTCCAGCTCCTAGCCTTTTTGCTATTTGGAGGCAATATGAAAAGTCAAGACTTGGAAGCACAGTTGGGGTTTTTCCTATTGGTTTCCCCGCACTGTTATTACACAGCGCAGAATGGAGGGCTCAAAACAGCAGAAGTTTGTGTCTCCTGGCTCTCGGGGCTAGAAGACGGAGATGAACGTGTTGTTGGGTTACTTTCTTCGGAGGATTGTGGGGAAGAAACTATTTACAGACTCGGATCTAAGAAAGTCAAACTCGGGGACAGAGCAGGACGGTGGCTGCTGGAGGTATGATGGGGACACAGGATGTGCTGACCAGAGGGTACAGAGGCTCAGTTATAAGGAAGTTCTCGAGTTCTACTGTGGTAACAACGTCTTAACTAACCTGTTTGTGCTCATTTGCCTCAGAGTGTGTGTGCATGCATTATGTGCACCTTGGATAGTTTCTATTTTGTTTGTTTGGTTTTTTTGGTGTTTGGTTTTTTTGGGGGGGTTGTTTTGTTTGAGACAGGGTTTCTCTGTGTAGCCCTGGCTGTCCTGGAACTCACTCTGTACACCCAACCCAGAGACCCACCTTCTCTGCCCCCCACCCCCAAATGCTGGGATTAAAAATGTGTGCCACCACCACCCAGCATGGTAATTTCTAATTAAATACATTTTCGTTAAAAAAAATAACTACTTGGTAGCTAACAGCTGTAACTATAACTCCAGTTCCAGCAGGATCCAACCTTCTTCTGGCCTTTTCAGGCCCTGCACACACATGATACACAGACATTCATGCAGGCAAAACACTCATACATATAAAATAAAAATGTTTTTGATAGGCAGTAGTGTCATACACCTTGAATCTCAGCACTCTGGAGGCAGAGGCAGGTGAATCTCTGAGTTCAAAGCCCACTTGGTCTACAGAGTGAGTTCCAGGACAATTAGGGCTATAGAGAGAAACCCTATTTTGAAAATTAATTAACTAATTAATTGATTAATAATAAAAAATACCCCAGTGTGGTGGCACATGCCTGTAATCCTGGCATTGGGCAGTGGAGGCAGGAGGATTAGAAGTTGAAGACCAACCTTTGGTACATAGCAAGTTCAAGACCGACCTAGGCTGCATGAGATTCTTCTCTCTCAAACACACACACACACACACACACACACACACACACACACACACACACACACGATGGAAAGAAAAAAACGTTGAGTACCTCTCCGGCTCCTGAGGTTTGCAGCCACTGTGGCTTTCTTTCCGTGGCCTGTAGGAACAGTGCTCTCTCTTGCTTTCAGTTCTCACGTGGCCTCCCTGTGTGGGACGTCACTGTGTTGACTTCAGTCCTTCTGGATTGAGGCTGACCTCAGGACTTCATGTTAATCTAATGATGTCTACAGTGCAGTGCTGTGGAATAGTCTGTATGTCAAATTACTCTGATTGGTCAATAAATAAAACACTGATTGGCCAGTGGCCAGGCAGGAAGTATAGGCAGGACTAACAGAGAGGAGAAAAGAAAGAACAGGAAGGCGGAAGGAGACACTGCCAGCCGCCACCCTGATAAGCAGCATGTGAAGACACCGGTAAGCCACGAGCCACGTGGCAAGGTATAGATTTATAGAAATGGATTAATTTAAGATATAAGAACAGTTAGCAAGAAGCCTGCCATGGCCATACAGTTTGTAAGCAATGTAAGTCTCTGTGTTTACTTGTTGGGTCTGAGCGGCTGTGGGACTGGCAGGTGACAGAGATTTGTCCTGACTGTGGGCCAGGCAGGAAAACTCTAGCTACAGTGCCCTACTTCCAAAGAAGGACGCATTTTGCACTGTGATGGGCTAACAGTGTTTGTGTGGTCCACTGGGAAAGCGGCTGAGGGAACTGAAACTTTGATTTATCTGCTCATAGTACTACTGATCAGCTTGATGTGGAGCCCTACTAGCTTCCCTTGTTCCTTGAGCTTCTTTTTTATTTGTTGTTTTCTTACACACACTTTTTTTTGGCTTGTTTCTTCGGTGATTGAAACAATCTTTTCTCTTGTAGCTTACTGAGTTTCTAAAGGACTCTCCTAAGTAATATTCTAAATGGCCCCCATCCAAGCCTCTTCTCCTCCCCCCACTTTTTTTTTTTTTTTTTTTTTTTTTTTTTTTTTTTTTGAGATACGCTCCCATGTAGCCCAGGCTGGCTTCAAGTTCATTATGTAGTCATGGAGGACCAAGAATTCTTGATCCTCCCGCTTCCATCTCCGTGGTGTTGGGATTAGAAGTGTGTGATGCTCTGTGCCCGGGCAGATGAGTTCTTGAGTACACAGATGCGGTCTACACAGCAAGCCTGAAAGCCTGTAATACCAGGCAGCTCATCACCTCACAAAGGAGAATGTACCCTCTACTTCTGGGTAGCTTTAAATAGGAAAGCGTCTCATCCACTTCTCGATCATTCACAACTGTATTAGTTATCATTTGCTTTAGAATTCATTGCTATATAACACTTTCATAATGGCGGCTTGAAAATACTCTTAGTATTTCTCTAGAGAAACGTGTTTGCTGGAAAGTCGTTACCCTTAAGCCAAACACTGTGACAGCTAATGCTTCTAGTCCCTCTCCTTAGGAGGTAGAGTCAGAGGATCAGCTACGTAGTAAATTTAAGGCCAGCCTGGGATACATGAGACTCTTGTCTAACAAGTCATTATCTATGACCCTATTGTACAAAAACATTTAGAGATGAAGTGCTATAAATAATATACTCATTCCTTACAGAAGGCATGCTTAGAAGGCAGGAATGGATCTTATATGTAAGTCAATATGAAACTAATGTGTGTGGTGGCTCACACTTGTAATCCCAGTCCTGGAAAGTCAAGACTGGAAAATTGCTGAGTTTGAGATTAGACTGCATGTTTTTGTTGTCTACAAACAACAAAACACAAACAAAACAAAAAACTTAAAAACAAGCCAGGAATGATAGCACACACCTTTAATCCCAGCACTCCAAACCAGAGACAGGTGGATCCCTGTGACACAGTCTGGTCCACATAGGAAGTTATAGGCCATCCAGGGCCATAGTCAGACCTTGTATAAAAATATGTATGAGTGTAGGGCTGGAGAGATGGCTCAGTGCTTAAGAGCACTGTTCTGGGGTTGAGGATTTAGCTCAGTGGTAGAGTGCTTGCCTAGCAAACACAAGGTCCTGGATTCTCGGTGCTCAGTTCTGAAAAAAAATAAGAGCACTGTTCTTCTAGTAGGACCCAAGTTCAATTCCAGTACCTATATGATAGCTCACAACTGTCTGTAACCAGTTCCAGGGGATCTAACACACTCACACAAACATACATGCAGGCAAAACCTCAATGCACATAAAATAAAATTAATTAAAAATACGTGAGGGTTTTAGGAGGAAGCAAAGAGATAAAAATATTGATGATACGGTTTTATTATATTAATTTATAATTTTGTGTTCTTTCTCTTTTTGTAGCTGGGGCCTTCACTTTGGTGATCAAGGATATATTCGGATGGCAAGAAATAATAAAAATCATTGTGGGATTGCTTCTTATTGCTCTTACCCAGAAATCTAAATGATGTCTTCTTCTTCTAACAAGTTATGAAGATGAAATGCACTCTAACTTAATTTCACCTGTTCTGTCCAGAAGAAACAAATATGTCATGAGCAATGTCTATTTAATGTATTAACTAGGTTATCGTTTGTTCGCTTGATGACTTTATCTCTCTGAAAAGTCTGTAAACAAGTTAAGAATGTACTACAGATGGAACTCTGTCAGTCTGTCCCCAGGATATTCATGTTTGCTCTCTCTATATCTTACACCCTGTCACCTTTATGTTTATAACATAATATCCCTAAAGAGCTTAATAAATCTGTCATTTCAAATCTCTATTTTTGTTCCATACCATATTTTCAAAATGTTCTTAGATCACCTTTATACCCTCTCATGAGCATGACTATGTTAGTGATGAGCTATAGCCATTGTGATGAAGAAAATCTTATAAAAACTAAAAAAAAATGCTAGGTATAGTGGCCCACGCCTTTACTCCCAGCACTTGGGAGGCAGAGCAGGTGGATCTCTGAGTTTGAGGCCAGTCTGGTCTAAAGAATGAGTTCCAGAGCTACACAGAGAAATCCTGTCTTGAAAACAACAAAAAAAACCTACAAAATGATGTTAGGTTATAAATTGTCCAGAAGAATAAGTTGTATTTTGATTCATAAAATTATTCAATAAATGTCTTAAAATTGAAGCACATAAAGCCAGGCGGTGGTGGCGCACGCCTTTGATCCCAGCACTCGGGAGGCAGAGGCAGGCGGAACTCTGTGAGTTTGAGGCCAGCCTGGGCTACAGAGTAAGTTCCAGGAAAGGCGCAAAGCTACACAGAGAAACCCTGTCTCGAAAAACCAAAAAAAAAAAAGAAAAAGGAGAAGCAGCAGCAGCAGCAGCAGCAGCAGCAGCAGCGGCAGCAGCACACATAAACGATGAAAAGCCAAGCTGGTTTTGGGGGGAGGGAGGGGAGATGGCTCAGTGGTTGAGAGCACTTTGCACCTCTTTGTACAGGAACATGGGTTCATTTCCCAGAAACCACATGGAGGCTCTCAGCTATCCATCATCCAGTTCCAGGGTGGTCTGCCTTCTTCTAGTCCCAGTGAGCACCACACACACACAGATTCACATACATATATGCAGGCAAAACACTCATAATTCTTTTTTTTTTAAGGCAAGCTGTTTTTGAACACCTTTGAAGAATTAGTTACTTATTTCTGTGGCGCTGGTGATCAAACAGAGTCTCCCATATGCCAAGTAATTTCTCTGCCAGTGAGCTATGCCCTCAGGCATGGGCCTAGGGAGGAAGGATTTGTAACAAGCATAAAGGTGGGGTCTACTGACTGCAGAGAACATGGGACCTCTTTCATGAGGATGGGTTCTACTGACAGAGAGACAATGCTCAGGATTTTGGGGGATTCAGGTGAAGGCTGGCTCCATAGGATAGCAAAAGATCACCAGGTGAGTAGACAGCATCCACTCCAGCCTTCCAGGTGAACAGGTGTCATTTTCTTCCTTTGAGGAAGGCAGCCTGCCTGTTTAACAATCCTGGTTTCCCTGGTGCTTTCTGTCAACTGTGCCCTCCACACTCACCAGCCCTGAAGTCCATTCCCAGTGCTCTATAAACTGTGGAGGTCGGAGGATGACTTGCTAGTCAGTTGCCTCAATATGCCAGGCCATACTGGAAATTGAATATGCCATGTTTTGGTGGCCCCTTTCTGCCCACACTGATATTTCTTCTGATATTGGAAAACCAATTTTTGCCTAAGTCTATTTTCTCATCTCTTAAAAAACAAAACAAAAAGCCAACAATGCTTAACACCAGAAAAAGAGAGAGGTGGAGGATGAAGAGATGGGGGTGAGGAGAGGAGGAAGAGAGAGAAGGAAGAAAGGGGTGATATCTGTCTCTCTCACAGGGTTCTTAGAGAAGCGATTGTGGGAGCCCGTTCTCGGGTTCCTCGTGGCTTTACCCAGCAGGTCCGAATAGAGGATGATCAGGACCACGGGCCTGAGTGCAGGTGTCTGAGATGGTCTGCACTTGGCTGTGCTGGGGGAGGAGGTCTTTTGCTCCACCCCTTGGCGTCTCTATAAAAACCCTGGGCCAGAGACAGTCGGGGCCTGTTGGAATAGGTTCCAGGCCCTCTCGAGGCTATCCTTTATTTTCTATCTGTTTATCTCCACAAGATTCTCTGCTACAAATCCTTCTATCTAATATTTCCTGCTGCTCGCACTCAAGAAAACTCTGGGAAGCTGTGGGGGTGGTGGGTAAACGCCCCACAAGCGATGTAATACTCGGGCAGTGAATTTGAAATCTTGGAAATTTTTAAATGTGAGAAAAAAAAACATGGCAAACATTAGGTAAGATTTTCAACATTTTTGATCCTGAAAACAAGATCCTAGTTCTCATTATTCTTCATACTGAACTGTGAGGGTCTCTGAGACCACCCAGGCCAGCAGAGTGTCGTCCGAGAGAGGAAAGAAGACAGTTCAGTCCAACAGGACTCAACAGCTGGTGCTGGTTCAAACTTCGAGAGTCTGACACCAGGTAGTTTATTTTAGGCATATTTAAGTACAGCACGATTTGGAACAACGTTTTCTGGTGATACTTAATCCCGTGTACACAATAAAGCTTAAGATATGACAACATCAAAACTCTTTCTAAAGTACAAGTGACATCTTCCATAAAGATAGACTAAGGAAAAGGGATCAAGATAACAAACTCATGATAAGCATCTGTAGGAGGATAACCCTATAGATTAACTGAGAGAAGCTCATGGTAAGTGTCTGGGGAGGATAACCCTATAGATTAGCTGAGACAAGCTCATGGTAAGTGTCTGGGGAGGATAACCCTATAGATTAACTGAGACAAGCTCAAGTGTCTGGGGGAGTTAGTGTGGCCTAGCCACACAAATAGTGGGAAGGTCACCACATCTGTCCCCAGCCTTCTGGGTGGAAAACAGGTACACACTGCTCCTTTGAAAAGACAGCCCTGTGTGTTTAACATTTCTATTTTCCTTAGTGCTTATCTGTGAGCACAAGGATCTACATGCCTCTGACACTGAATAACTTTGGGCAGACCTTTTCCTATCTGTGACATACATTTCCTCTTGTTGAAAATATATCAAAGTCCATGAGACAGTACACATTAAGGGAAGAAGCTTCCACTACCCCACAATCTCCACCTATCCTTCATCCTAATGTTTTTCCCATGGTTAAAACTGCTCTATTGAGGTACTGGCATAACTAGATGTCAATATGTAAAAGATTACAAATAGATCCATATCTGTCACCATGCACAAAACTCAAGTCCAAATGGATCAAAGACCTCAACATAAATCCAGTTACACTAAACTTAATAGAAGAGAAAGTAGGAAGTACTCTTGAGCACATTGGCACAGGAGATCACCTCCTAAATCTAACACCAGCAGCACAGACCCTGAACACAACAATTAATAAATGGAACCTCTTGAAACTGAGAAGCTTTTGTAGGGCAAAAGACACAGTCAATAAGACAAAAAGACAGCCAACAGAATGGCAAAAGACCTTCACCAACCCCACATCTGACAGAGGACTGATATCCAGAATATAGAAAGAACTCAAGAAACTAGACATCAAAATACTGAACAATCCAATTTAAAAATGGGCTAAAGAGCTAAACAGAGAATTCTCAAAAGAAGAATCTCAAATGGCTGAAAGAAATGCTCAACATCCTTAATCATCAGAGAAATGCAAATCAAAACAACTCTGAGATACCACCTTACACCTGTCAGAATGGCTAAGATCAAAAACACTAATGACAGTCTATGTTGGAGAGGATGCAGAGCAAAGGGAACACTCCTCCACTGTTGGTGGGAATGTAAACTTGTACAACCACTGTGGAAATCAGTATGGCGGTTTTTCAGAAAATTGGGAATCGATCTACCTCAAGACCCAGCCGTACCACTCTTGGGCATATACCCAAGGAATGCTCAATCATATCACAAAGATACATGTTCAGCTATGTTCATAGCAGCACTATTCGTAATAGCCAGAACTTGGAAACAACCTAGATGCCCGTCAACTGAAGAATGGATTAAGAAAATGTGGTACATATATACAATGGAGTACTACTCAGCAGAGAAAAACAATGATATTATGAAATTTGCAGGCAAATGGATGGAACTAGAAAATATCATCCTTGCCAGGCGGTGGTGGCTCACTCCTTTAATCCCAGCACTCGGGAGGCAGAGGCAGGCAGATCTCTGTGAGTTCGAGGCCAGCCTGGTCTACAAAGCGAGTCCCAGAAAAGGTGCAAAGCTGCACAGAGAAACCGTGTCTCGGAAAAAAGAAAAAAAGAAAAAGAAAAAAGAAAATATCCTGAGTGAGGTAACCCAAACCCAGAAGAACAAACATGGTATGTACTCACTCATAAGTGGATTCTAGATGTAAAGCAAAGAACAATCAGACCGCAACCCACAGAACCAGGGAGGCTATAGAGCAGGGGGGACCCTAGGATGACTGTGGCTCATAGTAAGTTTCGGTTTTACTCAATTACTGGGCAATCAAACATTTCACTATTAGGATAAGAATTTATACTGTATCAAGCTAATAACAGAAAAGAAAACCACAAACAATACTGTGACAAATATCTTGCTACACGTACTTTATCAATATTTTGTATTAAATAATTATTATCAGTGAAAAAAACTGCTCTATGGAGAGAGAGAGAGATGGTTCACTGGTTAAGAGCACTTGCTGCTCTCACAGGGGACTGGGGTTCGTGGTGACTCACACACAATCATCTGTCACCCCGGTCCAGGGGATCCAATGCTCTCTTCTGACTTCCAAGACCACCAGTCACACACCTGGTGCACATACATAGATGCAGACACTTACACACACAAAATTACAGATGCAAACTCTGAAGTCTGTTTATAGATGGCAGTTAACGCCAGTCAGCAAGTGCTGATCCCCAAAGAAATGCTCAGTGACAGAGATCGCTGGTCCACGGAAATAAATAAACCCGAACAAAGCCAGGACTGTGATGACTGAAGCCTGTCCGCGTCCTTGCAGAATCAAACGGGGACTGATACATGCCACATGCTGTTCCACCAACTGTGAGAACCAGAGTCGCCATATCCCGCGTCCCACCCACAGACGTATCGGGCTCCATTAACCTTCTCCACAGTGTTGTCTTCCTGGTGTTTATTAATTTGCCTGTGTGGGCACACGTGCTAAGGTGCACATGTGGAGAGCAGGGAACAATTCACAGAATCAGTTCCCTTCTCCCACTTTGTGGGTTCCAGGAAGAGATACCAGTTCATCACGCTTGGTAGAACATGCCTTTACGCGCTGAGCCATTTCGACAGCCTGGGAACCATGTTTTGAAAACAGTTGCGTGAAGCAGTGCTGGCGGGGCTCTGGGCGGCCCGAGAAAGAACCGGCACTTTGGCAAGCACCCACAAATTTGAATGCCAGTACTGAAAAGCCGACCGCTCCAAAAATAGAACTTAATTTTCTTTCCAGACGAGACATAAATTGCTTTCAAAGCTACCCCCTGTGCCCAGTTGGATTAGTAGAAATATCTCAAGTCAGATGGCGGCAGATGCCTGGACATCTAGCGTGGGGGAGTGGTAAAAGCAGGGAGGACGGCCATTCAAGACTAACCTCGGCTACATAGGGAGAGTAAGTCTCAAAAATAAAAGTACTGGAGTGGGGGAGAGGGCTCAGCAGGTATAAGCGCCTGCGGCCAAGCCTGACGGCTGAGGTAGGCTCTTGGGACCCACATGGTGGAAGGGGAGGGCTGACTTCAAGTTAGCCTGGTCAGCACGCGTCGTGCTGCGGTGTGAGCATGCCCACATGTGGTCCTCTGGCGTCGGAATGACCGCCGCAGGGCGCGCACGCGCACGCACACACACACACACACACACACACACGCACACGCACACGCACGCACGCACGCACGCGCACACAACACTAAAAATTAAAAACAAGGGGCTGGAGAGATGGCTCAGAGGTTAAGAGCACTGGCTGCTCTTCCAGAGGTCCTGAGTTCAATTCCCAGCAACCACATGGTGGCTCACAACCACCTGTAATGAGATCTGGCGCCCTCTTCTGGTCATACATGCTGTATACATAATAATAAATAAATCTTTAAAAAAAAAAAAATTAAAAACAACTCCAAAGCGAGTTCCAGGAAAGGCGCAAAGCTACACAGAGAAACTCTGTCTCGAAAAACCAAAAAAAAAATTAAAAACAACTTATTAGCAGAAATCCATTTCCTCAAAGGCGCCGTCGACCGGGCGGCGGGGGAACACTATCCGGCTCACGGAAGGTCCGATAACAAAATCCGAAGCCCGAAAACCACCCAACCCAGGAGGAAACCGAGTCTCTAGGGGCGCGGCACGGCGGGAAGGCCTGGTCTGTCCCCCGATCTAACCGATCGAACCGCAGCGAGAACTCAGGCGGCGGGGATCCGCGCGCCGGGGCCGCCGCGCCACGAGCAGGGCTCCCGGCAGGCCTTGCGCAGCTTTGGGCGGGAACGGGGGGGGGGATCCCGCCTGAGGTCAAAGGGCGCGGCACGTGCCGGGCGGCAGTTGGCGCGCATGCGCGGGGCGCGTCGGCTGAAGCGCGTGCCGAGGGCCGCCCGTCGCGCCTCCTCTTTCCCCGTGGCCGTGGCCTGCGCCCCTCCGGCGTCGCGTGACACGCGCTTGCTCTGGGTTTGGGTCTGGTAAGCCTGGCGGTCGCCGGTCTCCGTCCCGTGGGCCCCCGCCCGCCCAGCCGCAGGGCTGCTGAGAGTTTGTGGGCTCGGGTCCCGGCGGTGCCTGAGGGGCGACGGGGGCCGGCGCCATGGCGCCAACGGTTTCCGGGCGCGATGGACGGCGGCGGCGGCGGTGGCGGCTGGTTGGCTCGGGTTAACGGAGGAAGCGGGACGCCAGGGCAGCCCCAGTGGAATCGGTTTACCGGGACAGCCCTGAGAATTTAACGGGCGGGCGGGCGGGCAGGTTTTAGGCCGCCGTGGTCTACCTAGTGAGGTACAGGCTAGCCCGGGCTGCGCGGTGAGACGGACAATCCTAGAAGAAATGAGGCGTGGTGGCTCTGGGGAGGCTGAGGTGGCAGGGTCAGAAGTTCAGGGTCAAGCCCGGGTGTGGCGACGCATGCCTTTAATCCCAGCACTCGGGAGGCAGAGGCAGGCGGATCTCTGTGAGTTCGGGGCCAGCCTGGGCTACATAGAGAGTTCCGGGACAGCCAGAGCTAAATAGGAAGACCCTATCTCAAAAGGAAAAAAAAGTTAAATATCATTCTTGGCTACCTAGGGTTGGAGTCAGCCTGGGCAACATGAAGGTCTATCTCAAGATTTTTTTGGTTGTTTTTGGTTTTTCGAGACAGGGTTTCTCTGTGTAGTTTTGGTGCCTGTCCTGCCTCTCGCTCTGTAGACCAGGCTGGCCTCGAACTCACAGAGCTCTGCCTGCCTCTGCCTCCCGAGTGCTGGGATTAAAGGCGTGCGCCACCACCGCCCGGCTGTCTCAAGAATTTTTAAAAATCTGTTTCTGAAGAAAAAATTTTCTATTTATCTATTTCTGTTGCCTTAAAAACATCTAAGTCACAGCCGGGCGTTGGTGGCACACGCCTTTAATCCCAGCACTCGGGAGGCAGAGGCAGGAGTGAGTTCCAGGAAAAGGCGCAAAGCTACACAGAGAAACCCGTCTCGAAAAAAACAACAACAAAAAAAAACATCTAAGTCACATTTTATGGGAGGTGGTAGCATACACATCGTGTTATGGCGCGTGTAGACGTCAGAGGACTTGTGGGGATCTATTTTCTCTTCCACCGTGTTGGTCCTACAGCGGCAGCAAGCTCCTGTACCAACTGAGCTGTCCTGTGTCCCCCTGCTTTACCGTTTTATAGTTCCAGAGTGGACAGTGTATCCTGAGCCCTGATAAAGGAGTCACCTGATTTGAATATTTTTGATATAAATATATTTTAAATTATCAGGCAGAATCTTCCCCCCCCAAACAAAACAAAACAAAACAAAAAAAAAAAAAAAAAAAAAAACAGGGTCTCAGGTAGCCTTGTCTGGTCTGCAACTTGCTAACTAGCCAAGGCTAAACTTGAACTCCTGATCTTCTTGCCCCAGCCTACCAAGTATTATTCTAGGAGTACACTATAGTACTGGGGCTATACATTGTCATTTTTAAAGGTTCTATTTTAAGTAAAATTCTGAAATTTATTAAGATAAAAACCTCATGTAATAGAGTTTTAGAGATAAAAAATTAAATCTGAAATTAAAATTTGTATTTGTGTTGTGTTACATGGTTGAAGACAACATTTTATTGGAAGATGGCCACTATGCAGTTGCGGAGGACAGCTTCCATGGTATGATTTCTTATGACTTAATCTGTATTAATTTACCTGGGTTTCTTTCTTTCTTTTTATTTTTATTTTTTATTATTTTTTTCTTTTTTTGGCTTTTTGAGTAGTCCTGGCTGTTCTAGGATTAGCTCTGTAGACCAGCATGGCCTCGAATTCACAGAGATCTACCTGCCTCTGCCTCCTGCGTGCTGGTATTAAAGGCGTGCGCCACCAGGGCCCACCTTAGCTGGGTTTTTTGGATTTTTTTTTTTTTTGGTGTTTTGCTGCATATATACAGACTGTGTGAGGGTATCAGATCTTGGAGTTCCAGACAGCTGTGAGCTGCCATGTGGGTGCTAGGACTTGAACCCAGGTCCTCTGGAAGAGCAGTCAGCCCTGAGTTTCTTGTTTCTTGAAGCCATAAATATTTTACTGTTTAAAAGAATCAAATATTTGCAGCTTTAATGATATCAGGACACCTTGTACTTTAAGGAAAAAAAGGAATGTAGAATTCTTTTGGACATTTGGTATGTTACCATAAACTGTTCATTCAGTGGAATCTCCTTTTTCCGTGGAGCTCTCACCAGCTGAATGTGACAGTTGTAAAGTACAAGTAAGGTTGAGTTCTGCTTGCTTCCACTCAACCATCTGTGTATGAACCCAGTGCTTGTGTTTTGTTTTAGGAAATTTTTTTTTCTTAATGAGTTTAGCTGCTGTTCATGAAGAGTGAATACTTAGAACTGTGCCAATAATTAGAGGAAATCCTATCTAAGAAAGTGCATTTCTCTTTGTTATTACTATTATTGTTGATACTATTATATTTAAAGATTTAGTATGTATACAGTGTTCTGCCTGCATGTATGCCTGTGTGCCAGAATAGGGCACCAGATCTCATTACAGATGGTTGTGAGCCACTATGTGGTTGCTGGGAATTGAACTCAAGGACCTCTGGAGGAGCAGCTAGCTAGTGCTCTTAACCTCTGAGCCATCTCTCCAGCCTCTGCTATTATTATCATTTTCAACAACATCTCACTGTGTAGCCCTGGCTGTCCTGGAACTCTCTATGTAGACCCAGACTCTGCTCACAGAGATCCACCTATCTCTGCCTCTTAACTAGGATTGAAAATGGATATGCTACCACATCTGGCTCAAAGTGCATTTCTTTTCTACTTATTTATAATGTACAGTGGTTTGTCTTAATATATGTCTGTGCACTATGTGGGTACAGTGCTAGCAGATCCCCTGGAACTAATGTTAGACAGTGGATGCTGTCCACCATGTGGATGCAGGGAATCAAACCAGGGTCCTCTGGAAGAGCAGCCAATGCTCTTGACTGCTGAGCCATCTCCCCAACCCCTAGAGTGCATTTCTTTACAGAGTTTATCATACCATCCTTTGGACCCTTTGCTTGAAAAGTTGAATCAAGTCTCAAATAATACCTCTTCACTTGTATCCTGAGTATTGTAGCTGTGGGCCAGCACTGAGTTATACCTCCGGATGTAAAATAGATACACCTGCTGTTACATAAGCTGTAGTGACCATGCTCTGTTAGAGCTGCTTTTAAGCTTAGCCGGACTTTGTTTTCAACAAATGTCAATTAAGATGCTTTAATTTCCCTTGAATTTCAGAGTGCATTGGTATTTCCCAATAAGATCTCGACTGAGCATCAGTCTTTGATGTTTGTGAAGAGGCTCCTAGCAGTTTCAGTATCCTGCATCACCTATTTGAGAGGAATATTTCCAGAACGTGCTTATGGGACAAGATACCTGGATGGTAATTTATAATATTTAAGACTTTCTTTGTTTTTACTTAGAGTGATTTTTGTTTTATGTGGTTGTTTTGACTACATGTATGTATATGTACCATGTGTGTACCTGGTGCTCTTGGAGACCAGAAAGGTCAACAGATGCCCTGGAACTAGAGTGACCATGAACTGCTACTTTGGTGCTAGGAATCTAACCTAGATCGGGTCCTCTGAACCAGCAGACAGTGCTCTTAGTACTGAGCTATTCATCCCGCCACTCTCCCCTTTCCAGACAGAGTCTTACCTGGGTAGTCCAGGCTGGGCTTGCACTGCTTACATAGCTGAGACCAGCCTCAGACTCCAGGTCCTACTTCCTCTGCCTCCTCTGAGTGCTGCGGCTGTAGGCACTGTACCCAGTTTACGTGTGCTCAGGATTCAGCCTAGGATTTGCTAATGTGAGGCAAGCACTTATGAACTACTTACCAACTAAAGCACAGAAATAGGAGAAGTTTTACCCATCAACTTAAATTCTTAATCATTATGATGGCATTTTATAATGAGTACCAATTCTTTTTTTTTTTTTTTTTTTTTTTTTTTTTTTTTTTTGAGACAGGGTTTCCCTGTGTAGCTTTGTGCCTTTCCTGGAACTCACTCTGTAGCCCAGGCTGGCCTCGAACCCACAGAGATCCACCTGCCTCTGCCTCCTGAGTGCTGGGATTAAAGGCGTGTGCCACCACCACCTGGCATGAGTACCATTTATTTCAAAGCTGCCACTAATGTTATGTATATAATGAGCCAGGTGGGTGTCACACACTTGGGTAATCCTAATACTGGACAGGCTAAGGCAGGGGAACTCTTGCATTCAAGACCAACCTGGGCTATACATAGTGAGACCCTGTCTCAAAAAATAATATACCTATCATTTATAGCTAAAGAAAGTAAATATACTTTAAAATTTACTGTTGAGACTGACAAAATGGCTTAGCTGTTAAAGGCACTTGCCACCTAACCTGATGATCTGATTTGGATCCCCATAACCCACATGGTAGAAGGAGAGAACCAGCTCCCCAAAGTCTCTGACTGCCACACATATGTGTTTTGATACATGTGTACCCACACACATGTGCATGTAGCACAAATAAATACAAGTAATTCATTAAACCAACTGTTTATAAGTACTTCTATATTTATTTCATTTTTTCATTTAGATCTTTGTGTCAAAATTCTGAAAGAAGATAAAAATTGTCCAGGTTCTTCACAGTTAGTGAAGTGGTAAGTAAAAGAATGCTTAAAGGCAGAAAATTATTACTTTTCCTTTTTCGTTGTTTTTGTTTGTTTGTTTGTTTGTTTTGTTTTGTTTTTTCGAGACAGGGTTTCTCTGTGTAGCTTTGCGCCTTTCCTGGAGCTCACTTGTAGCCAGGCTGCCTCGAACTCACAGAGATCCACCTGCTCTGCCCCGAGGCTGGGATTAAAGGCGTGCGCCACCAACGCCCAGCTTGTTTGTTTTGTTTTTTGAGACAGGGTTTCTCTGTGTTGCCCTGTCTATCCTGGAACTAGCTCTGTAGACCAGGCTGGCCTCGAAGTTATAGAGATCCACCTGCCTCTGCCTCCCAAGTGCGCTGGGATTAAAGGCATGCGCTATTAAACTTGGCCTCCCTCCCCGCCGGCTCCCCACCCACCCCCGTATTACTTTTTTTGGTTGTTTTTTTTTTGTTTTTCAAGACAGGGTTTCTCTGTGTAGCTTTGAGCCTTTCCTGGAACTCACTCTGTAGCCCAGGCTGGCCTTGAACTCACAGAGATCCGCCTGGCTCTGCCTCCCAAGTGCTGGGATCAAAGGTGTACGCCACCACCGCCCAGCGTTATTACTTTTTTAATCATACTTTTTGTGCATTGAATACTTTTCAATGTATAACCAGATTTTAGTAACTAACTCTTTAGCCCTGGGTACCATGCTTTTAGTTCTTTGGATTTATGTATTTTTTTATTTCATGCTCCATGTAATAGGATTCATTTTCCTATTCTAACTCTACAAATAGCTATTTGATATTTTATAGTTATCCTTCTGTCTTCCCATCTCCATATTTATGGTCTTCCTTCCTTCCTTCCTTCCTTCCTTCCTTCCTTCCTTCCTTCCTTCCTTCTTTCCTTCCTTTCTTTTTGCTTTTTGTTTTGTTTTCTTGAGATAGGGTCTCTCTGTGTAACCCTGGCTGTCCTGGAACTCATGCTGTAGACCAGGCTGACCTTGAACTCAGAGATTCACCTGCCTCTGCCTCCCAAGTGCTGGGATTAAAGGCGTGCGCCACCACCAATGCCGCCACCCCCGCTAGTTTTTCTTTTTTGAAGATTAAAAAAAAAAAAAACATGTATGTGCCTGAATACATGTATGTGCACCATGTGAGTTCAGAAGCCCAAGAAAAGCAAAAGAGAATATAAGACCTTGCAACTGTAGTTACAAGCAGTTGTTAAGTGCCTTGTGGGTGCTGGGATCAAAACCCAGGTCTTCTACAAGAGCAGTAAGCACTGTTAACCACTGGGTCATCTCTCCAGCCCCTGTTTCATTATGTTTTAATTTTGTTCAGTTTTAAGCTAGTTAGTAAGAAAAGATGCTTTAATTATTAGTTTTATTTCGTAAGGGTAAATACAGAGATTTATGAAAAGGACTATTTTCTGAAAATGCATTAAATATAAAAGTGAACCTTTGACTTTTTTTTAGGATGCTCGGATGCTATGATGCTTTACAGAAGAAATATGTAAGTCTTTGCCATCTATTCTTCCCTTCCCTATAGCTACAACAGGAGTTATCATGTAGTAAGAGTAATTTAAACTAACTTGATATAGATCAGTCTCAATTACTAAAAAACAAACAAAAAAAACTGAGCATTGGAATAATTTAAATAATTACTTTTATTTATTTATATGCATGTGCACGTGTGTGTTCCTGTCTGTCTGATGGTGCCCATGGAGGTCAGAAAAGGGTGTTAGATCTCATGGAGATACAGGTGGCTGTGAGCCATCCATTATGGCTCCTAGGAACCAAACTCTGGTCTCGAGAACAGCAAGTACTGTTTTTTGTTGTTGTTTTTAAGAGACGGGGCCTCGCTATATTGCCCAGGCTGGAGTGCACAGGCGCGACCCCACTACTGATCAGCACGGGAGTTTTGACCTGCTGTTTCCAACCTGGGCCGTGTCACTCCTCCTTAGGCAACCTGGTGGTCCCCTGCTCCCAGGAGGTCACCCTATTGATGCCAGGCTTAGTGCATAGCTCACAACAGGCCAGAACTCCTAGACTCAAGTGAACCTTCTGTCTCAGCCTCCTGGAGTAGATGAGACTACAGGTGTGCGCCATCGTGCCCCGCCAGCAAGCACTCTTAACTGCTCTTGACTACTGAACCATCTTTCCAGTCCCACATTTGAATTTTTTTATTTTTGAGACAATATCTCACTATACAGTTCTGGCTGGCCTGGAATTTGCTATGTAGACCAGACTGGCCTTGAACTCACAAGAGATCAACCTACCTTTGCCTCCCCACTGCTAGTGTTAAAGACATAGGTCACAATGTCTGGTGCATTTGAATATTTTAAAATCTAGTCTTCAATTCATTTAAACTAATGCAGTTATTACTAAATAAGTTTTGCCAAGCTAGGTTTAACAAATTAGCACTCACTTCTTAGCATTAATAGCACATATTAATTTACAAAAATGAATTTAAATGCTTTAAAATATTACACTAGTTTTACATGTATTCTGCAACCATGCTTATACTAGTATTTTAATAATTTGTTCTGGTTTTTTTTTTTGAGACAGAAAAAAGCAAAAAGAAAAAGAAATGTGTTTGCACACTGTTAATTCTAGTACTCTGGAGGCAGAAATAGACAGATGTCTGTGAGTTCAAGTCAGGGATACACTGTGAGACCCTCTCTCACTTGATAATAATAATTATTGTTACTTACTGCTCGCCATGATGGCACATGCCTACAAACCTAGAACTTGAGGGACAGAGACAAGAGGATCAGTAGTTCAAGGCTGTTTTCTACCATGTAGTTAATGCTAGTATAGGACACAGCAGTATTTACTTCTTTTACTGTTTTGTTAACCATTGCTCACTTACCAATGCTCCTATGTGCCAGAATGTATATGGTGTTCCATATTTACTGTCTTAATGGAAAAGTTAAGGACTAGGAATAAAAATTCACCATCAGAATTCTGCTAGAACTGGACTTCTCTGTTTATATTGCTTAAAATGATACTATGTAAAGGGCTTGTAGTCTATTGTAAAATCTTAATTAAAATTTCACTATTTCGGGGTCATGGTGATGCACACCTTTAATCCCAGCACCAAGGAGGCAGAGGTAGGCAGATCTCTGTTTGAGGCCAGCTTGATGTAGAGAGTGATTTCCAGGACAGCCAGGGCTACACAGAGAAATCCTGTCTTGAAAACAATCCCATAAATTTTACTATTTTCACATACACCATGAGTTCAAATCCAGCCTGGGCTATATAATGAGTTCAGGCTAGCTATGGCACAGAGTGAGACCCTGACTCAAAACCTGAAGCAAATATAAATTTAACCATTTCAGAATTTGTGACAACTTAACTTGGACTGCGTGGGAACATTTATTTTTGCCGTGCGTAGAAATGAATTCAGGGCCTTGTACATGTTAGATAAGTACTCTGCCACTGATCTACAGCCTCAGCACAAGGAAACTTATTTTTAGATTCTAATTAAGAAATATTACTGGGTAGTGGTGGCATAGGCCTTTCATCCCAGCATTCGAGAGGCAGGGGCATGCAGATCTCTGTGAGTTCAAGACCAGTTTGGTCTACAGAGTAAGTTCCAGGACAGCCAAGGCTACACATAAGAGACCCTGCCTCAAAAAACAACAAAAAGAAGCAAATTCTTTCCAATAGTGTTAAATGCCATTATAATTTTTAGGAAAGCTATAGGGAATTGGAATAACTTTATTTCTTTTTTGAGTGAGGGTCTTACTTTGTAGCTCTGACAGCCTGGAGCTCACTATAGAGACCAGGCTAGCCTCAGACTCATAGTATTCTGCCTTCCTCTGCCTCTTGAGTGCTGGGATTAAAGTGTGTGCCACCATACCTTGTAACTAATTCTATTTGATTAAGACAGTGAAATAAAATGCTGACATGAATTTTAGCCATTAGAAAGCCAAGTGAAGGCCGGGCGGTGGTGGCGCACGCCTTTAATCCCAGCACTCGGGAAGCAGAGCCAGGCGGATTCTGTGAGTCGAGCAGCTGGCTACAAGTGAGTTCAGGAAAGCGCAAAGCTACACAGAGAAACCCTGTCTCGAAAAACCAAAAAAAAAAAAAGCCATGTGAAAAGAAATAATTTGGGAGAATAGACATGATATGAATTGTATCTTCCACAATGATTACTTGCTTTTAGAAATACATGTTGAGTGCTGGGTGTGCTGGTACAGGTCTTTTTTATTTCCAGCACTCAAGGGGCAAAAGCAGGTGGATCTCCAAGTTCAAGGCCAGCGTGGTCTATATAGCAAGTTCCAGGACAGCCATCAAAAAGCGACACACACACACACACACACACACACACACACACACACACACACACACAACGAAATGTTGAGATAGAACAAAATTCTTCCTTGGGGATGGTTCCAAGTCTTGCATGTGCTAAATGGGTGCACTACTGCTAACCTATGCCCCAAGCCCCTGAATGAGTACAAAGAATTTTTATGATCAATCATAAAAATGCATTTTACAGAATACAATTAAGATTTGTTCTCTTGTATTTCAGCTAAGGATGATCATTCTAGCTGTAAGTACTTTTAAATTGTATATCTTAACACTGTCAAATTTTTCCCTTAATTAAGTGACACTGAAATTGTAAGATGATTTATGTCACTTTATTCAATCTGCTGATGTATCCAGTGGGGAAAAAGAAGTTAACTTTTTTAAGATTTATTTTTATGTGCATTGATGTTTTGCCTGCATGTATGTCTGTGTGAGGGTGTCAGATCCCCTGGAACTGGAGTTAGAGTCAGTTGTGAGCTGTCATGTGGGTGCTGGGAACTGAACCTGGGAACTCTACAACAGTCAGCACTCCTAACCACTGAGCCATCTTTTCAGCCCTAGAGAAAAAGAAGTAAACTTCTTATTGGGAGGGTCATTTTGTTTTTTTTGTTTTTTGTTTTGTATCATTGATCAACTCAATACTTTAATGTCCAATTTTATTCTTTCTGAATACTTAGCTTCACTTTACTTAATTGTAATGCATTTTTACATAGGTATACACCAATCCAGAAGATCCTCGGGTAAGTGTGCTTGAGTTAGAAGTGTTAGAAATGTAATGCTTCTAATATCTAAAACACAAATTCTTTTAAAAGTTAATGCTTCTTGGGTTTTTGTTTGTTTGTTTTTCTTTGTTTTTGAGAGAGTTTCTTTGTGTAGCTCTGGCAGTCCTGGAATTCACTCTGTATACCAGGCTGACCTCAAACTCACTGAGATCCACCTGCCTCTGCCTCCCAAGTGCTGGGCTTAAAGGTGTGCACCACAACTTCCTGGCATGCTTTTGTATTTTAATCAATATACTTCTATATTTTTTTCATATTTGAACTTTGTCAAACTTCTGCAGTGAGGCATCGTTTGTATTGTTATATTTTAAGAGATTAATATACTCAGTACAGGAGATTTTGTAACTGATTTTAGCCCATGAGTCTAATAAACTATTTGAAATAACCTATGTTACTTGGTTTCTGACTCCATACAGTATTTTTTAGTGGTTGAGACAAGGTCTCCCTATGTAACCTAAGAAGGCCTCAAACTTGCTGCATAGCTGAGGTTATCTTGAACTTCTGATCCTCATACCTCCTGAGTGCTGGGATTTAGAGACTTGTGCTACCAAGCCACGTTTCCTGTATGATACGCAAGCCCTCTACCAATGAACTACAAGTTCAGTACCTTCCCCATCTTTATTATAAAGACAGAGACCTCTTCCTTAGCATAGGCTTGCCTGAAACCCGGTATGAAGCCCACGCTGCCCATGAACTCACAGTGATACTAGTGCCTCCACCTCCTGGGGTTGCAGGCATAGGTGACCACATTCAGTTTTGGGAGGTTTATTTGTATTCATTTTATTTTATTGTTTTACTTGGGTTGAACCTAGGGCCTAGAACATGGTAGGCAAGCTCTCTACACACCACACCCCTAGCCTTCAGAAGATCTTGTGTGCTTATTCTATAATAGGCTTGGCTTTGGGTCTTTATGGGCATTATCCCTCATTTATTCACCATAACCTAATTAGAATTATCATCACCACTTTACAGATTAGGAATGTGTGTTTTGTATATCTGTGGTGCGTATACACACAGGTTGTGTGTACATGTTGGGTGTTCTGCTTTATCATTCTCCTTATTCCTTTGAGATAGGTTCTTTCTCTGAACCAGGAGCTAGGCTGTTGGCCAGCAAGCCCTGGTGAACCTCTTCTCCTGCTTCCTCACAGTGTTAGGATTGCCAGTTCATGCAACCACACTCAGCAGTTTTTACATGGGTTCTGGGAATTAGGAATCTGTTGCTCATAATTGTATACCAAGTTCTTTTACCAGCTGAGCCACTTCTCTGGATTCAAGGTTTCTTACCTAAGTTTGTGTGGCAGAGAAAACAAAACCAGTTTGGCCAGGCAGCAGTGGCTCATGCCTTTAATCCCAGCACTGAGAGGCAGAGCCAGGCAGATCTCTGTGAATTCAAGGCCAGCCTGGTCTACAGAAAGAGATCTAGGACAGGCACCAAAACTACACAGAGAAACCCTGTCTCAAAAACCAAACAACAACAACAAAACCAAAATTGAACTAGAAAAACAGCTCACCATGTGGTGGTTTTAACCATTAAAATGTAACCTTTCACTTAGTCCTGGAAGCATATTTGAACTGATCAGAGATAAGGATGTGGCTCAGTTGGTAAAAAGCTTATCCAACTTATCAAAGCCCTAAGTTAAAAAAAACAAAACAAAACTAGATATGGTGAAGTTGGGAATTTCAGTCAGGAGGATCAGAAGTTCAGGTTTATCCACTGCATAAAGAGATTGAGGCCAGGCTGAAATATTCAAAACTCTGTTATAAATATGAAATTATTGCCGGGCGGTGGTGGCGCACGCCTTTGATCCCAGCACTCGGGAGGCAGAGCCAGGCAGATCTCTGTGAGTTCGAGGCCAGCCTGAGCTACCAAGTGAGTCCCAGGAAAGGCGCAAAGCTATGCAGAGAAACCCTGTCTCGAAAAACCAAAATAAATAAATAAATAAATATGAAATTATTTTTTTAAAGAGAGCTTATCTCTATTCCAGAGAGTATACTGACATGCATTGAAAGCAAACCATCTCCACCCTTAGCTAAGGCACTATTGGTAGTTAATGGTTGCTTGGGGAAGGAAAGTCATTTTCTTCAATGGAATAACCACTGGTAAATTGCTCATGACTCATTAACATAGTAACCATGTGCATACAACTGGCCCTAATTAAACACAGTGGATTTTTAAAAATTATTTATTTTATTTTTTATTTTATGTGCATTTGGTGTTTTTGCCTGCATGTGTGTCTGTGTGAAGGTGTTAGAACTCCTGGAGCCTACAATTACAGTGGTCAGCTGGGAATTGAACCCACATTCTCTAGAAGAGTAGCCAGTACTCCAAACCACTGAACTTTCTCTCTAGCCCCACAGCAGATTTTTTTAAGCTAAATATTCTGAGCTTAAGGAGGGCTGACTGTGTCTTTTCTTTGAAATGCATGACAACAAGTAATGCTATATATGTCCATAATTACAAAGCAGATTGTTTAAGGGAAAGGCTATAATTAAGTTAATTGTTCAGAAAATATTCATTACTGGGTTTGTTTGATTGTTTTTTTTTTCTTCAGACTGGGTCTTTCCCTGGCTATCCTAGAACTTACCATGTAGA